>NC_142066.1:100923359-101235581 GCF_059756535.1 Pantherophis guttatus
GTGTTTGGGGATTGAATTGAGTAGAGAATTGGATCTTTGGTTCCTGACACTGGAATTATTTTGTAATCCTTCCAGATAAAGAGTCAGTGTATGCAAGAATGGGGCAGGTGGTGGAAACTTGCAATTATGTCGACAGTGATGAAGAAGAAGGTCTTTACCCTTTCATCGGTGCCTACTCCAACGGTGACATCCCCAGCATTAAAAGGATCGGCAGATGATGTAAGACCCCCGGAAAAAGTGGTCGGAGGACAGGAACTTCAAAATGTGTTACAGATGATACAAAACACTATTACAAAGAATCAGGAACAGACAATGAAAAAGTTTGAAGATGTGCAGAAAGAAATGGCAAGTATCAAACAGGAAATTATGCATATCCATTCAAAATATGAGGAAGTTCAAGAAATACTAGTGACCCATGAACAAAGATTTGACCGAGTAGAAACAAAAGTGGAGAAATCAGAAAGTAAAATGGACATAAGTGAAGCACGATTAATGCAAGTGAATCGAGAATTGGAAGGGGAGATAATTCACCTCAAGATGGACCGCGCTGCCTTCTATCTCCGATTTCAAAATGTGACGGAAGTGGAGGACGAGCAGCTTGAAGAAATAATCGGGGAAATAGTAGCTGGCACATTTGGGAGAGATAAGGAATAGGTACAGCGTGATATAGACGAAGTTTACTGAGTCTATCCAAACTATACTAGGCGGAATAAATTACCTTGAGAAATACACGTACGATTCAGCAAAAAATCATTGAGAAGAATTGTATCAGGGCACCAGGGATCAGAAGATTATTTATAAGGGTCGAGAAATTGTAATATTAAAGCAGGTCCTGCGACATGTTCACAAACAAAGACAGAAATACCAGTTCTTGACAGAACAGTTAAGAAAATATAGGGTTCCTTACCGGTGGTTGTTCCCAGAGGGTTTAATGATGATGTGGCAGGATAAGAGGGTGAAAATCGAGAACCTTTGAGAGGCACATGATTTCTACGAAAACCAGTTTAATATAAGTGAACACGGTAGTGAAGAAGAACTGGAACAAAAGAGCTGTGAGAACCAGAAGAGCAGTAAAACGGAAAAGGGCGGGAAACTGAAAGAGACAATGAAAGGAGGAAAGAGTGATATAAGTGAAGATGAAACCCCAGGAACCCGACGAGAAATAAGACTAACATCAAAGGCGAAAGCCACAGCGAAGTGAAGAGGTAGAGAAGATTGGAAACTTGATATCGATTAATGTTAATGGATTATATGCCCCAAGAAAACGAAATAGGATCTTTTCAAAATTACAAAAATTAAAAACTGGTATAATATGTCTTCAGGAGGTCCACATCAGGAAGAAACACATGGCTATATTAAGATGTTCACGATTGAGGGAGTTATACATATCTCTGGCGGACCAAAAGAAGCAGGGTGTGGCAATTTATGTTCAAACTTATATAGAATCTAAAACGATATACTCAGATGAAGAGGGAAGATTGTTAATGGTAGAAGTAACAATGTATGGTAGATGTATCTTGCTGGTGGGTATTTATGCTCCTAATAGTAATCAAAGGAAATTCTATAAAAGGATATATAAAAAATTGGTAGAATTAGAATATGAACACATTTGTATTATGGGGGATTTTAATGCTATAATGGATAGAGAGAAGGATTATAAATCTGGAAAAGAGGGGGGAGTGAAAAAGAAAGGTAGGAAGACGTTGCCGGTAATTTGGAATCAATAAAGGGAAGAATTTGGACTACAGGATATGTGGCGGAACTTTTAACCGACAAGGGAACAGTTTACCTTTTTCTCCTCCAGGCATAACTCATGGTCCCACATTGATATGATATGGATGTCGTTGGAATTAGGAGAAATGGTACAAGAGGTTGAAATTTTAGGGAATGATTGGGCAGATCACAACCCTTTAGTGCTTGCCTGGAAAGGACAGCGCAGTAGAGGACGATGGATGATAAGGACAGAATTATGCAAAGATAAGGATTTTGTGGAGCTGTTAAAACAGGAGTTGGCTCTTTTCTTCCAGGAGAACAGACGAGAGGATATATCTTTACAAATAATATGAGACACCGCTAAGGCAGTGGTGAGAGGGGTTGTGATTAAATGTATGGCTAAAAAATGGAAGGAAGATAGGCAGGAAAGACTAGAGTGGGCAGACAGGCTGGAGAAATGGGAAACGAGATTACAAAAGGAACCAACAGATAAGGTAGCGAAAGAAGCAAGAGGATTGGCCTGGCACCATATGAATTTATTGGATCAAGCCGAGTTAGTGAAAAAAATTCGGAGAGCAAAGCAAAACTACTTTGAACATGCCAATAAAGCGGGAAGATGGTTGTCAAGCAGATTGAAGAAGGAATTAGAAAGCAGAAAGATTAAATGGTTAAGGGACAAATCGGGTCATTTAGTAGCCAGTAATGGGGAAAAAAGAAGAAGTGGCGTATGAATTTTTTCAGGAGTTATATCAAAGAGAAGACATAGTCAAAAGCAATTCAGTTTCCTAGAGAACTTGCCAGGGGTACCAGATCAGATAAGAGATATACTGAATAGAAATATTTCAGAGGGGGAAATAGAGGAAAGTCTGAAAAAACAGAAGAGTGATAAAACCCCTGGAACAGATGGACTGCCTGTAGAGGTGTACAAGGCAACTTGGGAAGTGATTGGGACCCAGTTGCGCGACGTCTTTAACGAAGTGTTGAATGATGGACGAATGCCAAAATCCTGGGAAGAGATGTATATCTTTCTCCTTCCTAAGGAAGGGGCTAATACGACCTATATTAAGAATTATAGACCAATAGCCTTGCTTAATGCCGATTATAAATTGTTTGCATCCATCCTAGCAAAAAAGACTATGTTCTATCCCTGTTCCCAGGGACACCCCAACGATGCCCTTGAAGTAATGTCCCGGTGCCTGGAGGCCGTACGGATCTGGATGGGGAGAAACAGGCTCAGACTCAACCCATCCAAGACAGAGTGGCTGTGGTTTCCGATGTCCCGATATAGTCAGCTGGTGCCATCGCTGACTATTGGGGGCGAAGCATTGGCCCCCACGGAAAGGGCTCGCAACTTGGGTGTCCTCCTGGATTCACGGCTGTCTTTAGAAGAGCACTTGATGGCCGGGACCGGGAGGATTTTTCATCAGGTTCGCCTGATCCGCCAGTTTCGTCCCTTTCTGGATCGGGACTCGTTACGCACAGTCACTCATGCCCTCGTCACCTCCCGTCTGGACTATTGTAACGCTCTCTACATGGGGCTCCCCTTGAGGAGCACTCGGAGGCTCCAACTGGCGCAGAGTGCGGCCGCGCGGGTGATGGGAGCGACGTGGCGCTCCCATGTAACGCCTCTCCTGCGCGAGCTGCACTGGCTCCCGGTGGTCTTCCGAGTGCGCTTCAAGGTTTTGGTCATCACCTTCAGAGCGCTCCATGGCTTAGGACCTGGCTATTTACGGGACCGCCTGCTACCACCAATAGCCTCCCACCGACCAGTACGCTCCCATAGAGAGGGGCTCCTCCAGGTGCCGTCGGCCAAACAGTGTCAACTGGCGGCCCCAGGGGGAGAGCCTTCTCTGTGGGGGCACCTACTATCTGGAATGAGCTCCCCCCCCCAAGATACGGAGGATTCCGGATCTGCGTACCTTCCGTCGCACACTTAAGACATTCCTATTCCAGCAAGCCGGCCTGACCTAAACTTTTCCTCTTTTAAATGGGAATTTTAAATTTGGTTTTAAATTATTGGGGTTTTAAAACAGTTCAGCCAAATTTATTTAATTTGTTTTATCTCTATTTTAAATTTTGTATTTATATGTTTTATTTTATGGCTGTTCACCGCCCTGAGTCCTTCGGGAGTAGGGCGGTATACAAATCTAATAAAATGAAATGAAATGAAATGTTCCACTCACGCACCCCCACAGACGGCCCAGAGTTAATAAGCCACACGACAAAACTCTTTGATGATAAAGCTGGCAGCAACCCAGTGGCTAGCTGCCAATTCAGACTTTACTCACACAAAACAAAGATTAGACTGCCAGCGTTCCGAGAAAACAGGCAGAGTTTTCAACAATACAAGGATTAATCCAAATGCAGTCCGATAAAGCAGGCAAAGTCCAGTAACACAAAGATCATGGATTATTTCTAGTTTTTGCTCATCACAAACTGAACCGGCCACCACACCCACATTTATACCCTGTGGGGTGTGGTCCAGTAACTCAGCTAATCTCTGGCACGCCTTCCCCTCTGCTGCGCACGCTTCTCCCTGCGCCTCTGGCGAGGGTCCAGCCAGCATTTATCTCCTTCATCACTATCCACCTGTGGCTGCGGGGACGTGCTTGGCTCTGAGCCTATCTTTTGGCCTTCGGTGTCCTCCGGAGGCATTGCCAGAGAGGAGGGTCCTGGAGAGGGAGGCCTTGCCAACTCCTCTTCCTCACTCTCAGAGTCTGCATCTGTCAATAGCCCAGGCTCAGGCAACAGAGCCACAACAGACTACAGGTTTTTAAAAATCAGTTCATACATAAAGACCAGAATGTGGTTTCTTACCACATAGATTGCTGAGAGATAACCTGAGAGTAATATTAAATGCTATTGAGTTTATGAACATCACTCAGACAAACAGATGGCACTTCTCTTTTTAGATGCTTACAAAGCATTTGACAGTGTGAGTTGGGAATTTATGTTAACCCAGCTTCGTAAGATGGAATTTGGCGAAAAATTTACACAGGTGATACAATTTATTCTTCCCAGGTGACATGGGTTCTAGTTAATGGGGGAAAAACAAAGGAGGTTACAATTACTAGGGGAACGAGACAGGGTTGCCCGCTTTCCCCGCTTTTATTTATTCTGACTCTGGAGCCCCTTCTCAGGGGAATTAGGAATAACCTGGCAATTAAAGGACTTAAAGTACAAAGGCAGGAATTTAAAATACAGACATTCGCGGATGATCTCGTCTTCATTCTAGAAGACCCTCAGGAGTCAGGCCCAGAGTTGATAGAGATGATAGAAGAATATGGTAGAAAGGCGGGATTAAAAATGAATAAGGACAAAACTAAGATATTGGTCAAAAATATTCCAAAGATGCAGAAGGACATATTAGAATCTAGATTGGATGTTCAAATTGTAAATAAAATTAAATATCTAGGAATTTGGCTAACAGCCTGATGCTCTACACTTAAGGAAGACAATTTTGTTAAATTATATGATCAGACTGTAAGAGACCTGGAGAAGTGGAAAAATTTACAGTTGTCTTTGATGGGACGGATAGCAGCAATTAAGACTCATGTTTTACCCAAATGGCTATTTTTATTTCAATCAGCTCTGGTGAGGCTAGATAAAAGGTTTTTTAAAGGTTTGGATCGAGTCATGCTGAAATTTATCTGGCAGGGGAAGAAGCCTAGGGTGAAGCTCAAAATGTTACAAGAGCATAGATGGGTGGGGGGGCTTTGGTCTCCCCTGCTGGGAACTATACTACCGAGCTTCACTGCTAGCCTGAATGAAAGAATGGGTGTTATCGAAGAGGAGGTCTTTATTAGATTTAGAAGGACACGACCTTCAACATGGTTGGCACGCACTGTTATGGAGAGAGAAAGCTCAACAGTATACATATTTTAAGAGACATTATTTAAGGCGAATATTGCTGGAAACCTGGGACATAATTAGAGGAAAATTTTATACCAAGATCCCAACCTGGTTCTCAGCAACAGAAGTGACGATATATCCAACAACTCTTAAACAGGATAATATTTATAGATAGAAGAGCTTGTAGATGCCCAAGGGATATTAAGATCTAGGGAAGATTTGGCTGATAAAGGAATTAGGCTAGATTGGTGGACCTATGCTACAGTTCAATCTCGTTACAAAAAGGATAGAGATAATTACGGGATACATGTGATGGAACAGAGTTTTGATAAAATATTAATGGGAGAGGACCATAAATACATAACCAAAATGTATGCACAATTGCTTGAGCGAATGATAGGAGAGGAGGTTGTAAAAGACATTATGATTGCCTGGGGGAGGAATTTTGGGTACTCGATTCCTTTACAAAAATGGCAACAAATGTGGGGGGAAAATATTAAAATGACTACGGCAACGTCTTTCAAGGAAAATGCATATAAAATATTGTATAGGTGGCACCTCCCACCAGCAAGAATTGCTAAAATGTTTCCGGGTGCATCAGAGTTATGTTGGAATTATGGGAAAACCAGAGGTACGTATTTCCATCAACGGTGGACTTGTATAATGGCAAAGAGGTATTGGAGAAGGATTAGGAATTGGATTAAGGAAATTACTAATGTGGACCTCCAATGGAAATCTGAGATATATTTACTAGGTATTCGCCCAGAGGGGCTGAGTAAGAAAAAATGGTATCTCACTGTACATATTTTAGTCACAGCTACAATAGTGTTTACCCAACAGTGGAAAGAAAAAGAGATACCGGCTAGTGCCCAAATTATAAATAAAGTATTAGAGTGTGCTGAAGCGGACAGAATGACGTATAGGTTGAAAGAAAAAGAGGATTCTGAATTTTTTCAAAGTTGGGACAGTTGGTATCAATGGTTGAATAAAAGGATTGAGATCAAGTGAGGGCCTAAGTCAATATGAGGAGAGATATACTTATCTAGATTGAAAGATAATTGTATGAAAACCATATTTGGGGATTATTTACTTTATTCTGTGTTGTGGGCATAATTATTTATTAATGAGGGCAGGAATATTATCTGCCGGGATTAATTTAATTTAATTTAATATTTGAATTTATATACTGCCCTTCGCCTGAAGGACTGAGGGCGGTGAACAGCCAGAAGTAAAAAACATCAAATACAAAATTTAAAAACAATTTAAAAATAAATTAAACATTTTGGCCCGACAGTTAAAATCCCCCATTAAAAATCCAAATTAAAATATACAATTGGAGAGATTAGGCCAGCCCAACTTGATGAAATAAAAAGGTTTTGAGGGCCCGACGGAAAGTACGTCAGTCCGGAATCATCCGTATCTCCGGGGGGAGCTCGTTCCAGAGGGCAGGTGCTCCCACAGAGAAAGCTCTCCCCGCTGGGGGCCGCCAGTCGGCATTGTTTGGCCGACGGCACCCGGAGGAGCCCCTCTCTGTGGGAGCATACTGGCCAGTGGGAGGCTCTCAGTGGCAGAAGGCGGTCCCGTAAATATCCAGGCCCTAAGCCATGGAGTGCTCTAAAGGTGGTCACCAACACCTTGAATCGCACCTGGAGGACCACCGGGAGCCAGTGCAGCTCAAACAGGAATGGTGTTACATGGGAGTGCCATGACGCTCCCATAATCACCCACGCGGCCGCATTCTGGAGCAGTTGGAGCCTCCGGGTGCTCTTCAAGGGGAGCCCCATGTAGAGAGCATTGCAGTAGTCCAGGCAGGGAGTGACGAGGGCATGAGTGACCATGCGTAAGGAGTCCCGATCCAGAAAGGGACGCAACTGGCGAATTAGGTGAACCTGGCCACGGCCGTCACATGCTCTTCTAAAGATAGCCGTGCATCCAGGAGGACACCCAAGTTGCGAGCCCTCTCTGTGGGGGCCAACAACTCGCCCCCAATAGTCAGAGATGGCACCAACTGACTCTATCGGGACGCCGGAAGCCACAGCCACTCGGTCTTGGATGGGTTGAGCTTGAGCCTGTTTCTCCCCATCCAGATCCGTATGGCCTCCAGACATGGGACAATACTTCAAGGGCAACATTGGGTTGGTCCCGGGTAGAGATGTACAGCTGAGTGTCATCAGCATACTGAGGGTACTTCACCCCGAAACCATGGATGATCTCACCCAGTGGCTTCACATAAATGTTGAACAGGAGGGGCGAGAGGACCGACCCCTGTGGCACCCCACATACAAGGCGCCTCGGGGTTGACCTCTGGCCCTCCATCAATACAAACTGCGACCAGTCAGAGAGGAAGGAGGAGAACCACTGCAACACGGTACCTTCCACCCCTAACCCCTCCAACTGGGGCAGCATGATACCATGGTCGATGGTATCAAAAGCCGCTCAGAGATCTAACAGGACCAGGACAGACTAACAGCCCCTGTCCCGAGCCCTCCAGAGATCATCAACCAATGTGACCAATGCCGTTTCCATGCTGTGCCTAGGCCTGAAGCCCGACTGGAACGGATCGAGATAGACCGCTTCATCCAGGTACTGAGGAAACTGTCGTGCCACCACACTCTCAACAACCTTCACCAGAAAGCGAAGGTTGGAGACTGGATGATAATTTGCTAAAACAGCCGGGTCCAGGGAGGGCTTCTTGAGGAGGGGCCTCATCACCGCCTCTTTCAAGGTGGCGGGAAAGTAGTCCTCTCTCAAAGAAGCGTTAACAACCCCCTGGAGCCAGCCTCATGTAACCTCCCAGGAAGCCAGCACCAACCAGGAGGGACACGGGTTCAATAAACAAGTGGCTGCACTAAGTCTACCCAGAATCCTGTCCACTTCTTCAGGGGTCACTGGGTCAAACTCCTCCCAGATAATGCTCTCAAGACCTGTCTCCATCACCCCACCTGTATCTACCCAGTCAGAGTCCAGGCCTTCCTGAATTTGAGTGACTTTGTCATGCAGATACTGCACAAAATCCTCAGCCCTGCCCTCCAAGGGGTCCTCCCGCGCTCCCGGATGGAGCAGGGAGCGGGTCACCCTGAACATGGCGGCTGGGCGGTTATCTGCAGACATGATAAGAATGGAAAAATAATTAAACTTTGCCATTTTTATCGCCACTAGGTAGGTCTTAATATGAGACCTTACCAGTGTTCGGTCGGATTCAGAAAGGCTAGCCCTCCAACTGCTCCCTAGGCGTCTTTTGTGGTGCTTCATCTCCCTCAGTTCCTCAGAGAACCAGGGAGCTAAGTGAGATTGGCGGCAGGTCAGAGGCCGCAAAGGCATGACATGGTCCAAAGCTCCAGCGGCTGCCCTATCCCCCTCAGTGGGTTATCCCCCAAACCCACAACCCTACCCCCCAAAAAACTCCTTAAAACTTTGGTTAAAAAAGAAGTTAAAAAGCCCCTCAGCCCCCTCTTCGCCACATGCCACCTCTTGGGATTCCAAACCCATCATCAAGGTAGGCTCTCGATAGAGTGGAGGGCCAGGCCTGCGAAAGGGGGGAGTCTCGCAGTATAAGAAGGACAGCTGCCATGTACATCCAATAAACAGATAGACGTGTTTGTATGTTTAGTGTTATGAATGGGGGGGGAGGGAGGGGAATGTATGGTTTTTGTTTTTATGTATAATCAATGTTTTTGTCTTATATTGATTTTAACTTGGAAAACTTAATAAAATTTATTTTTTTTTAAAAAAAAGAAAGTTAATTAACAGCCTTTGTTTGGAAAAAAAACAATTTATTTAATTTAGTAAAACTAAGGTTTGTACAGACTTTGTGTGTGCTGCGTTCTTTGGGGTCCATTGCTGGGGCAGAACAGTTTGTTCCCTGCCTGAAAACACACACACAAACCTTGATTAAGATGGAGCAGCTGAGGGAAGAGAATGTGCAGCTTCGGCAGCAGTTAACTGTGATGACTGGCCAGCTGGCTCAGCTTCAAGCCCAAATGGCTTCATCTGCTCCTCCTCCTCGGAGAAACTGCCCGGTAGTTGTGCCAGATAAGTTTGCTGGTAATTTGGAAATGTTCCCAGCTTTCCTTGGACAATGCAATTTATTTATGAGTTTGCGAGTTGAAGATTTTCCCAATGACCGAGATAAAGTCAGATTCATTATCAGCCTGTTCTCCGGCTCTGCAGCTCGTTGGGCCACGTCCCTTTTGGTCCAGAACAGTCCGTTGCTTAATGACTTTCGGGGGTTTTGTGAGCACTTGCGACAAATGTATGAGGACCTTATCAAAGCACAAACATCCATCAGATGGTTGAAGTCCTTGAAGCAAGGCCAGCTACCCCTACAGGAATACATTAGCGAATTCCGTTTGCTAAGTCAGGATTCGGCCTGGAACGAGGCAGCACTTTTGGATGTATTCCAGGAGGGTTTGTCAGAGACGTTACAGGATGAGTTGGCTAGAGTGGACATTCCTCCGACTCTTAATGAGCTCGTTCATCTGTGCCTCAGAATTGATGCGAGGTTACAGCGGCGGCCGTCTTGTCATGCCCACCAGGAACCCCGTGTGAACCCAGTTGTACGTGAGGCTTTGGCTCCAAGGGAGGAGCCCATGGAAATCGGTGCAGCCAGACCACGCCTGTCCATAGCTGAGAAGGACAAACAACGGGCAGGGGGGTTGTGCTTATATTGTGGGGAGCCTGGACAGTTCGCCGACTCTTGCCCCAAGAAGCGACATGGGGCATCAGCTCCTGGCTCTGCACCACAGTCACAGTCTACCCTGTTGGGAAATGGCCAGAGCCTGATCTAGGGGAGACCCTGGGTCCGGCACGTACCAACACCAGCTCATGCCCTGCGGAGGTGGATTCCAGACCCCCTCGTCATTTGATTTTGAATACCAAAGTCTTCATTACCAATAACCCCCAAGGAATCCCGGCTCATGCTTTGGTGGACTCCGGCGCGACAACCAATTTCATGAACGAGGCGTTTGCTAACCACTTTGCCATTCCCCTGAGTCCTGTGGATCCTCCCATGGTCATGGAGACTATTGATGGTTGGGTGCTTCTGTCCAGGCCGATTAAGGCCACTACTCAACCCGTGCATCTGACCATCGGTAAGCATGAGGAGGCCATCCAATTTTATGTCACGTTGGATTACATTTTCCTTTGGTTTTGGGGCTGGCTTGGCTTCGGACTCATGATCCACACATCCTTTAGTCTCAGAATTTCATGTTGTTCCCAAGCCTGCAATGTGTGGCTCATACTCGCCAAGTCTGCGCAGGCCAGGTGCAGGGTCCACCTGCAGTATCTTTGCTGGCCGACCTCTCGGACTTCGTGGACGTTTTTAGCGAGAAAGACCAATTGCCCCCACACCAGTCGTACAATTGTCCCATTGACTTTGATCCCGGACGCAGGAAGGTTGTATTCTATGTTGGACCCTGAATTGGCTGCATTAAGAGAATTTGTGGATAAAAACCTGGCCCGTGGTTTTATCCGCCCCTCGTCATTGTCCTTGTCTGCTCCGGTCCTCTTTGTCAAAAAGAAAACCAGAGACTTGCATCTGTGTTGCGATTACCGTACGCTGAACGCCATTATGGTGTGTAACCGGTATCCTTTTCCCTTGATTCCTGAACTCTTAGAGGGACTTCGGGGGGCTACCATGTTTACCAAATTGGACCTGCGCGGTGCTTACAATCTGGTTCGGGTACAAGAAGGGAATGAGTGGAAGACAGCATTTGGCACCAGGTATGGCCATTTTGAATATATGGTCATGCCGTTTGGATTAACCAATACTCCCGCTGTCTTCCAGCATTTTATGAATGATATTTTCCGGGATCTTTTGGACAGTTTGTTGTGGTTTATCTCGATGACATCTTGATTTATTTGACATCTTGGAAAAGTCATCTCCAACATCTCCGTCTGGTCTTGCAACGGCTTCGGGAACACCAGTTATATGCAAAGCTGAAGAAATGCCAATTCTACCAGACGACCATCAATTTCTTGGGCCCTCACATTTCTCCTGAGGGCATAGCGATGGATCGGAGCAAGGTCGAGGCATTGAGAAGTTGGCAACCTCCCCGTCAGCGACTCCTTGGGTTTGCCAATTATTATCGGACATTCATCCCTGGCTTCGCCACTTTGACCGTGCCCCACACTCGACTCCTGCAGAAAAAAATCCCGTTCTGGTGGGGCACCCCCAAGCAGCAGGCGTTCCTGGACTTAAAGTAGGCTTCATGAAAAAGCTGATTCTGAAACATCCTGATCCTCACCATCCGTTTGTGGTGGAAATGGACGTGTCAGATATCGCGGTCAGATCGGTGTTACTCCAGGCTCATGTGGCTGGCAGTACTCTTTTTCCTTGAGCATACTATTCCCGGAAATTGAATCTTTCCGAGCGCAATTATACTATCTGGGAAAAAGAGCTACTGGCCATTAAGACTGCATTTGAGACCTGGAGACATCACCTCGAGGGAGCCCGACATCAAGTGGAAGTCTGGACAGACCACAAGAATCTGGAATTTCTGCAGACCGCGCGGAAACTCAATCAACGACAGATCCGGTGGTCCTTTTTTTTTACCCACTTCAACTTCAAGGTGACGTACATTCTGAGTGGGCGCAATCAACGAGCAGATGCGCTCTCGAGGAAACCCGAATATGCCCAAGTCAAGGACCTGCTTCCGCCTCGAACAATTCTTCCAGTTGAGTTGTTTGCTGCCATCCAGGAACCTGTTGACCTACAGGTTCAGATCCGGGAGGCACAGTGGCAGGACGCCTACGTCGATCTTCGGAAGCATGAAGTAGGGCCCGACTCTCCCTAGACTTTTACCGACAATCTCTTCAGGTACCGGGAGAGACTTTATGTACCATCGGGGCCGTTTAGGGGGTCTTATATTGTCCCAGTGCCATGACAACTCTGCGGCAGGACATTTCAGTCTGTTTAAAACCCTTAACCTAGTGTCACGGACCTTCTGGTGGCCTCATGTCAGCACTTCAACCTGCATTTACTCTAGTGCTGATATAAGAAGGAGAAGCGAAGGCATCTGGAAAGGGACGGCTGACTTTTCACCTACTTATTTTCCCTGGAGATAATGTTTCCGAGGAGATGAGATGGGAGGGGGGAATTACTTTGAGCTGGAGTAGATTAGAGGTAGAATGACTTGGAAGATGGCCAATGAGTGCAGGGGAGTGGGTAACGGAAAGGGAGGGTTTTGGGGCTGGAAGTCAATGTTGGCTTTGTTTGGAGTCAGGTTAGGATGTCGTGCTCAATAAATAGGAGTTTTTTCTTCAAAGATTTTGTTTGAAATGCATTTTATTCGAGACAACCTCGAAACTTGACACCTTGTCTCCGTCACGATGTCCAGACTTATGTGACGTCCTGCGTTCGTTGTCAACAGGCCAAGTCGGCCACGGGCATTCCCCTAGGACTACTTCAGCCCTTGCCGACACCAGAGAGACCTTGGGGTGTCATCTTGATGGACTTTCTAACGGACTTGCCCCTGTCTTCGGGTTTCATGACTGTGTTCGTAGTGGTGGACATGTTGACGAAGATGGCACATTTCATACCCTGTCGCGGATTGTCACTGCCTGCATGTTCATCCAATATGTCTTTCGGCTACATGCCTACCGGATAGGGTTGTGTCAGACAGAGGGACCCAGTTCACCGCCCAGTTTTGGAAAGGGCTGATGACGGCCTTAGATGTCGAGATTTGCTTATCGTTGGCTCATCATCCCGAAACTGATGGCAGGACTGAAAAAGTCATTGGAATATTGGAGCAATACCTGTGCTGCTTTGTCAATGAGACAATTGGACAGAATACTTAGCAGTCGTGGAGTTTGCTTTTAATAATTCCCAGCACATTTCCACTCAAACCACCCCTTTCTTAGCCAATCTGGGCTATCACCCGCATTTCTTTCCGCTCACGCCCCTTGACTCCCCGGTTCCAGCAGTAGATGAATTCTTGACTGAGTTATAGGCCGTTCATCAACTGGTGAAACGATATCTCAACAAGGCCAAGGAAGATTATAAAAGGGTCACGGACTGCTCTCGGTGGGCAACACCACCGTTGGCTGTTGGGGATAGCGTGTGTCTGTCGATTAAGCATCTCCCCTCAGAACGGCCAGTCAGAAAACTAGACCATCGTTACATTGGATCTTTTCCTGTGGAGGTGGTCATCAATCCAGTGGCCTATTGCCTGACCCTGCCTCGGTCTTTGAGGATACACCCTGTGTTACATCGATCCCTTCTGGCTCCCGAATGGCCTACCTGTCCACTCTGCCAACTTGACCGTCCTCAGCCGGTGCCCCGTGATGGAGATGAATCGCTCGAGTACAAAGTCACTAGCATTCGAGACTCCTGGTGGCTGAAGGGTCGGTTCCAATACCTCATCGAGTGGAAGGGGTATGGGCCAGAGGACTTCACATGGGAGGATGCAACCTCTGTTCATGCTCCAGATCTTGTACGCACCTTTCACGAGCAGTTCCCGTCCTGACCGCATCCGGATTGACAGAGTTGGGGGAAAGGCCCTGCAGTGAGGGATAGTGTTGTGGCCCATACGCAGCCTGTGCGACTGGTGTGGTGCTGCGCCAGCAGCCTGTGCAGCTGGCCCTCGAGTCGGACAATGAGGCTGGAGAAGATGTAGTGCCAGAGGCGGGGATTCAGCCAGGGCCTTCAGAACCTCCAGAAGCTCCCTTAAATGAAGAGGATTAAGAGGAGGAGTCTCTTCTTGATGCATGGGCGCACAGAACTGCCAAAAGACAGGAGTGGCTCCTCAAGAGGATGTCTCCTCGAAAGTAAGGCTTGGGGCTAATTGGCCACTCCCTTAGCCTATTTAAGGAAGAATGCTGACTGAAGCAATTGGAACAACTTCGTTCACTCTCCTTCGTGCCTCGATCTTAGTTCTTTGCAAATTGCTTCTGGGCTTTCTGCCAACCATAGTAAGATTAAGATTATTTATTCTTTGGATTCTTGTAGACTGTTAAGAAAGTTAATTAACAGCCTTTGTTTGGAAAAAAACCTTATTTAATTTAGTAAAACTAAGGTTTGTACAGAATTTGTATGTGCTGTGTTCTTTGGGGTCCGTAGCTGGGACAGGACAGATACTGGAGTGGGTTGCCATTTTCTTCTCTAGTGGATCATGTTTTGTCTTGGGTGGCCTTGCATGGCATAGCTCATAGCTTCATTGAGCTATGCAATCCTCTTCACCACAACAAGGCAGTAATCCATGAAGGGGAAACTATTATATATAACTATTTATATATAAGCTAAATAATACATGCTAATAAAGGTTAAAAATAAATACTGGAAAAAGCAAAAAATAAGCATATTTTTCTATAACTCATTGAATAATAATACTTTAAGCAAATTATTGAAGCTCAATTTTTAGAATTAAATTGAATCCTGAGCAAATCTTTCAAAAGTTTTTCAAGAAACATTATAAAGTATCTAATTAGAAATAACTATTCCATTTTCACCCATATTTTCCCAAAGACGTTTTATCGCACCATTTTTAAAATCAAATGCTTATAAGAGCTAATATATTCAAATTTAAATTTCCTACCAACAATGTCCTAACATATCTTACCACCTTAAACATTGAAAATGTATAAAACTTTATATTCTAATGGAAACCAACTCTTGCCAGGATTTCAATGGCAGCAAATAAAAATTCTCAATAAATTTTTCATTCAATAAATTACTAAATTAATGAATAGGCCCAAAAGTATACTTTGAAAATATGAAAATAAGTCTTTATTATGATATGAAATCTGAAGCTTTAAAAAGATCCTTAAAGTTTGACCACTATATAAAGCATTAACATATTTTTAATGCTTGAGTGAAATCAACATAACCAAACTATCAGTGTATCTACACATCTTGAAGCCTTACTCAAGAACAAATTTTTAATTTGTTCTTTTCTACAGACTCATAAGTATTTTCACTTATCTCTGAATTATTGGAAAAATCATTGTACATCATAATGTTTCTTCAATGGTAAAAAGATAATCTGGACTCCTATTTGCCATCTCTGTTGCATAATTATGGATTAAATATGGAATAAAGCTGAAATGCTAATTACTTATAATGCTGCTTGATTCTGAAAAGTTCTTTTTGGCATATAGATATGGATAGAGGTAATGAATAATTCTGATGCTTATCCTGTGTGCTTAATCTTAATATAGGTTTGACTGGGAGCATGCTAGGTGTAATCTAAACTGGAAATTGCCTACAATAATTTTCCAATGGCACTATCCTCATTTATATATTTTATACAGCTTGAAATATTGATATTGACTTAATAAGAGACTTTTCTTGGAATGATTGCTTCCAAATATTTAACAGAATTGGGAAAACAAACAAAGTATGTACTTTTACTTGCATTTACAGATCTGATCATCAATTTTTTAAATTTATTTATTTCATCAAGCATGTATTAGATAACAGATAAAAGTATAGACATAATTATGAATACATGAGATGGATACAAATAAATGGGGATAGGAGGACAGGGACAGTAGGCCAGCTGGTGCGCTTATGCACGCCCCTTAAAGACCTCTTAGGAATGGAATGAGGTTAGAAAACTACTAGATTTGTTCAAATTTATTGTATGCCTAGAATACTTACCATATTACTGTACCGTTTCTACAATTACAGGTGAAGAATTTTGATCAGAATTAAAAGGGACCAGAGATCTTTGTCATGTAGCAATAAAATGAGTAAAGGGAATATGCTGGATGTCATATAACTGCATAATTTGCTCCCCTAATATATCTAAAATATATCTGTCTTTTGTAGGTCACGTCTGGAAACACTGTAAGTAGAAAATTTACAGGAAAAAACTTCAGGAAAAATTTTTTTTTTGACCCAGTACATTCACAGCACCTATTTGCTCCTTGTGAAAGCAATCCAGCCTTTGTGGGGATGGGGTTCTGATCAAATAATGCCACTGATTTAAGGAATCAACTCATTCAAGTTAATGTGACTTTTGAAATAGTGGTACCATTTTTTTCAGGATGACACAGAAGCCAGAGAAAGCTGCTTTCATGAATAGCAGAGAAATAAGCAAAGATTAGAAATTAATATCTAGAAAAGGATTATTAGTAGAAGAGAATATTTGTACCTCCAGGTTGAATGGGGGGGGGTGTCTTTGGTGCTCTCTGAACTTGAATGCCAAGTACTACAAATGATTATTGAATTTGCACCCAGTAACAAGAGCTAATATTACATTTTCGAAATGAAAAATGTTTAACTTCAAAATGCATTCTAGAATATAATAATGCAACAATTTAATGAACTTACTGAAATCTGGGACTTGTTCACTGAATATTATTTTGGGTTTTGTTCCATTGTGATGCAAACCAAACCAAAAGTAAAGGAAACACTTCAACATCTTTGACTACTGTTAACATTTAAATAAGTTGACTTACTCCTTCATATGTCTCAGCTTGGTTGTTGCCATAGTATTATTTAGAGGTCTCAATCTCACAGGTCCCAATGGAGTCACTTCAGTGAAACGTCTAGTTCCTATAAATTAATGCAGAATCTAATTCAGCTTGTTGTTGTCTGCATTCTGCAGATCCAAAGCATTATCCAAGGGTAAACAAAAAGTAAGCAGCATGTATCTGTGTTTAAGTTGTATATAATAGAGGAAATAATGACATTTTCCTTTCCATTTCTCCAGCTTTCATCAGCAAATTGAATGCCAAAATTATTCCTTAATATTTTGAAATTGACTCATTTACATTCTCTAAACATGCCTGATAATAAAAATGATGCCTACAGTATGTTTGGAAATAGAATAACTTTTGAAACTATTTAAACAATAAACTTGTTGGAAGAAATGTCCATCTGGGTTCAGTTCCAAGTGAGAAGAAAGACACTGGAAACATAGAGACTGCTTGGAAAGATGGTTTAATAGTGGACAGGACCACATGATTTGAGATCCTGGCAAAAAGAGCACATGGGTGAGAGAGAGAGAGAGATTTATACCCTCTCTTGGACCCCGCCTTGGAGTTTCCTGTTCTTGTATAAAAAAATGTACTCTGATTGGTTGTCAGGCTCCCATGGGGCCATGCAGGGGGAACTTTGTAGGTTGTCCCAGGCCTGATTGAATCTTGCTGGGTGATGATGTAATGAAGGGGCTTTGGGCAATTCCTAGTATGGCTTAATGGCTTTGTCCTGATTTGGATCTTGAGTGAGAGCTAATCCTATCATGTCCTGAGGGCCATGTCTTTTGTGTTGTAGATAAGTTGCCCCAGCCTTTGTCTTGTAGATAGGTTGTCACCAAAATATCTGCTGGAGGGGGCGGGGAGCTGAGGCTCTCAGTTTGTCTTTAGAAACATGTTTCTCCTTTAGGGAAAATGTAATATTCTGCCTTTTTAATATTTCCTAGAATATTACATTCTTCTAGGAGAGGGGTGGGTGCTAACTTCCTGCAAACTTTAATATGGATTTGATGCATTCTAACCTAATGGTTCCACCGCCTGTGAGAGAAGACAAAGTATTATCATTTGACCATTCTTTATAACTAAACTGCTTTACATTGCAACTTCAAGCATCTAATATTTCATGAACATTCACATTGATTAATGTTAATGAATAGAAATAACTTGCTTTAGCATGTTTATTTATTTTGTCACATTTCTATGCCGCCCAACTCCCAAGGGACTCTTATCTAACACCATCTGTGATCAATATTTAAATCCCAAAGACATTAAATAAATATTTCCTTTGATTGAATAATTTCTTGAAATTATTTAACCTATTTCAGGTATTTATTACTGGAAAAAGGTTTACATGAAAAGAAACCACAATTTTAACCCTGCATAAACAGAAACGAGTGTTTAATACTCAAAAATGTTTAGTGCAATTTTGGTATCATAACAACATAGGACTTAAAATTCTTAAACTATACATTTAATATGACTTATGCTTTGTTCAAGCTGCTGGAAATGTATTAAATGTGTACCAAGTTAGAAATATACTACCCTGTTTCCCCCAAAATAAGACATCCCCTGATAATAAGCCCAATCAGGCTTTTGAGAGCATGGCAATAAGGCCAAGCGCTTATTTCAGGGTTCAAAACAATATAAAACAGGATCTTATTTTTGGGGAAACACGGTATTATAAACGGTAAAATATCAACTTGGTGACTTAATCTGAGTCTTAGCTGGAGTTGATGGCATCTCCTGAAGAGAGAATTTAGAATTTAGCAAATCAAGATCAATGAATCAGCATGTGGAAAGATGGAGGCAAAGATGTGAATCTAGTAAACTAGATTTTATTTTATTTTATTTCATCTTTAATTTCTTGGCTTAAAGCTTCTTTTTCATGCACTTTGCATAATACTAATTACTTTGAAACAGAATAATATAATGAGTATGTATAATTACATACAAATTATTGGTCTATATAAGAGATAATATAGTACCAATAAAAGAGAATATTTGAAGCTCAGGATTGAAATGATGGGTCCTGTCTGAACTTGCTTCTTTTCTTGCAGACCTTTCACTACCCTAATTAAGTAAACTCATCAGTGCTAGTAAGGAGTGCTGTTTGCTGTCAGTTTATATTCTGGTGACTTGCCTATCTGGGTGGGTGGGGAGAGTCTTTGGTTAGGCTGTTTACTGATGGCTCTTTGGTAGTTTCTTGATTGGGGTATTGTTTACTTGATTATTGGTCTGAAGTTAACCTTGGAGTTAATCTATGCTAATCTGGGTGCTGATTACTGGTGAAGAGGTGCTTGGGTCTTTTTGTTTTTCTTTTGGGCTGGTTGGTTTGTCTCTTTTGCATAGTCTATAGATGTTGTTAATGTCTATGTGTATATTGATGGCTGATTTGTCAGAGTGCCAGACTTCTAGAAATTCCCTGGCATTTTTGGATTTGACCTAGTCTAGGATTGTCACATTTTCCCAATTGAGACTATAGTTAAATCTGTCTATATGTTGTGAAATTTAATTTTTTTGGTCATTTTTTCTGACTGCCAATTGGTGTTCAGGGATGGGTTCTTCCAGTCTTCTGCTTGTTTGTCCTACATAGTGGTTGTTCCAGTTCTTACATTGAATGTTGCAGATGACTCCTGTTTTTTCTTCTGGGGTTGCTGAATCTTTTGGTTTGCTTAGGATGTTTTGAAGGGTTTTAGTTGGCTTGTGTGCTACACTGATTCCATATGGTTGTAGTAGTCTGTTGGTGGTTTCTGAGATATTCTTGATGTATGACAGTGTAATTCTTTTTAGGATTTGTGTTGGTTGTGCTGTATTGAGTTGAGTGATCAAGGACTTTTTAATAAAGTTGTGTGAGTATCCATTTTGTTGGAATGTGTTGTATAGATGCTCCATTTCCTTATTCTGCTATTCTGGGTTGCTGCAGTATGTTTGGGCTTGTTTAAATAAAGTCCTTACACAGCTTCTCTTGTGGGAGGTTGGGTTGTTGTTTTGGTAATGGAGCACCTGGTTAGTATGGGTGTTTTTTCTCTAAATTTGCATTTCTTTAGAGAAGAATTATTTATTGGCCAAATGTGATTGGACATACAAGGAATTTGTCTTTGGTGCATATGCTCTCAGTTTGCCATTGTGATCTCTGCTGATAAGGATGTCTAGGAAGAGTAGTGAGTTGTTGTTTTCTTCTTCTCTAGTAAACTGGATTCCTTTAAAAATATTATTGATGGTTCTTTGGGTGTTCTCTAGTTAGTCCTTTTTATTATGGTGAAGGTGTCATCTACATATCTGATCCATATTTTAGGTTGTATTTGTGCAAGTGCATGCCTTTTAGATGTTGCATGATGACCTTCACTATAAGTCCTGGAATCGATAATCACATTGGTGTCTCTTTAATTTGTTGGTAAATTTGGCCTCAAATTGGAAGTATGTAGTTAAGCAGAGGTTTATGAGATCCATAATCCTGGCTATTTTGATCTTTGTGTACTCAATTAAGTCAGGTGTACTGTGAAGTAATGCAGTCATGGATTCACTGGCTAATTCTGCCCCTATAGACATGAACAGGGCTGTGACAACAAATGAGACTATGATTTCATACTGATCTATAGTCATATCCCTGGTTGTTTGAAGACATTGTAGTGGTGAGTTAATGGAGTATTGTCTTCCTCTTGTAAGATGCCCAAGGTTTTTTGATATTTTTTTTTTGCTGGTAGAGATATGATTAGATGGATGGGTATGCCAGTTTGTGAATTTTCAGGCATCTGTAGAAGAGTGGGAGGATAGGTCTGTTGCTTCTCATCTGCTACTGTTTCTCTTTTGTAATTTGGCCTTTCTTAGTGAAGTCACTAAGGGTTCTCTTGATTTGGTTGTCTAGTTTTTGTATTCTATTGGTGTTCACAGGGATGTAGGTTTCTTTGTCTTTCAGTATTTCTTTTGCTTTTTGTTGGCATTGTGCTCTATCCATAATCACCTTGGTTCGGCCTTTGTCTGCAGGTAGGATGATGGTCTGTTGGGTCATTCCATGTCAAGAGGTGTGATTTCAGGAAAGTGCCCAGGTCGACCATCATGGATTTTGATGAAATTTGGTGTGAACATGCACACATGTCCCCAATGAACATTGGTAAAGTGTTATGTTTGCCGATGTAATACTTGCAGAGATGTAGTCATTTGTATGATCCCCATACCACAGCCTTCGACAGTATGACTCTGAGATTTCAGCAACTTTGAGACATAATATCTCCGTCAATATTTTATTGAGAGAAACAAAACTTGGCCATCTTGTACAACTTGATGTGCTCTATTAAACAAAATAATAAAAACAATCTCATGAGCGATCTCCATCTAGATAATTTGGAGCAAAGTTGGCAAACTGTCAACTTTACACTCAATTTGTGAAGTATTGAAAAGCAGTAGGAGACTGAAATTTTATATTCGACAACCTTGTGTTGCTAAGTTATTATGCACAAAGTTTCACATTTCTCATACCTTTCCTTCCAGAGATATAAGAAGCCAAACATTACCCTTTTTTCGTGCCACAGTCGTTTTCGGCCAAATTTGCTCCCAATTATCTAGGTGGAGATCGCTCATGAGAACGTTTTTATTATTTTGTTTAATAGAGCACAACAAGTTGTTCAAGATGGCCATGTTTTGTTTCTCTCAACAAAATATTATCAGAGATATTATGTCTCAAAGTTGCTGAAATCTCAGAGTCATACTGTAAAAGACTGTGGTATGGGATCATACAAATGACTATATCTCCGCAAGTATTGCATCGGCAAACAACACTTTACCAATGTTCATTGGGGACGTGTGTGCATGTTCACACCAAATTTTATCAAAATCAATGATAATTGACCTGGGCACTTTCCTGAAATCAGACCACTTGACATGGGATGACCGTGTTGTAAGTTGATTCTGTTCCTGTCTTCTTCTAATCTCTGGAATGATGCTTTGTCTAATGTTTTCTTGGAGCTTTGTGGCAGGTTTGGTGGTTTTAAGTGCCCCATCTAAGGCTGCAAAAAAAATTCTAGGTGATTCGCATCACCTGTACTATAGTTGAGTCCTTTTTGTAGAATCTTGTGTTCTGCTGTGGGATAATATAGGATATGATTTTTTTCTCCTTTAAAAACTAGAGTTTAGATCACATAGAAATAAAAAGGAATGATCACCTATGTGGAACTATAGTTTTTCCAATGTTTTGATGGCTGCCATCAACAAACCAATCAACCAATAGGAAGGCGCCACATAAATATTACTCACAGAATAGCCCAAAGCACATATTCCTACGAGAGAAAGGCGGTATAGAAATATAATAAATAAATAAATAAATATTCCAGTAGAAAAGCTCCCTGATGTTGGGCTCCACATGAGTCTGAAAGCTTGGAAGAGTAGCTCTCTGGTCCTGGTGATCGACCAGTATTCAAACTTCTTTTTTTAACTTTCCTTGCAGGCATGCATTCAAATGCCTCCTTTTAAAACAATAGACGTGTTCCTGCTGCATTATTAGGACAGATAAACTGGGCAGACCAAAAGTCAAGATGTTAAATAAGACCTCGGCCATCAACTATAATTTTTCTTTGTAGATTCTCCCCATTCTCTACTCACCCATCCCCAACTGATGAGTTATGTTGAACAAGGTTAAATCAAAAGTCAACTCCTTTTCTTCAATTCTATCAAAAGTTAACCAACAAGGGAGAGTAAATCTACTATGTATTGAACTTTTAAGGAGTCTTTATGTTAGGCTGACTACTTCTGGTTCAGGATAAACAACTTCAAGTTTCTTTTACATGCACAAAACATTGGCTCAGCATTTTATGTAACAAGTCAAGAATATCCAATTGTTGGTATTGTAATCAAACTGAAGAACATGCTATCTCACCACCAGAATTGATATCTACAATATTCTCCATGTATCTGACCATTGCGTTGATATCACTGTCCTGTCAACCAAAGAAGATAATCAATTAGTTGTTTCAACAAAAATACTGAAAATTGGGAACAATGCCATTTATTATTGCATTATTACAAGTAAGTTACTGAAGATCAGTAATGCAAGTTAAGAAAAAAATATTAACATAATCAGAAGTGGCAACTAAGGGCTGTTCACAACGGTCTAGAACAACTTGCTGCAGTCAACTTGCCATGGCCTATTTGTCGCGGGACAACTTGCTACATGACAAGAGTTACATTAATATCAAAGAAATGGTGGAATAGACTTATTTATTTATTTATTTATTTATTTAATTTGTAAACCGCCCTTCTCCAACAGGACTCAGGGCGGTGAACAGCCACGGTAAAACACAACATATAAAATTTAAAAGCAGTTTAAAAGATATTAAATAATTTTGGCCATCAATTTAGAACAACCCAGTTTTTCTTTAAAATTAAAATTAAAGAAAGGATGTCAAAGGAGGGACAAAATGAAATGTGAATGACAAAAATTAAAATAATGTTTTAATTATTTTAAATAAATAATTAAATTGAATTGTTGAATTGTCTTGTGGCAAGTTGGACATGGTGAGTTGTCCCGTGGCAAGTTGGCCATGGTGAATTAACCATGGCAAGATGGCTGTGGCAAGTTGGCCATAGCGAGTTGGCTGCAGCAAGTTGTCCCATTCCAGTTCCTAACTACTCACAACTGAAAGACATGAGCATAAATAGCATAAGATAGGCTGAAGCTGCCTCAGAGTTTCCCCAACCCATACCAAAATCAATACCAATATGATACTACAGTGTAAGTATTGTTACTTCCTTATTTGAATGAAATATCATCCAATATAAAGTACAAAAGGGGCAGAATTTTTTCATTAGCCCCTTCCCCCCTGCCCCTCTCCCACACAACTCTCCCACCCAAGGGCAACCATGCTGTCAAGTATCTGTTAATTCAGAAAGACAGGAGGAAGAAGCCTAGACTTTAAATCTCAGACCATAGGTATTTAAATTTCTGGTATCTTTGCCCTGGAACTAGGCAATCAATTGTGTATTTCTGCTTTACTGTTTCCTTTACTGTTTCTGCAGTAAAGATTCTAATCTAGACAAGTCAAGACTGGAAGTCATTTCTTTCTGACATTACCTTTTTTCATTTTACTCTCTAGCATTATTTTCCCCATCTCTTCAAGGAACAGGATACTGGGAAAGAAGCTGAAGTTTGCCTTTGTAATAAGGCCAAAAGCCAATCAACATTAAGTCAGCCTATAATTCTACAATTGTTGGTTGTATTGCCCTGCTTTAGTGGAAGAATGATTTATTTGATTGACTAATTGATTATGTGCCATCAAGTCAGGATAGATTCTTAATGACCACATAGTTAACTTTAAAACTAAATACACATTTATTTGTAATTGATTTGATGAAAGAAATGGAAAGTTTTGCTTAACTTTTCTAGTGAAGTCAACTGAATCTCAAAGTACATAAATTAGGTCAGAGTCTGATTTTTTAAAAAATAATTAGAAATATTGCTGTATTTAATATTTACCCATTCATTCATTCAAGGTATAAAATTTTATTCTGAGCTTTAAAGTGTTGAACTGAGTTAAACTAACTATTAGGGAATGTAGCCAAAGGATATGTCAATTGCCATGGAAAATAAGAATTTATCTGTATCCTTATCTGTTCTTATACATATCCTTATCTGTATCTATATCTGTATCTATGTATTTTTTTCTCTTGCAGAGAAAAAGTAAATAATATTTAGTATCTATTTACTAATTTAGCAACTATTTTATTTCAGTTCAATTCATTTTATTACTATATAGAAATTATATATTGAAAGAATACATAGAAATTGTACTGAAAATTAAACTCTTCTACAATGTTGATTGTTGGTAGACAATTTTTGATTTTTGAATGAACTGGTAATTTACCGTGCTTTTTCTCTCCTCTTTCTACACCTTCATTCAATCATCAATTAGCATGGAGAATACATAGGCTGTCAAATAACAATATAACTAAAATAGACTTTAGTCTATTTTATTCTGAACTGAAATTCAAGTCGTTCCTTATTCAGAAATACTGAAGCAAATATAAATTTGGGAGAAGTGTGAGTGAAGAAAATAGATAGTTGTGTGTTTCACAACAGAAGGAATAAAGAACGGCTTCACTATAAAATTAGTTAGCAAATAATTTGCAAAACTGTTGAATCCCAAGAGAAATAGGTAACGTTATCCTATTGAAGTTTGGATCAAATCAGCAGAGCAATGTCAAGAAATGATAAAAACTGTAATTCAAAATATCAGGAAGACGTAACATTGATTAGAGATTATTGCATGCCCCCTTATTTGCTTCAGTAGTCTCTCCTCTCTCCACTTCCAACACTAAGAGAAAGTAATGTATTTGCCCAAAATTGGGTACTATTAATATGCTAAAACCTGATTACATATTTCAGCCCTAATCTAAAGAGCTATTGCAGTAGAAATTCAGAATCTGGATGGAGGATAGTAGGCTGAAGAGAAGTTGGTTTTGGGTTTGTGGTCTAACAACTCCTGAACAGTACCATTTTTACTCTAATAGAGTTGAACTCTAATCTTTAGAAGTGATCTGAATCTAAGGGCCTATCTAAATATTTCTGCTCAATGAACGGGTGGCAACTGTGGCTAGGAGGATTTTTGCACCAGACTTTTGATCTATTCATCCACAGTAACCTTGGATGACCATGCTCTCAGTCTTTGATGTCCTAGTCATCCTTCATCTGGCTTACTATAATATGTTCTACGTGGGGCTGCCCTTGAAGCAACATCTATAGTAAATCTGGGTGATCATGCTGCTTTGCACTTAATATTGGTTTGCTTTTAGGTATGATTCAAGGTGCTGGCTGTCACCTATGTAATACTACATGGCCCCAGTTCTAATAATATTTCATTTTGTGTAAGTTCACTATATAAGTGGTTCTTTTAATTCAGCAGTTATTTAGAGTGAATATACTTGTGGATATATTCTACATACTGTCTGTGATGCATTCTTTTCTTCCTGTTCCCTATCCGATTCTTCGCTTGTTTCTGAGCAGGAATCAAATGCATCATTATAATATTCTTCTGCAGTAAAAGGATCCTCTGGGATCTCTGCAATAAAAGCAGACTTAATTTGTGAATGACAATAAATTTTAACGCAATTTACAACTAAAACAGGGACAGATAATTCATTGTTAAGTGAGAAATCATGTAATTGTGACTTGCAACCTTCCATGCTGGCTTCTCCATTGACTCCTTGATGGAATCCTGAGTGGAAAAATTCCAGTTGGTGATCATATAACTATGAGGTATTCTCTGCTGAAAATGTAAGAGCCCGTCATAAGTTACTTTTTTCAGTAGCATCATAACTTTGAACAGTTGTTAAATAAATGGTCATATGTCAAGGATTTGACTTTTGAATAAAGGTGTAGGATTTTGTGTAGTTCTTTACAAATGGTTGTAGTCAATTATAGCTTTAGCAGAAAGCATTTCAGCTTCCAAGTCAGGGTATCAATTTCTCCCTATTCTCTCTATTCATTGTTCCCAATTTCCATAAAAACATGTTCTTGTGGGTAGCATTTAGCATGAGAAGCTGTAGAGGTAAACAGAAATCAGCTACTCCAGGTTACATGACTATAAATGCTTAAAGCTTAATTCAGATCCAAATGTCTACTACATTCAATTTTCAAAAACTGACAAAGGAATTCAAAATACACATGCAAAATGTATCATATTTACCTGGTAGAAATATATCCTTGATCTTAACACGAATCCCTTCACAAAGGAAGACAAAATAGAAAATGTTGACGGGGCACTAGAGGAACTTGTGTCTGGGCAAATCTAAAAGGTTTTTCCCATTTGAAGGTAAATTATTAGGGCTAAATAAATCTTGTCTTTTAAATACAATATAATGTATTTATATTAATATATTAAATATAATATATTGGCAAATGAATATAATTTATATAATTTATGAATATAATTTATCTAAATAATTGTAGATTTTTAGTGATCATGATCAGGCAACATGGCTGAAAATGTTTGTTTCTGATAGTTGCCATGCAACAAATTATTTGCTTGAAATTATTTGCTTTTCTGAAAATAGTTAATGGAAAATATATCCTATAGCTCTTGCAGTCATTCTTTATTCTTGGGCATATTTCTGCATTTAATAAAAACTGACACATACAATATACAACTGAGAGCAACAGTGTACTACTCAGTTTAGCCAAATATTTCATTTTCATGAACCATGATCATTGGACACATTCTTATTTAAGGCATACAAGGTAAAATGAGAAAATTATCATGTTGAAGCAAAAACATTGCATTAGTACTAGACCTCTAGCATACTTATGTTGCTGCTGAGAACTCATGGTTGCAGATGTCTGCTGTAAACTGAAGTTCATTTCCTACATATCTCTTCCTTTGTTTTGACCTAGCAACAATTGTGTCGAAGCGTGAATCAGCTTCGTTTCCCCCCCACCGGGGAAACTTGGCTCACAAGACCAGTCTTATCTCAGCTCCAGATAAGTCCCCTGGCCAGTCTGGTAAGTCTTAGAATGGGAGCTCAGCTGGCAAACAAAAAACGCAGTGGCAAATTGAGTATTAAAAAAATTCATTTTTTTTCTTAAGTAATGCTTTGTTGAATCACTTTCAGAAATGTTAATTTTCCAAATGTTACAGCAAGCTTGTTGCTGCTCACTATTGAGATGTAGCACTGTCATTATATTTCCAATTAGCAATAAAAGCCTACCATAATGTGAAAAAAAAATGGATGTCATTTCCTAGGAATCCACTCAAATCTATAGCTAGGCTGTGATCGAGGGCCCCCCTGCTAGGCAGGCAGGGCCACGGAGCCGAAAAAAGCCCAAAATTCCTCTGCTATCAGTAAAATACGGGGGAGATCCTAAAGGATTGGGATTCTTTTTAACCCAAGTGTGGAACCATATGCTAGAATGGGGGGAGGATTTCACCTCAGATGCCGCACGCGTGAGGTGCATTACCATGGCCCTGGAGGGGGTGGCAGCTGAGTGGATGGTGGGACTCCATAATGATTCCCCTTTGATGAGAAATTATGACCAGTTTATGGCAGCCCTCAGAGTGCGCTTCGAGGACCCATTAGCTGAATGAAAGGCAAGAATCAGGATGAAGTCTATAAGTCAGGGGCGGAAATCAGTGGCTGAATACACCCAGGAGTTCTGTGAGCTGGTGCGCCACATGAGAGCATGGTCAGAAGTTGCCCTGCTGGAATGCTATAAGGATGGCCTCAATGAGGATGTCTACAAGGATTGCTGCTCCCAAGGGGCCCCTCGGGAGCTGCAAAGTTGGTATGTGCTGGCTGCTGACGTGGAGATCGATTTGGCCAGAGATCGCTACTGTGGTGGTCGCACTTGGAACAAGCCACTCTCCTCACCCCAAAAGGCCACCAGGGGACCCTCAGGCTCCAAGCCAAAGTCCACCGCATGCTTCAGATGTGGAAAGGAAGGGCACCAAGTGGCTGATTGTTTCTCTAAGCCCGGAGCCAAGGTAACTCCTGGTGTAGGGAAGAGAGCCGACAAACCGCCCGCAAAACTCCACAAGACTCCCTAATAGGGGTGGAAGTCATTGAGTTCGTTCCCACGAACCAGGGAGAGTTGGGAACTCCGACCACCACTGATGACAGCAAAACTGAAACTGATTCCAATGAGGACCTCATGGTAAGTCAGAGTGGGGGACCCATGACCATCCCAGTGGAACTAAAGGTACCATCTACCGGGGCCCAAGAGAAGATGCTAGCCCTTCTAGATTCGGTGTGCACAAGGTGTGTCATCAGCCCTGATATCATGGAAAAGATGGGTCTAAGACTAAGAATGATGAAAAGGCCCATCTGTCAGCGTACCAGAAAACCCCCAACTCCCAGTAAAGATGCGGAAGCAGGCATTTTCCAAAGTTCTCTTTATTAGAATAAGTAAACTGGCACATCTGCGAAATCCTGAATCTGAAAAGCCCAGGCTTTCTGTCAGTAATTCAAAGCTATAACCGCCCAGCCGCCTTGTTTAGGGTGACCCGCTCCCTCCTACATCAGGGAGCACGGGAGGACCCCTTGCAAGGGCAGGCTGAGGATTTTGCACAGTATCTGCACGATAAAATCGCTCAGATTCGGGAAGGCTTGGACTCTGACTGGGTAGATCCCGGCGGGGTGACTGAGGCTGGTCTTGAGAATGTTACCTGGGATGAGTTCGACCCTGTGACTCCTGAGGACGTGGACAGGATCCTGGGGAGATTAAACGCAACCACATGTTTATTGGACCCGTGCCCCTCCTGGCTGGTACTGGCCACCCGGGAGGTAACACGAGGCTGGCTCCAGAGGATCATAAATGCTTCTCTGAGAGAGGGTTTCTTGCCTCCCGCCTTGAAAGAGGCGGTGGTGAGGCCCCTCCTCAAGAAGCCTTCTCTGGACCCGGCCGTTTTGGCAAACTATCGTCCGGTCTCCAACCTTCGCTTTGTTGCGAAGGTTGTGGAGAGTGTGGTTGCGCGCCAGCTCCCACAGTTCCTGGATGAAACCGTCTATCTAGATCCGTGCCAGTCCGGCTTCAGGCCTGGGTACAGCACGGAGACGGCATTGGTCGCATTGGTGGATGATCTCTGGAGGGCTCGGGACAGGGGTTGTTCCTCTGTTCTGGTCCTGTTAGACCTCTCAGCGGCTTTTGATACCATCGACCATGGTATCATGCTGCGCCGGCTGGAGGGACTGGGGGTGGGAGGCACCGTGTTGCGGTGGTTCTCCTCCTATCTCTCTGACCGGTCGCAGTCTGTGTTGGCAGGGGGGCAGAGGTCGACTTCGAGGCGCCTTGCTTGCGGGGTGCCGCAAGGGTCGGTCCTCTCGCCGCTCCTGTTCAACATTTATGTGAAGCCGCTGGGTGAGATCATCCGTGGTTTTGGGGTGCGATGCCATCTGTACGCTGATGACACTCAGCTGTACATTTCCACCCCAGACCACCCCAATGATGCCCTCGAAGTGATGTCCCAGTGTCTGGAGGCCGTGCGGGTCTGGATGGGGAGGAACAGGCTTCGGCTCAACCCTTCCAAGACCGAGTGGCTGTGGATGCCGGCGTCCCGGTATAGCCAGCTGGTGCCATCGCTGGCTATTGGGGGCGAGTCACTGACCCCCACAGAGGGGGCTCGCAACTTGGGCGTCCTCCTGGACACACGGCTGTCTTTAGAAGAGCATATGACGGCCGTGGCCAGGGGGGCTTTTTATCAGGTTCGCCTGATGCGCCAGTTGCGCCCCTTTCTGGATCGGGACTCCTTGTGCACAGTCACTCATGCCTTGGTTACGTCACGCCTGGACTACTGTAACGCTCTCTACATGGGGCTCCCCCTGAGGAGCACCCGGAGGCTCCAGCTGGTGCAGAATGCGGCTGCGCGGGTGATTATGGGAGCAACGTGGCGCTCCCACGTAACACCTCTCCTGCGCGAGCTGCATTGGCTCCCGGTGGTCTTCCGGGTGCGCTTTAAGGTGTTGGTTCTCATCTTTAAAGCGCTCCATGGCTTAGGGCCAGGGTATTTGCGAGACCGCCTGCTGCTACCGATAACCTCCCACCGGCCAATACGCTCTCACAGAGAGGGCCTCCTCGGGGTGCCGTCGGTCAGGCAATGTCGGCTGGCGGCCCCCAGGGGGCGAGCCTTCTCTGTGGGGGCACCCGCCCTGTGGAATGAGCTGCCTCCTGGAATACGATTGATCCCGGACCTCCAGACCTTCCGTAAAGCCCTGAAGACGTTTTTATTTCATCAAGCCGGCCTAGCCTAAATGGTTTTTAATTGGGATTTTAAATTTTATGGATTTGGGGTTTTAAATTTGGGTAGCCAATGATTTAATTCTTTTAATTATCTTAACTTTTGCATTTGTATGTTTTTTAATTTTGGCTGTTACCGCCCTGAGTCCCTTCCGGGAGAAGGGCGGTATACAAATTAAATTAATAAATAAATAAATAAAATAAAAGCTCCCAAAACCATCCCCTTTCTCCCCAGTCGATCACATGCTCCAATCAACTTCCATTCCACCTCGACCCAACCCCTGACCACTCCTCCTCCAGATGCTGGATCATCCTGACCTTGACCGATAGGAAGAATGCTATTATGTCTACTAATTCCCCTCTCCTAAATACCCCCTCCTACTTTCCCACACATGAGGAGGTGGCAGCATTGAAGCTTCCGGCCAAATATGGCTTCCAAGGCTGACACTATCACATTCTGTCAGCTAGACAGGCCAGTAGCTAGGGCGGGCCCAACCCATTTTGTAATCGAACCAGTTGAGATGTGGATGGGGGATCACCAAGAAACTCTGAGCTTTATTGTGGCCCCTGTCATGGAACGACCCCTTCTATTTGGGCTGCCCTGGCTCCGAAAATGGAACCTGTGTGTAAATTGGAGGACTGGTGTGTTGCGCATCCGCTCTAGCCAGCAAGGGAAGAGAGGGGGGAGCCCCTATTGCATGGCCAAAGTGGCGAGTGAGTTGACGGTGGCTGCAACAGAACACCTTGTGGGGGAGGAAAAGATCCCAAAAGAGTACTGGGACCTCCGGGAGGCGTTTAGTGAGAAGGCGTCAGATGTGCTGTCCCTCCATCAGCCTACAGACTATAGTATAGAAATCCTCCCTGGGGTGAAACTCCCTAAATAAAAAACCTACCCCATGACTCCCCGGGAGCTGGTGGAGCTATGAGACTTTATTGATAAAAACCTAAAACGCGGCTTCATCCAACCAGCTAGGCCACGAGTAGCTGCCCTGGTGCTATTCTAAGAAAAGAAGGATGGGTCTCTTCACCTTTGTGTTGAGTATGCCATTTGTATGGAAAATGTCTACCCACTGCCCCTCATGAAAGACATGCTAGCCCACCTGGCCAAAGGGAAGATTTTTACTAAGCTGGATTTACGGAAAGTTTATTACAGAGTTCAGATTAAGGAAGGTGATGAATGGAAAACTGCTTTCAATTGCCCACTGGGATGTTTCCAGTTTAGGGTGCTCCCTTTCTGATTACAAGAGGCCCCAGCAGTATTCATGCAACTGATCAATGAGGTATTGCATGAGCACCTCTGCAAGGCAGTCCTTCTACCTGGATGACATTCTTATTTACACAGAGACCATGGACGACCATGTAAAACTGGTGAGAGCTGTCCTGAAAAGAGAGCTGCTGAGCTGTATGCTAATTTGTCAAATTCGAATTCCACCAGACTAAAATTGACTATTTGGGGTACCGCATCTCACAAGAGGGGATAGAAATGGACCCAGAGAAAGTCTGGGCAGTCCTGGAATGGGCGCCTGCACGTACACACAAACAACTACAAAGCTTCTTGGGCGTTGCTAACGTCTATCAACAGTTTATCCCCTCATTTGCGAAGATTGCCTTACCAATTATTAATCTCCTGAAAACAAAGGAAGAGGTGAAGCCAAAACCTTCCTGGCCTCACGAGTGGACTATGGAATGCCAGACGGCTTTTGAAAAACTGAAATGACTGTTTGCCGCCGAACCGGTCCTTAAACACGCTGACATGGAGGCCCTGTTTGTCATCCAAGCCGATGCCACTGGGTCCAACACTTTAACTGCTTTAATTTCTCTCTGCGCTACCTTCCTGGGGGAAAAAACTTTATGGCAGATGCTCTCTCGAGACTGTCACTGCGTTATTTTATTTGCCAGCTGAACTCATAATTTCTGGACTGTCAGACTCTCCGTAGCTTGCCAACTTCTTATCAGTAAGCTACTACGCATGTCCATCCACCCACATTCCTTGCTTCACACACTCTTTCCTTTGTTCTCTTTCCAGCAAGGTCCGGCTAAGATAGCCGGCAAGAATTACTTTCAAAAATGTAACAATTAACTTTTCTTAGTTAGTGAGGTGTTTTATTTTCTTTATAACAAATAAATGAGTTTTATTAGAAATTTTTCCTCGCGTTTCTTTTCAAAATATTGCAACTTGGAATAAGCCACGATCCATCTCCTCTAAACCAGGGTAATTAGTCCCAGAGCCAAACATGGGATTAATAAATGCCCTGACATCTGGTAGCACCCGGACGGTTTGATTTATGGCTTTTTCCTTGTTTTGTTACTTCTGATAAGAGCGCATAGGCAATTAGTTTTTAGCTACTGAGGTACGCTAATTATTTTGCTAAGATGCCGAAACAGAAGAAGAAAAAAGGAAAAATGAAGCACAGAGCTTTATCCTCTTTGGAAGAAGAACAGGAGATAGTAACGCCCTTAAGATTCCAGCCTCTTGCTACGGCTACGCAATTGGAACAAGAAGGTGCCATGGGTGAAGAAGATCTGAAAATGCTTTCGGAAACACATCAAAGGACAGATATCAGAACAGTTGCTTTTGAAGATAATGAACTGCGACTGAGGTCGGTAGCTTTTTCTTCTCAATTTGCATGCTATGAATCTATTCTACCAGAGCCCACAGATTACGATGTGCTTGGTGCCAGGCCAAGAAAGTTTCCACAAACGGCAAAGCTTTTTCACCCCCACGCAGAGAGAGAAGTAATTCATTATTCTTCTCAAAGCCCTGAGCTCACCCAGCGTGAGATGGCCATCAAATCCTATCGTGAGCATGTAAAATATTATGAAAATGAACTGTCTCGATTTAAGAGAGATTTGTTTATGCTTGAGCAAGATAAGGAAGAATCCCGTGACTTAAATTTTTCAAAAAGCGCCATCTTGTCTTCTTCCTCGGAGCCAAAGACACTCCCCCTGGTGGATTCTGTGTCAGGCCAATTAAGGCAAAGAGCACTGCATACGTCACATGAAAGTCTCCCTGATCAAGTTACATATAAACCTGCCACGCAATCATTTCTTGTAACTGGGCTGCCCGAAGCTAAAGCTGCAGCACCATCTGCTGGCGAAAGTAATTTACTACAGGAAGCTGAAAGAGAAAGGAGCTTAGATGAACATTTTAAATTACTACAGCAGACCCTGGCAAACCTGTCCCTAATTCACTCAGAGATTCAAGCTGAAATGCCACAAGTGTCTCCACGGGCTCAAACTCCAACACCCCCTGGTGGTGATGGTGCCTTTTTAGATGGAACACAGGCATGCTTTATGAAGCAAAGGCAAATGACTGCATCTCCAGCAGGTCATGCCAATATTGCAGATCAAGCACAAATGGCAACTGGAATACAGCAGATTCCAGTGCATCAGCCACAGCAGCTACAAATGCCTGCATATGTGCCCCAGCCACAAGTGCAAAGAGGGCCACCTCCTGGCCCACCTCCAATGGCACAACCAAGACCATTTTTAGGTCCACAACAGGCACAGCAAATACCACAGGCATTTCTGCCAGCACAGCCAGCGTACCAAATGCAGGCTCCTTACCAGGCATTTTCTGTCTCTCCACTAACTGGTGAGTCAAAACTAAAAATGTCTGAACTCCACGGTTCGAGATTGAAACCTGGTGAACAAATTGGAGGACATTTGACCAAACTGAAAGGTCTGAGAACAGAATTGAGAGAAAGAGGCCATAACATTGAAGATATTCAAATGATCAGCATCATTATTAACTCTTTGAATTATGAATGGAAAGATGCTGTTACAAAGATTAACCAAGTCCCAATTGCTCAACGCACAGTGGACAATGTCTGTAGGCTTTTAATTGAAGAAGAGGCATTCATGCTAGCTACTCCACACTTGAGAGGACCACCCGCATCAAGAGCTCCAGCTAGGCGCCCCTTCCGAGGAAGGACCTACGCTCCAAGGACGCCAAGATGCAATCGTGTGGGACATGCCACCCGGGATTGTCCCCAATGAGTTCCAGCTCCCATCACGTACCAGCCCAGAGGAACAGATTCCAGAGGCAGAGGCAGAGGCGGAAGACAAAGTCGTCGTGGTCCCCGGCGTGATCCACAAACTCCACTCGCCACATTGGCTTTAACCAATGATCCACAACCTCAACCAGAGTACGACAGACGACTCCTGTGGACTTTGGACAGTGGTGCAGCATTGCATGTTACCTACAGAAAGGAACTTTTCACAGAAATGCACGAGCCTGAACCTGAATTACGTGAACTTTATTCTTTTTCAAATCATCCTTGTCAGGTCAAAGGAAAAGGAACTGTTTATGTTGAAGAGCTCGATGCATTCATTCCTGATGTTTATTACATACCAACAGCAACCAGTAATTTGCTTAGTCAGTGTCACTTGTCTAGAATGTTAAAATTCCAGGTTCACCACCTTGAAAAAGCAAGTTACATAGTTAAAGATGGAAATATTGTTGCTGAAACCATATTAATTGGTGGTGTTTATTACTTAAAGCCAAAGCCTAAAACACAAACACAGGCAAGTATGCAAACTCCAAAAAGGGAACGCACAGGCCCAGATAGAGATGCTCCAGAGAGAGATCCTGTTGCTATTCCTAAGGCTCCTAAAGCCAACAAAAAGAGAATTGGTAAACAGGTTGCTCAGAGCAAGCCTGAGTTTCCGCATAAAACTGTTAATGTTGAGAATTCACTAACAGGTAAACCTTTGCATTCCAGGTGTATCCACAAATGGCATAGAAGATTGGGGCATGCCAGTTTCCGTGTTCTTAGGAAGATGCCGGAGTTCGCAAAAGGTTTGGATCTAAAGGGGTGTAAGGTGTTTTTGGATTGTGCTGTATGCAAGAAGGCCAAATCCAAAGCAGCAGCCATTCCCAAAAACGCTACACGCCTGTCAACACGCATTATTGATTTGGTTCACATTGACATAGTTGGTCCATTTCCGCCATCATTTGGTGGTAGAAAATACTTTCTAACAATTGTTGATAATTACTCTAGATATGGATATGTATATCCTATGAAAGAAAAATCAGAGACCTTTCAGATCTTTAAAGACTTTGCAACCCTTGTTTCTACCCAACACCAAGTTCGCATCGCCAGAATCCAGAGTGATCATGGTGCCGAGTTCATGTCTCAGCGTTTCCAGGACTGGATGCGTAAGAATGGAATTATTCATCAGACTTCGGCCCCTTACACACCGGCTCACAATGGAGTCATAGAACGAAGACAAGGGATCCTGCAAACCATGATGCGTTGTCTCCTAGAAGACAGCAACCTTGGTAAGATATACTGGGGTGAAGCTATCAAGTACGCAAATTACATTGTCAACTGTACTTGGAGCAGTGTAACAAATCAGACTCCTTTCTTCATGTTGTATGGCTACAAGCCCGATCTTAAAAACATCCATATTTTTGGTTCATACGCTATGGTGAACATTCCCTTAGCTCAAAGAAGAAAAGGAAGTCCAGCAGCAAAGAGACTGAGATTTATGGGTATTGATGATAACTCAAAATGGAGCAGATTTATTGACTCTAAACATGCAATTGTGATTTCCCAATCTGCAAATTTTGAAGAAGATATTGACTGGTCCAGGATTCATTCCAATGATCCTGGAGTTTATTTTCCTAGAGATGATACTGCTGATGCTACGCAGATTGATGATCAAGATTCCACCAGTTCTTCTCAACCTGATGTTCCGTCTTCACAAGCCGCGGATGCTGACGCTAGCGACGAAAGTGAGGATGAGGATGAAGCAGAAGAAGATTGGACAGTTGTTCCGAGACGTTCCAAGAGGGCCACAAAAGGGATCCCTCCACAACGATATTCTTGGCAACTGACAAAAGCACCCTTGCCTTTGATTTGCAATGTTACACTTCCACCTGATAATTTCACGCAAATCAAGCAGCTCCCTGATTCAGAGCAAGACAAATGGTATGAAGCAATGCAGGTTGAAATGGACAGTCTAAAGAAACTCAAAGTATTTACACCTGCAAAACCTCCAGCAAACAAAAAGGTCATTGGCACTCGATGGGTCTACAGAATCAAAAAGAAACCAAATGGTGAGTCATTGTACAAGGCCAGACTTGTAGCTCAGGGTTTCGCTCAACGTTATCCTGAGGACTACACAAATACTTACTCACCGACAGTTCGAACTGAGAGTGTAAAAATTGCTTTAGCAACTGCAACTATCCTTGATTTAGAAGTTTTCCAGTTTGATGTTGACACGGCTTATCTACATGCAGACCTAGATGAAGAGATCTACGTGAAAAGTCCTCCAGGATTCCGACAGCAAGAAGGGGATACCTGGTTTCTAAACAAAAGTCTTTATGGTCTGAAACAATCTGGTTTAATGTGGTACTTATGTCTTACTGACAAACTAAATTCAATGGGCTTTATTAAGTCCGAAACTGATGAGTGCGTGTTCACAAAAAGATCTAACAATGCATATGAGATAGTTCTTGTTTATGTTGATGATATTGTTTATATTGGTCCAAATAAGCAAATGAGTGAAATTTTTGCCAAAGCTTTGCAGAGATACTTCACATTGAAATCATTAGGTCACATTAGCACTTATTTAGGTGTTCAGATTGAAAAAACACAGAAGGGGTTTAGTCTTTCACAAGAAGATAAAATTGAACAAGTTTTGCATCATTGCAACATGAAAGATGCTAACACAACAAAGACACCCATGCAAACAGATTTTCACAACTTGACACAAGAAGAAAGTCCTGAGTTCGAGGATCAAACACTTTATCGTTCAGTCATTGGGTCACTATTGTACATTAGTAGTTGGACCAGACCCGACATTGCACTTAGTGTTAATCTCTTATCTCGACACGTAGGTAAGGCAAAACAGTTTCATTGGACATGCATTAAGAAATTATTGAGATACCTAAAATACACTAAACATTTGATGTTATTGTTAGAACCAACACATACTGATTATGCAGAATTATGTTGTTATGCAGATTCTGATTGGGCAAGTGATAAGAAATCACGCAAAAGTACTTCAGGTTATATGATGTTCTTAAATGGATGTCCTGTTTATTGGCAAGTACGTAAACAGAATTTTGTTTCTTGTTCATCTACTGAAGCTGAATATGCTTGTGTTTCAGATGCATGTAATTCTCTAACTTGGTTTGATGCTTTAGTCACAGATATCTGGACACACCCGATCCGACTGATCACCGTGATGGAAGACAATGAATCGGTGGTTTATATTTCTGAATCTCATTTTACAGGTTCTAGGTCCAGACACATTGACATCCGTTATCAAAACATAAAACATTTAGTGAAAAAAGGTTTTGTCAAAATGCAATATGTATCTACACATGATCAAATTGCTGATATGCTCAACAAACCACTTCCAGCAGCTCAACACAAGTATCTGCGTAAGAAGATGTGCCTTATTTGATGATGTACTCATATTTGCTCAACTGGCAAAGAAGGGGAATGTCACTGCGTTATTTTATTTGCCAGCTGAACTGATAATTTCTGGACTGTCAGACTCTCCGTAGCTTGCCAACTTCTTATCAGTAAGCTACTACGCATGTCCATCCACCCACATTCCTTGCTTCACACACTCTTCCTTTGTTCTCTTTCCAGCAAGGTCCGGCTAAGATAGCTGGCAAGAATTACTTTCAAAAATGTAACAATTAACTTTTCTTAGTTAGTGAGGTGTTTTATTTTCTTTATAACAAATAAATGAGTTTTATTAGAAATTTTTCCTCGCGTTTCTTTTCAGAATATTGCAACTTGGAATAAGCCACGATCCATCTCCTCTAAACCAGGGTAATTAGTCCCAGAGTCAAACATGGGATTAATAAATGCCCTGACAGAGACTACCTCAATACAATAGTGCTCGGGTGGAAGTGATTCACTCAGTTGTTCCCTCGAAACAGCTGGCTACTCCAGTAGTTACCAAAACCCAGGAGAAAGGGGACTTAATCTTGTCTGGCGACTTGAGCAAGCAGTTAAAAGAAGCATTGAAAATATATGTCCCATGGTAAGATGGCTGACACTATCTTACTCTAACATAAATCAGTGCCTTTAAAAAGACGCTAAATTCACATATTTCCTTTTCTAATCACTTTCAGAAATTGCTTGTTAGCAATTAATAATAATAATAATAATTTTATTTCTATACCGCCCTTCTCCCGAAGGACTCAGGGCGGTGTACAGCCTATTTAAAAACACAGACAAAACAACAATGTAAAATTTAAAATAATTAAATAAATTGGCTCAGATTTAAAACCCCAAAAAATTTAAATACCCCAATTTAAAACTATTGTGTTGATAGTCCGGCCTGGCGGAACAACAGGGTCTTCAGTGCGCAGCGAAACACCCGGAGGTCGGAGATCTTACGAATTTCCGGGGGCAGTTCGTTCCACAGGGCTGGGGCTCCCACAGAGAAGGCCCTCCCCCTGGGTGTCACCAGCCGACATAACTTGGCCGATGGCAACCTGAGGAGACCCTCTCTGTGGGAGCGAACTGGTCGGTGGGAGGCTATTGGTGGCAGAAGACGGTCTCGGAGGTACCCGGGTCTTATGCCATGGAGCGCTTTAAAGGTGGTAACTAACACCTTGAATCGCACCTGGAAGACCACTGGGAGCCAGTACAGCTCGCGCAGGAGGGGTGTCACATGGGCACAACGAGTTGCGCTCATAACCACCCGCGCGGCCGCATTCTGGACCAGTTGGAGCCTCCGAGTGCTCTTCAAAGGGAGCCCCATGTAGAGAGCATTACAATAGTCCAACCGGGAAGTAAAAAGGGTATGAGTGACCGTGCGCAGGGCGTCCCGATCCAGAAAGGGCTGCAACTGGCGAATCAGGCGAACCTGATAAAAGGCCCCCCTGGCCACGGCCGTCATATGAATTAGAAACCATTCTACTGACAGGTTTTGCAGCACTGGATGAATTTTCTTTAATCCTTAACGAAATAAATTTTAGGTACAAGTTCAAGAAAAAAACAGCAATAAACAGCAAAAGAGTGATTTGATTTTATAAAGATACAAATAAACTAAGGATCCAGATAATAATTGTTTGGAATTAATTATAAAGACTCCTTCCTGCGTTTTGTTTTGATATTTTTGAACAAAAATATAATTAAGAATGTGAAAATTAGAAGCTACAAAAGATTACAATTAAAGAACACATAAGCCTGACTTACAGTTACAGAATGAAGTTCAATATATGAACGGGACATACTGAAAACTGGATTCAGAAATTAATATTAATAGTGTTGAGAGAGAGAGGTTTGCATCATTGGCAAAACTGTAACTAAAAGATGTAATTGAACAGTTTTACCTGAGAAGATTAAGACTGAGTTTAAAGTGGATTTACAAATGACAGACTACAATAATGAAAATGCATTGAATATGCATAAGAAACCAGCTAATGCCTTAATAATTAAAAAGGATGTACAAAAACAAACCGAAAGAGTGACCTGGATAATTTTTCTATATTGAATTTACAAAAAAAGCTTACTAAAGCTTTGAAGAATTTTTGAGAAGGGATAAAGGAAAAAATGAAAAGAAATCAAATACTATGACATTATTGGAACAGGTCAAGGTTAAAATAAGATACATTGTAATTTTTGATAATGCTTAATGAACTTTCTGCTGACACCAGAACTAAAAGCATTATGCTTTATACATTAATCTCCATATAAAAGAGGAGATAGTCTGAAGGGATTTGAGATAATTGGCTGTAAATTAAAAGGAGGTAAAGTAGTATAAAATGTTTATACTTGTGATTAAATTTGGAAGTCACTCTTTCATATATTTCTTTTCTCTTTCTTCACTATATCCTTTCTTTTTCTTTTTCTTCTTTTTTCATCTCCTTTGCACTTTTCATTCTTTCTTTCTATTTTTTCTTTTTTAATTTTTATTAGATTTTATTATTGTAATTAAAATATCATCATCATCATTTCTCTCATTCACAAAAATTAAGTAGATATGTATAAAGCATAGTATGAGTATTGACTTTTAGACATTTTTAATAACTGTAGCATTTTGCTACAAATGAAACTGCAGAAAACAATAATATGCAAAATGCCCAAATTTGTACTTGGGAAATATCAGCTACTGAGAAGGGCGGTATAGAAATAAAATTATTATGATTATGATTATGATTATGATTATGATTATGATTATGATGATTATGATTATGATTATGATTATGATTATGATTATGATTATGATTATGATTATGATTATTATGATTATTATGATTATTATGATTATTATTACTTCTGAACTTCTTTTATGACTACTATAATACTTTTTAATGAGGTAAATGGTGTCTCCTTTCCTAGAGTTCTTATTGCATAAATGTAGTATTCCAACTTTTAAATGCTTTTATGAATATTGAAAAAGTTTATTTTTAACACAATAAAATAAGGTGAGCACATAAGAAAGGAAAATTTTGCTCAAAATTTATAATTTTATAATGAACAAAAATGTAATGAATTTTTTTCCCCTTACCATATACCAATTTTATTTTGGAAACAAAGATTTTAGAAATATTGTCAGTGAAAATGAATTATGTACCCTTTCTCACACAAACATGTATAAATTATCTATAAATTATTTAATGTCTCTAAAATTTATCTAATTAATCTTCATTTAGTATTCATGACAGATTTTCTCTAGTTAAATGTTTCAAATCTAGTTTCAAATCTAGTTCAGTATTTAAAAATTAGAAGTTTTGATGATAATTAATCTTCAATTAGTATTCATGAGAGATGAACTCAATTTTCTCTAGTTAAATGTTTAGATTTGAATCTAGCTTCAAATCTAGTTCAGTATTTAAAAATTAGAAGTTTTGGTGATGATTGTGCAAAAATGCTTATTTTTTTCTAGATGTTCTCTATGGCAAAATATATTGCCATTGTTATTAGATATAGACTGGATAAACTAATAAAATATTTTCTGTTTGAATCAGAGGACAAATCAATAGTCTTCTTAGTTGGGTAGGAATGGGCTGGTACTGAAATGTAAGTAACACAAAGTATACAATACGTCCCAATATTAAGAGACAAAAAAAAAAATCTGACTAAAGTGCAATAGCCTATACCAGTGATGGCTAACCTTTTTGCCGTCACCTGCCAAAAGCGGGAAGAGCGCAAGGGGGTCACATGTGTGCACACCCACATCCATAATGCAATGACCTCATGTGCCCTGCCCCCCCACAAATGCCTGCATGCCCATGTTCCCCCCATCCGCCCGCATGCACACGTGACCTCCCTGAATTCCCCCTGCCCCCCATGCATGCGCACATACCCCTGTGCTCCCCCCACGCATGTGCGTGCAACCCCCTGTGGTGCATTTTGGGCCTTGTAGGCCTCCCCGAAGCCTCCTGAGACCAAAAATGTGCTACAGGGAGGAGTGCCACATCCCCCCACGGCCCGTTTTGATGTGGAGGCATGCTGCTCCCCCCATGCTCCCCCTGCCCCCCAGGCATGTGTGCATGATTCCCCCTGCCCCCACAACCTCCCACACATGCACATGCGTCTCCTGCATGCACCCCGCCCCTGTGCCAAAGACCCAAAAATCAGCTGGCCAGCAGGAGACGCATGCACATTTCCTGTGGAGCTAAGCTGGGCAATGGCTTGGTTGCTTGCAGAGAAGGCTCCATGTGCCACCTGTGGCACATGTGGCATAGATTCGCCATCACGGGCCTATACTGTGACAGTAGTGTTGGACTATTGCTTTGTGTATAGTTTATATGGAACTGTTTTGAAAAATACTGCTTCAAAAAAATGTTATTTCAGAAAAATATCACTAGACTGAACTACTGAAGTTTAAGTAGAAACTTATATTTCCATTTTTTTTTTAATTTGGTTTATATGCCGCCCTTCTCTGGAGACTCAGGGTGGCTTACAATGCGCTAAGCAATAGCCTTCATCCTTTTGTATATTTATACAAAGTCAGCTTATTGCCCCCACAACTGGGTCCTCAATTTACCTACCTTAGAAAGGATGGAAGGCTGAGTCAACTTTGAGCCTGGCGAGATTCGAACCTGCAGTAATTGCAGGCATTGATCTCTTTCAGAAGATAAGCATAATCAATTGGCAAAATGTTTTAAAGAATGTATGGCAATATGGTAAGAAACACAGTACTTTCAAAAGCATTTTAGTTTTTCTTTTTTTAACCAAAGATAAAACCTTAAAGCCATTCTTTGATAGGCTGCATTAGCTGACCAAATGCCTTTAAATATTGAGAATATTGAGGTCTGTGCATGAAGTGGATACATAGGTTGTAGAAGAATTTTTAAAAATGCAGTTTGATTTGTGTGGCATTAAAACCTATTGATGGTTTGATTTTGAAAAAATAAAATTTTCTAGAATTTCTCTAGAGGCACAATGTTATGCTTGTATATTCAGAAGTAGCTAAAGTGTGCTTATTAGGGTTTATTCCCAGGCAGTCCAGGCAATAATTCTCATAATCTAGATTTATATTTAAAACAAACTCATTGGCAAAATAGTTAATACAGGATATTAATTAAATTTAATTTCAACATTTGAATAATGTAAAGTATATGATTAAATTATAAATAGATTATATCTAATCTATATAATTACATTTTCAATTACTGACTTCTCAATAAATTTGTCCGATGCTAAAATTAAAAATTAGATTAATAGAAAATAATATATGCAACTATTGCAATATAATTTGCAATTTTGGAAGTCTTATAAATTTGAAGGGTTTACAGAAGTAATATACTGCAATGTATTTATTAGTGTAGTAAATTTGGATTAGCATAATCAGTGAAATATATAACAATAAAAAGAGCCTTGGTAGCACGGTGGACTAATGCACTGTTATTAACATCTGCTGCCTGCAATTACTGCAAGTTCAAATCCCACCAGGCTCAAGGTTGACTCAGCCTTCCATCCTTTCAAAGGTAGGTGAAATGAGGACCCAGATTGTGGGGGCAATAAGCTGACTTTGTATAAATATACAAAAGTATGAAGGCTATTGCTTAACACATGGTAAGCCGCCCTGAGTCTCTGGAGAAGGGCGGCATATAAATTAAAGCAAAAAAAAAAAAACTAAACAAGAAAGTAAAATTATGGATTTAGAGAGCTTGGCGACTGACAAAGGTAAGAAATTAAAAGCTTGGAAAAAAATTGACCTGGCAGAACTCTAAAGAAGCAATTGCTTTTATTTCAAATTTTGACATGATGCTATATATAAGTCTTATAGGATGCTATTTCAGCAAACTTGGTGGAAAGTTTGGTGTATTTCTTTGCACAGATTTATAGTGGTATTTTGAATATTCCTCTCATGTTTACTGTGGTTTTTCAACTGCGAAACAGATACAACTAAAAAATCAACCCTAAGCAAAATGAAAGAGTATATAGTTTTACATTCGCAAAGACCATATTGTCAATGACAAGGTTCTTTTGGTTGAAATTTTTTTAAAAGTTATTTTAAGGAGTTAAATTGTTATAGATTTTTATTTTAATTTACCCTTTAAAAAATTACCTTTTTTAGAGTGTAAGAGTGGTGATACACTTGCCCTCCTTATTTAATATCTACTGAAATATACCAATAGGTGTAATATGACCATTCTAAAATTCAATCTCTTAATATCAGGGGAATGGTGTAGTAATATTTAGTGGATTTTTTAAAGTACTCAATGAATATGCAAGAAAGTGAATAAAACCATGTTAAATCTTTCTTCCAAGTTAAATCTTGCTCAAGGATAGTTGTGAGTGTATAGAGCAGTCTCTTTCATATTTGTTCTCAGAGGGACAACTAGTTGCTGAGTTTTGCTCTTTCCTCTTGGAAGTTCATTGAATATTTTAAAAGAATGTCTAAATAGCATTTAATCTGCCTTATAAGAACAACTGCTAGCTGGGATAGGATTTATTGTAAACTCTCTTAAGGAAGGAACCAAAGCCTTGCTCATCAGGAAGAAAAAGGTTATATGGGCACAAATTGGATATGATGAGTAAAAACCTTAAGTTTACTAAGGATCTTTTCGCCTGCCCCATAATGCCAATATTAATGTATTTTAATCTATCTGAAGGTTTGAATTGCCATAGAAAACTCCCCCTTATTTCTTGATTTTACTCTCACAAAAGAGAAAACCAATAGAAAAGAATATTTATAACCCAGGGTTGAATTGTGAGATTTGAATCCAGAGTTGAATTGTGAGGTTTTCCTAATGATGATACCTATTTTGGTAATGAAACATCTACAAGAATACAACGAAACTTAGGAGCAAAAGAGAATAGGCTTAAAAATGTTTCGGTAACTGACTGTGATTACACTAAAGCAGTATAAAAACCCAATAAAAGAATATCATGTATCAAAATGTGTAGTAAAAATTGATGCTTCTCATGCCTTAGAATGAAACGGAATTTGTTACAAGTTGTTTTTCTATTATCTGTTGCCAAACTCCTCCTCCCATCCCAAAATAAATATTTTTTAAAAAAGAAAGAGGCATATTCCAGGCACTTATGCAATCATGAATACAAAATGTCTCCTACCCAGTAATCTTCAATATACTATGAAGGAATAGTGTTTGAGCATTCCCTAAGTATGGCTCCAACTGCCACTCATCTGGTTTTGCAGGTGAAATGTAAACTAAAGGCATTTGATACTTGAATTTTATCAAGTTAACTATGAATTAATCAATCAAGACACATTCTTTGAACAACTGAAAAGCTCATTTTATTCTTCTTGCAGGCTAGCTTCTGAACTCTTTGCTGAGCCTGGATGTTGATTTTGTGGACAATACAGTATATGCACTAAGCTACTGAAGTGAATAGAAATGACAGCATGTCAAGGTTTCCTGGCAGCTGCAAAGCACTCTTGCTTAGCAGTAGATAACTTAACAGTTGGATTTTGCAGTCATGGTTTGCCTTGGTTTCAATCTGAGGGGAGTTAAAATTGTTTGGAAATTTTCTGAAAAGAACAAATCTCCATAACTCAGCTGCCTGATATAGTAAGAAATTATCTTCAGTTATTATAAATAGTCTCATTACATTTTCTGTTAGCATATATTCATCTACACTTAATAAATTATTTCTTTGGTTTTAGGCAGCCTTGGGTGGTATGTGTATCATTTTGCATATTTGTTGATTTGTTCCTGTCAGTTTAGTTTTTGACCCTGACCTCTTACATTTCCTCTCAAGAATAAAAGTGAGTCATATTGAAGAGAGATAAAGTGCAAATATACTTAGGTGGGGGCTAGAATGAAGAGCCAAGTCCAATAATAATAAATCATTGGGTTTGAGCAAGCTCTAGACTGTATAATCAAACTGACATCTTTTATTTCTTGTCGGAAGGGAAATTATTATTTGATTAGAAATAATATGTTTATGCTACAGTAAAAATAATCTACCTAATACCCCACACCTATTGTAAATTTATATAGCTGTATACTGTAATTATAGCGTTGTGCAAATATTTTGAAAGTAGTATTTCAGAATGCATGGAAACAAATACAGAGCATCTCTGTTCAAATTGTTAAAGCAGATACATCTTTTTCCAGCAGCTACAGTAACTCTAGTTTTCAAAGCATTTCTTTGCAAGGATTTGCACAATTAACCTACTTTAATAGAATGTTGTTCCAAAATCTGGAGATAATCACAAAAGATATTTCTTGCCTCTGTGTTATAATATCACCTCTTGGCCAGTTTTGCAGCAAAACAGCCGAGATAGGACAGAACTTGAATATTACTAAAGTTTCACGTTCCTCTTTATTTGCATTTTTTTCTCCTTGTGTCCTAGATTTTGATCTGTATATTCCAATCAGCATGAATATTTAGTTAAGTGGTCTATGGGAAACCATGTGGTATGGCTAAAAGCATTTATATATCAATTAAACTTTGGTGTATATTTGATCGGGTATAGCTCATGATTTGGTTTAGTAAAAGCCACATAGAAGTCTGGTTTTGAACATCAACCTCCTTTTCCAGGGAAACACGAAGTTTTTTTTTAAAGCTAAATTGCTATGAGCTCTATTTGCTGCTGCACTGGTAAACCAGGAAACCAAGATTGTTGGCAATGGGTCAGTGTACTTCGTCTTTCCACTGCAAATATCCTTGTATTTTTAGGTCTGTGAAAAATGTCCAACAACTGCTTAATAACTGCTAAAATCTACCTTCTCTGTTCTATTGCCTCATCTTTATTTTTCATTTTTTCAAATAAGTTATCATTTCAGTATAGAATGTAGGAGTTAAGTTGTACAAGGATAATATTGCTATCAAATAAAAATCTCCAAACTTCTAAGGAGAGTGGTCAACTGAGCAGCATATCCAACTTGTAGAATTGGCTAACAATTCTACAAGTTACGATTTCATCACATCTAGAGCTTGTTTTTACTGATTTTCCTATTATTGACCTCTAATAATTTATGTTCATATATTTGTGTAGGGACATAATAATAGTAGAATAGGTAGAATTACTGGGACATAATAATAACTTGCTGTTTTGCTTCTGTAAGAATTGTTCTGCTAAGAATTGGAATTGCCTCTGCCATTTGCATCTATAGTAAATTGAAAGATTTTTCCTATTACGTAAGGGCCTTGAGAATGGAGGAGAGTGGCTAATGAATGATCTCGTTTTTCTGTAAAACTCGATGCCTGGAACGGAATATGTCATAGTTTGGCAGGGTTACACTGGGAAAATACCTCTGTTGCTAAGCACCCAGCCCCTCTGTTGCTAAAGCATTCAGCCCCCATTCCTTGCTGCACTGCCAAAGGAAGTCATGGGCCAGGGGGCCTCTGAAGGTATAAAAAAACGCCATACCTTCCCCAAAGTGTGGCCTTTCACTGCATACTCTTTGTCTGTATGTAGTGGTATGGTCTACCAAGCTCTTCTTTGTACAAATTAAAGCTGATATTTTTCCAAGCCTCTTCTTGAATCTCTCTCTTTGGCATTCTGGTAACTCAAGTACATTTTGGGACCTTACATGTAGAGGTGCATATGTGTGATATTGTGGGAAGTACACCTAAAAGGACAGTGCCAGAAACCTCACAGCGCCAAAAACCTTGGAAAACAGTGCCAAGAGACTCAAGCCAGTGCACCAAGTGAGAAATCGAATAGGTTCCTGACCAACCTGGCTGACAACTTTGTTGTCCAAAAGGTAGAGGGGGGAACTAGATGGGCAGCCATATAAAGGAAGTTGAAACCGCAGGAACCTTGGGTGAGAGTGACCATGTCATACTAGAATTCAACATAACACAAAAACAAGCAATAGAACACAATGATACCAGAGTCCTAGATTTTAAAACAGCTGATTTTAACAAACTCAGAGAGAACTTGGGAAAGATTCCTTGCATAAAAATCCTTAAGTGGAAAACAACTCAAGAAGCTTGGGAAATTGAAAAATATGATCATAAAGGCCGAGTCCAGCACAATACCACTGAAAAAGAAAAACAAGAAATCCAAGAAGAAACCAGCATGGCTGCACAAAGATCTCTCTGACAAATTGAAAGACAAAAAGGACAAGTACAAAAAATGGAAAGAAGGACACATAACGAAGGCATAATATCAGCAGATAGCCAGAATCTACAAATACGAAGTCAGAAAAGTAAAGGCTCAGAATGAACAAAGACTTGCAACAAAAGTCAAAGATAATTTTAAAAGTTTCTTCCAACATATAAATAACAACAAAAAAATCAAGGAAACAGTCAATCCACTGAAGAGAGAAGACAGCAAAGAAGTAACAGGCAGCAGAGAAAGCAGAGCTGCTTAACTCATTCTTTGCATTGATCTTCATGCAAAAAGAAACAGTAGTCCAACCTACCAAAAATAGAACTGTAAAAGACAGACTAGAAATAAAAGTTAAAATAAGCAAAAAAAAAAAAAAATGGTAAGAGAACACCTGTCTGATCTTGATGAATACAAATCACCAGGACCTGATGGATAACATCCCAGAATTCTAAAGGAGCTGGCAGATGTCATCTCAGAACCATTGTACCACATCTTTCAAAATTCCTGGAGCACTGGGGAACTACCAGAGGACTGGAAAAAAGCTGATATGGTTCCCATCTTCAAAAAAAGGGGGGGAAACTAGAAAACTACAGAACACTCAGCCTAACATCAATACCCGGGAAGATACTGGAAAATATAATAATAAAAAAAAACAGATCTGCCAACCTCTAGAAATGAGTAAAATAATAACTAGCAGTCAGCATGAATTTGTTAAAAACAGAGCATGCAAAACCAATCTTATTTCATTTTTCAACATAGTGACTAAATTAATAGACCAAGGAAATACTGTGGACATAATGTACTTAGATTTCAGCAAGGCATTCAACAAAGTAAACCACAACCTACTTCTTGGTAAGCTAAAAAAAGGGGGGGATAAATAGCATCACTATCAGATAGATTTGTACCTGGCTGACAAACCGTACTCAATGAGTAGTCCTTAATGGTACTACATCTACACAGAGAGACGTAAGCAGTGGGTACCATAAAGTTCCGTCTTAGGCCCAGTACTCTTCAATATCTTCATAAACAACTTAGATGAGGAAATAGAAGGGGAACGTACCAAATTTGTGGATGATACTAAGATGGCAGGAATAGCCAACACCCTAGATGATAGGCTCAAGATCCAGATGGATCTTGACAGACTTGAACACTGGGCCCTATCTAACAAAATGAAATTCAATGTAGATTCAGATCCGTGTATCTGCCATTCTTCGTGGAAGAAGAGGGGGAGATTTGGAGTGTCACATTTAGTTCTTTTCCTTTTTTAAAAAAAAGTTATTATTTTTTATTATTATAACATATGACATTACAAGACATACAACATTTATATATATACTCTCTTAACAGATATTTCATGATGATCCTCTTCTAATATTCATATTCACCCCCTTTTCCCTTTATATTATTCCAGTTTCTTCTTGTCCCCTTCTCTTCTAATTAATGTATTTCTTAACATTCATATTGATTTTATATTTTCTATACATTGACATATTCATTCTTTCCATTTTTAAATTTCATCCCTATTTTTCTTCTCTATTATTCCTATTATCTAGCCACTAATACCATTTGTGCCAAATTATACAATATTCCATATCCTCCTTTTCTTTAAACTCTTTTGTTAATTTATCCATCTCGGCACATTCTAGGATTTTTTTTTATCAACTCTTCTTCTGTTGGTATATTTTCTTTTTTTCCAATTTTGTGTGTATACTATTCAGGCAGCTGTTACAATATGTAAAATCAAATATTTTATTTCCTTAGTGTATTTTTCAGTAAATATCCCTAATAAAAATGTCTCTGGTTTTCTGCTCCTAGGTTGTTTTATTATTTTCTCTAACCATTTTTTAATCTTAGCCCAAAACTTCTTTGCAGCTGGACATGTCCACCAGAGATGGTAATATGTTCCGTAGCTTGTTCCATACATTTCCAACATACTGGAGATTTACTCAGAAACATCTTCACAAGTCTAGCCGGAGGTAGATGCCATCTATGAAACATCTTCAACTGGTTTTCCTTGTATGCCGTGGACATAGTTAATTTTGTATTAATTTGCCACATTTTTTCCCATTTCTGTTGTGGTCTGTCAGCAGCCTGTGCAGTTAATAGCTGATTCTGACAGCGAGGAGGCTGGTGTGGTGCTGCACCAGCAGCTTGTGCAGCTGGCGCTCGGGTCAGACAATGAGGAGGCTGGAGAAGATGTGATGCCAGAGGCGGGGATTCAGCCAGGGCCTTCAGAACCTCCAGAAGCTCCCATAAGTGAAGAGGAAGTAGAGGAGGAGCCTCTTCTCGATGCACGAGCGCACAGAGCATTTAAAAGGCAGGAGTGGCTCCTCAGGAGGAAGTCTCCTCGAGAGTAAAACTTGGGGGTAATTGGCCACTCCCCTAACCTATTTAAGGAAGGACGACGACTGAGGCAATTTGCAGGAAACAACTTCGTTCATATTCCTGTGTGTCTTGATTCCAGAAACATTTGATTCTGCTCTTGTTTATCTGTTGTCAGTTTTTCTGCAAATTGCTTCTGGGCATTCTGCCAACCACAGTAAGATTACGGTTATCTGAAATACTGTGCCTCAGAATTGAGTTATTATTTTTTGGATTCTTGTCGGCTGTTAATGAAGTTAAATTAACAGCCCTTGTTCAGAAAAGACTGACTTAAACTGTACTTGTGTTCGAACGACTACTAAGAAAACTCATTAGTAGTCCTTAATTAGAAAACTAAGGTTTGTACAGACTTTGTGTGTGCTGCGTTCTTTGGGGTCCATAGCTGGGGCAGAACAATTTCTCCAATTCTATTGTGTGGTTAAAGTTTTTTGCCCATTTAATCATTGTATCTTTAATTATTTCTTCTTCCATTTTATATCGGAGCAAAAATTTGTATATCCTACTAATTAATTTCTCCTCCGTCCCTTGTATAATTTTATCCAATTCATTTTGTTCAGTCTGTACTGCATTTTATTTTGTGTCTTCTTTATATTTCAACCGTATTTGCGTATATGTCCACCAATCAATTTCTCTATTTAGATCTTGTTCCAATTCCTGTTTTGATTTCAAATTTCCTTGTTCTTTTAATATATCTCTATATCTTATTATCTTGTCCCACTCAGTTAAATGTGGATATTTTAATGTTTCTGTAGGTGAGATCCAAATTGGTATTTTTGTGTAATGTTGTTTTTTAATCTTTAACCAAATTAGTAGCAATGCATTCCTTAGTATGTGTCTTCTAAAATAACGATGTGTTTTATATTTTTCATCCCAAAGGAATGCATGCCATCCCACTTGCAAATCATGCCCCTCAATCACTAGTGTTCTTTTATCCCTGAGCTCAATCCACTCTTTCAGCCAGGTTATACAAGATGCTTGGTAATATATTTCCCATTCTGGGAGTGCTACTCCTCCTCTATCTTTTGTGTCTTGCAAAGTTTTTAGTCTAATTCTTGGTCTTTTTCCTTGTCATATAAATTTAGTAATTGTTTTATTTAAAGTTTCAAAGAAAGTTTTCTCTAATTTTACTGGTATAACTTGGAAGAGAAATAGTATTTTGGGCAAAATATTCATTTTGATCGTGGCAATCCTTCCCATAAATGAGATTTGTAAATTTTTCCAATTATCTAAATCTTTTTTGATTTGCTGTAGTAATTTGTCATAGTTGTCTTCCTTAATTGAGAAGCATCTTGCAGTAAGCCAAATCCCTAAATATTTTATTTTCTTGGTTATTTGAATTTTTGTACTACATTCTAATTCTTTCTCTTGTTTCTTTGTACGATTTTTGGTTAATAATTTAGATTTATTTTTATTAATTTTAATTCCCGCTACTTCGTCAAATTCTTCTATTTTTTAAATCAATTTTGGGCCTGATTCTAATGGTTCCTCCACTATAAATACCAGATCATCGGCAAAAGCCTGGAGCTTATATTCTTCTTTCTTTATCTTTAACCCTTTTATTTCTTGATCCTCTCAAATTCTCTTCAAAAGCGTTTCTAAAGTTAATATAAATAGAAGTGGAGAAAGTGGGCATTCTTGTCTCACCCCTTTTGTTATATCAATTTTTTCTGTCGTATCCTCATTCATAATTATCCTCACCATTTGTTTTGTATAAATTTTTCCAATAATGTTTTCAAATTTAGTCCTAAATTCCATAAATTTCAATTGATTTAACATAAATTTCCAGTTCAAATTATCAAATGCCTTTTGGGCATCAAGGAAGACCAGTGAAGCTTGTTTTTCCGGATGTGTTTCATAGAACTCTAAAGTATTTATTATTGTTCTCATATTGTTTTTAATTTGTTGGCCTGGCAAGGAACCGTTTTGATCTGAATATAATATTTGTTCAAGATTTTTTTTTTTTTTGTTCTTTCGGCTATGATTGACGTAAATATGTTGTAATAGATATTTAGTAATGAAATTGGTCTGTAATTCTGTATTTGTTGATGGTCTGTATCTTCTTTGGGAATAAGAGTAATTATTGCTTCCATCCATGTTTTAGGTATATTTGCCTGTTCTAGAACCTCATTAAATATTTCCAACATCATCCCTCCCAGCATTTCTTGGGTGTTTTTATATAATTCCACTGGAAGTCCATCTGGGCCTGGTGTTTTGTTTTGTTTTTTCCTTTACCATTTCAAATTCTGTTTCTGTTATCGGTCTGTTTAGTATTTCTTGTTGTTCCTCTGTAATTTTACACAAGTTTGTTCCCTCTATATAGTCTTTAACTTTTTCTTCTGCTATATCTTCCTGACACTATAAATTTGAGAAAAACTTTTGAATAATTTCCTTTTTATCTTCCCTTTTATGTTGGATTATTCCATTTTCATCTTTCAATTGATATATCATTCTTTTATCTTTATCTTTTTTTAATTATAGGCCAACCATCTACCTGTTTTATTCGCATGTTCAAAATAATTTTGTTTTGACATCTTTATTTTCTGTGCTATTTCCTTTTGGATTGTTAAATTTATTTTATGTTTGACTATATTCCATTCTTCTTTTGTTTTTTTATTTTGTGGATCTTCCTTTAAGTTTCTTTCTAGCTTTTTAAGTTCTTCCTGTAATTTTTCTTGTTGACATCTCCTTTTCTTCTTCTTCCTTGCATTATAAGCCATTGTCAGTCCTCGGATTTATGCCTTTTGCCTGTCCCAGAGGTTTTGTATTGATGTATCTTCTTTTTTATTTACACTAAAAAATTTCTTCAACTCACTTTCCAACATCTGTTTGTATTCTTTGTCTTTACATATATTTTGGTTCATTGTCCCTCTTTTAAATTTTTTTTGTCTTTTCCATTTTATAGTTATTGGGTTATGGTCTGCCCACTCATTTACTCCTATTTCTATTTCTTCCAATCCTGTCTGTATTTCAGCTGTCATCCAAACCATATCAATCCTGGACCAGGACTGATGTAGATGTGAATAAATTGTATATTGGCTTTCTCCACTATGCATTTATCTCCATACATCTCGCAATTTTAATTCTGTTGTCATATTAAAGAATTCTTTTGGTAACATATCTTTCTCTTTTTAATTTTTTCTTCTTACTCTTATAATCTTTTTTGATATCCACTATTGCATTGTAGTCCCCAATTAAAAAAATATTATCATTTCCTAGTACTCTTATTTTATTGTGCATTTTTTAAAAAAAAATGTGTTGATTTTTATTGGGAGCATATATTACTATTAATAATAATTGTTTTTGTTCAACTTCTAATTCTACCATTAACATTCATTCGTCCGAATGAATTACTTTTGATTTTATTCTTTCTTTTTCATATATAGCGTGTTAGGATGGGGTTGAAGGTTGTCCCCGAACCGTGAACCAGTTCACAAGCATACACACTAGGACTGAAATAAAACTAGCAGAGGACTCTTGTATAAAAATATACTTTACTTCAAAATGTTTAAAAAACACTATATCTTTAAAAAGGCACATTAATAACAAAGTCTTATCTTGGTTAAATGAAGCCAGGCCATCTCCCTAAATTCCTCTCCACAATACCGAAACAGTCCATAAGAAAGAAACTAACATGATATTAAACAGCTTCGGTGTCAATACATCATCGAGGTGGTAGAAGGCAGCAGCGTAGGCTTCACAGCTAAAAGTCACCTGTGAAAAACAATTCAATCAGCAAATGTGGCTTGAAGCTCCTAGGAGAGAAACTGTCCAGCTCTCTCTCTGATCGTAGCTCCAACAGCAGCAACAGTTCAGATGTTGGCTTGCGTGCTTCAACTCAGCAAAAGGCAAGCCGAAATTGGAGACTTCAAAAGGCTCCCAGCTATCTCAACTCACAGTTGCAGCTAGCTCCGTGGGAGTATCTTTACACAGCTCTTCAAATCCTTTACTGCTGCTATCTCTGCTGCAGCTGTCAGGACTCCTTAGCTGAGTTCTCCTCCCTTCTGCAGCTCTGCTCTGGGCTCTGCGTCCAGGTGCTTCAGCACTGGCTCTGCATCTAGGCCTAAACAGCGTCTAGGCCCAAATAGCAAGCAGAAAGATCCGTGCTTATATGGGGAGTTAACATGCAATTAACTAGGGTGGGGAAGGCTTGCAGTTAATTGCAAACAGGAGATGGCTTGATTGGATCCATACTGTTTGTGACTGATCAAGTAGCCACAGCAATTCTGAAAACACTCGTGACATAACGATTCCCCTTTTTTTCTTTTGTATTAATGATGTATATAGTCTTCCTAATTTTTGGGTTCTCTAATAATTTCTGGTATCCTTTTTTAATGTTTACCTCTTTTGGAACTGTAGGAAATATGAAGCTTTCTCCATTTCTAAGAACACAATTGAGTCTGACAGCTCCTTATTTAGTTGTAATGAGTTTTGTTCCACCGTTTCTATTTTGACATCTATTTGGTCCAGTTTTGTTTCCATTTTTTTTAATTCTTTGGTTGTTTTTCCAACATTGCTTGTTGTATAGTCTCTATTTTGTCATTCATATTTTTAATATCTTCTTTTACCTCTCCTATTTCATTCTTAATTTCTTTATGATGTAATTTCGCCTCTTCATGATTATCAGCAATTTTCTGTTGTGTTTTCATTAATGTTTCCTGTATTATGTGCAACATATTCTGCATACTGTTTACTGTCAAATCTGATTTATCTTTTTCTTTCCCCAACATGTTTTCTATTGTTCTTTGATTTGATGGGGAGGCAACTATTGGTGGCGGAATTGCAGCTAGTTTTTTCCCCTGTTTTAAATATAGTTGCCATGTTTGACATTTTAACCCTTTGTCATTCATTATTTCATTAATCATTTACCATCTTTTACATTTCCTCCTCTTTTCAATAACAATAAGTAGCTCTATTGATTGTTTTTTCTTACTTTCACAGTCTATATTTATTTTGTTTTATTTTCAATTGTTATTGTCAGCCTCCACTTTTGCTGCTTTGGCTGCTATGGGAACGGAAGCCCATGGTGGGGAGAGCGGAATTCAAACCCAAATCAAAGCCTTTCACTTGCTACAAATGTGGAAGGGAAGGCCATTGGGCTGCCGAATGTTTCTCCAAGCCAGTGCCAAAATCTACTGGCTCCAAGAAGGCTGACAAAGCGCCAGCAAAAGGCCGCGACACCGCCCTGAAAGGAGAAGTCATTGAGTTCGCTCCCCAAAACCAGGGTGAGTTGGGAACTCCGACCACTGCAGACAACAGTGGGACGGATTCCGACTCTGACTCCAATGATATGGTAAGTCAAACAGAGGACCCCATACTCGTCCCCATAGAAATAAGGGTGCCATCCACAGGGAAACATGCACAGATGTTAGCTCTATTAGATTCTGGGTGCACCAGGTACATAGTCAGCTCAAAAGTGGTGGAGAAATTGGGCCTGAGGCTAAAAACGTTAAAAAGGCCCATTGCATTCTGTCAGTTGGACGGATCGATTGCAGGAGGGGGCCCGGCCAGCTTTGTGACCGAACCTATTGAAATGCGATTGGGAGATCACATAGAAAGCCTCAGATTTATTGTGGCCCCTGGCATGGAATGACCCCTAATACTTGGACTGCCCTGGCTCCGTAGATGGAACCCACGGGTTAACTGGAGAACTGGGGTCCTGCGTATTCGTACCGGAAAACTGAGGCTAGAAAGGGAAGAAGCCCCCCTTGAGGAAGGTATAGAACCCGAAAGAGTGGAAGTGGCAGTAGGCCACATTGAAGGAGAGGAGAAGATTCTAAAAGAGTATTGGGATCTCCGTGAAGTTTTTAGTGAAAGGGCCTTGGATGTGCTGCCTCCCCACAGAGCTATGGACTGTACCATTGAAATACTCCCTGGGGTGAAGCTCCCTAAGCCAAAAATCTACCCCATGACCCCTTGTGAACTAGGGGAATTGCAAAACTTCATTGATAAAAATCTAGAACGGGGGTTTATTCAACCAGCCAGACCAAAGGTGGTGGCACTGGTATTGTTCCGAGAAAAGAAGGATGGCTCCTTTCGCTTGGTAGTTGATTATAGAAATCTGAACGTGATTTGCATGGAAAACGTTTACCCCCTACCACTCATGAAGGACATGCTATCTCACCTAGGAAAGGGGAAAATCTTCACCAAACTTGATTTTACGGGAGGCATACTACCGAGTGAGAATTAAAGAGGAGGATGAATGGAAGACAACATTTAGTTGCCCACTTGGATGTTTTCAGTTTAGAGTGCTCCCGTTTGGACTAGAGGGAGCCCCTGCTGTGTTCATGCAATTGATTAACGAAGTACTGCATGAGCACCTGTATAAGGGGGTCTTGGTCTACCTGGACGACATTCTTATCTACTCAGAGAACATGGATGACCATGTAAAGTTGGTGCGAACAGTCCTGAAAAAACTCAGGGCTGCTGAACTATATGCCAAACTTTCTAAGTACGAGTTCCACCAAAGCAAAAGTGACTATCTTGGATATCGCACATCGCATGAGGGGATAGAGATGGACCCTGGAAAGGTTCAGGCCGTATTGGAATGGGCCGCCCCACGCACCCACAAACAACTACAGAGTTTCCTGGGATTTGCGAACTTCTATAGACAGTTTATCTCCTCATTTACAAAAATTGCACTGCCAATAACAAATCTTCTGAAAACTAAAGGTGAGGCAAAACCAAGGCCCTCACGACCTCTTGAATGGACTATGAACTGTCAAGCGGCATTCAAAAAGTTGAAACGATTGTTTGCTACTGAACCAGTCCTCAAACATCCGGACATGGAAGAACCTTTTGTAGTACAGGCTGATGCGAGCAACCTGGCCATGGGAGCAGTACTTCTGCAGAAGAACGAGAAAGGGGAATTACAACCCTGTGCTTACACGTCCCGTAAATTATCAGAAACCGAGAGAAGATGGGCCATATGGAAAAAAGAAGCTTTTCAAGTGCAATGGGCGTTGTTAACATAGAGACAATTTCTAGAAGGAGCAAAGCACCCTTTTGAAGTTTGGACTGACCATAAAAACCCGGAGGCGTTGAAAACACCGCATAAGCTGTTGCCAAAGCAAGCTCATTGGGCCCAGCACTTCAACCGTTTTAATTTCACTCTACAATACCTTCCCAGTGGAAAGAACTTCATGGAGGATGCACTTTCCAGATTGCCTCAATACAACAGCACCAAGGAGAAAATGGTTTGTCCTATCATCCCTTCGACACAACTAGCAGCGTCAATGACAACCAGAGCACAGGCGAAGGCTGATCCAGCCCTCTCGGGCGAGTTACTTCAGAAACTGAAAGAAGCTTTGAGAACTGACGAATGGTTTAAAACCCACTCAAATGAATCTACACTCCATGATGGTCTAGCTTGGATTGGGGCGAAATTGTATGTTCCTGCCAGTTTAAGAGTAACAGTGTTGCAGTATGCTCATTACACCAAGGCGGCAGGGCACTTTGGATTTGTTAAAACTCTACATCTCGTTAAAAGACAATTTTGGTGGCCTGCACTCAAAAAGGACATAGAGGCATATGTAGCTAGTTGTCCGGTGTGTGCCTCGGCTAAGAGACCTCCAGGGAAACCACCCAGTTTACTTCAGAGTGTGGCGAGACCGAATGCCCCTTGGGAAGAAATATCCATGGATTTTATTGTGTACCTACCAGAAAGTGAAGGCTGCACCATCCTTTGGGCAGTAACGGACTTGTTTTCCAAACAAGTGCATTTCATCCCCTGTTCTAAAATCCCTTCAGCTAAAACCCTTGCAAAATTGTTTATTCGTCATGTTTACTGATTACATGGGGCTCCAAAACGTATAATTTCAGACAAGGGTGTACAATTTACTTCCAACTTTTGGAAGGAGTTTTTAAAGTTGATAGGCTCTGCCCAGGGGTTAAGCTCCGCCCACCACCCCCAGACTAATGGGGCTTGTGGGAGAACCAATGCTGTGTTAAACAGTACTTGTGATGTTACGTAAATTATCAGCAAGATAATTGGGTGGACCTATTGCCATTTGCAGAGGTGGCATACAATAACTCCATACATAGCAGCACCGGGTTCACCCCCTTTAAGGTAGTGTCCGGTCAGAAGTTTGTGCCGATCCCCAAGCTACCACAGGATAACCCACAGAACCCCCTTTGATTGAGTGGATCGAACAGCTACGGGGTACTTGGGCAGTAACTCAAAAAGCTTTAGATGACACACACCGAACACATAAAACCCAGGCTGACAAAAAAAGGTCCCCGACACAAGTGTACCAAGTGGGTGACAGGGTTTATCTTTCCACCAAATATTTACAGACTTCCCAGAAATCAAAAAAGCTTGGACCCAAGTATGTGGGTCCTTTCCGAATCACTAGACTCATAAACCCAGTAACAGTTGAATTGGAATTGCCAAAAATTCTGAGACGAATCCACCCTGTATTTCATGTCAGCTTGTTGAAACCAGAACACTCATCCCCTTTGCGTCCGGACCAAGGTTCTCCCCTGGCCCCCATACTGATAGAAGGGGAACAACATTTTGAAGTTAAGGAAATTCTAGACTCTAGGAAACACCATGGCAAAGTGCAATATCTGGTGGCCTGGAAACATTTTCCTTTATCTCAAGCTGAATGGGTGAATAAATGTGATGTCCAGGCGCCCAGGAAAGTACAATTGTTTCATACCAAATACCCTGATAAACCGTAATTTCTGTGTTGCATTTTTCTCTTCCCTGTTTAGGACTAACATCTCTTCTGCAGAGGGGCCAAATGTCAGCCTCCGCTTTTGCTGCTTTGGCTGCCATGGGAACCGGGAGGGGGGAGAGCTAGGGAGCTTGGGGGGGAAGCGTGCTGAAGGAGGGGCGTGGCTTCGGAAGAAATGAAACTGAATCCTTGGAGTGGCTATTGGGTAACCGTCATGACATTCCTGATTGATGATGCTGCCAGACGTGCTTCCATCTGACCCTGGGAGACCTTTGGATTGGATGATTTATGATGGACAGTGGGAGGGGATGCTTTCTATATGCACTTTTCAAGCCTATTGCTTTAATTTCAGCTTAGCCGTGGTTGCGTTCACTTCATTTCTAGTAAAAGTACCTTCCTCTATAAAACATTCTTTCCTGGACTTTGAAGGAAGTCCAGGGTCATTCTTTCCTGGACTTTGAAGGAAGCACACCTGACAGTTACTTAACCTCTGGTTGCAAATATCTGTAATAGTATTGCATCAGTCTCCTTCAATCCTTTAATCCTACTCTCAAGTCTTTCTATTATTCTATTATTTTCTCTTCCTTCTTCTTTGTGTATCTTTGTGTTTATATTTCCAATATTATAGTTCCACAGTTACAGTGGGGCAAAATAGTATTTAGTCAGCCATCAATTGTGCAAGTTCTCCCACTTAAAAAGATAAGAGAGGCCTGTAATTGACATCATAGGTAGACCTCAATTATGAGAGACAAAATGAATTTTTCCTGGCTCAAGTCCTCACTTACATGCAAGAGTACGGGCGGAATTTCCCAACCCAAGGGGCACGAGTGTGAGTCGTTACTCTAGCCCTAGAAGGGGCAACAGCCAGATGGATGGTGAGACTCTACAACTCCGATGCTCCAGTGCTACGAAACTTTGATCAATTCATGACAGTTCTGCGCCATCATTTCAAAGATCCCCTTGCCGATCACAAAGCCTGCGACCGCATCAGGGTCATTAAGCAAGGCAGCCATCCTGTAGCGGAATACACCAAAGAATTCTGGGACTTGGCTGGCCGAGTCGACTGGCCAGAAGAAATTGTAGTCTGCTGGTTCAAAGATGGACTCAATGACGACCTGTACACTGCCTGCCTGGCCCATGGCATCCCTAACTGCCTGCATGAATGATACCTGATGGCAGAGGAGGCAGAGATTGACATGACCCAAAACCAGTATCACACCAGCAGGGCCTGGAGAAGATCCCCACCCTAGGGGAAGAGGGAGCCATTCAAACCCCAAACCGCCATGGCACTGAAGTCATCAGGTTGTTTTAAGTGTGGGAAGGAGGGGCACCGGGCAGCAAAATGCTGGTCAAAAACCCTCACCAGAAAGCCTGATCGCCTGTCGGGGGAAGCCTGCAAAACCCAACCCCCAGGGGAAAAGAAACTGTGCTGAGAAGCCGAGAGGCTGCGAAATTCTGTTTCCCTCCAAAATCAGAGGAAGAATCTCTGAGCCACTCCAAAAGCGATCCAGAAGATGACCCACTGGTGAGCAACCCAATCGAACCGCTCACTCTACCTCTAAGACTTTTTATCCCCAGCTGAGGGAAAGGGGAGGAAGTAGCAGCATTGCTGGACTCAGGGTGCACCCGATGCCTAATTAGCCCAACCCTGGCAGGGAGATTGGGAATTCACCTAAGGAAAATTAAAATCCCCATTGCTTTTTGCCAGCTAGATGGAACTGTAGCGGGGGGGGGCAGCCAATTTTGCCATGGAACCATTGCAAATTATGCTGGGGGATCATAGCAAGACCCTCATGTTCATAGTAGCCCCAGGAATGGAATGGCCATTAGTCCTAGGACTAACATGGCTGCAGAAGTGGAACCCAAAAATAAACTGGAAGAGAGGAACTGTAAAATTCCAGGGGCATGTAACTTTCACAAATGTGAAAGAGGAAGGAAAGGAAAGCAGGGAAATGGCAATGACCAGCTACCCTGCTGCACCCACTAGCATCCCCAAAGAATACCAGGATTTGGCTGAGGTATTTAGCGAGAAGGCGTCTGATGAACTTCCACCCCATCGTGCCACCGACTGTGCCATTGAGGTCCTACCAGGGGCTAAATTTCCAAAACAAAAAATGTACTGCATGTCTCCCAGAGAACTAGATGAACTCAGAGTGTTTATTGACAAAAACCTAAAAAAGGGCTTCATCGAACCCACCTGACCAAAAATAGCATCCCCAGTTTATTCTGTGAAGAGATGGCTCTCTACGCCTCTGTATTGACTACCATAATCTAAACACTATCAGCATAGAAAATATGTACCCACTCTCCTCATGAAGGAGATGCTGGCTCACCTCTCTAAAGGAAAAATCTTTTCAAAGCTGGATTTACAAGGTGTACTACCGCATCAGAATTAGGGAAGGGGATGAGTGGAAGACTGCTTTTAACACCCCGCTGGGGTGCTACCAATTTAAGGTACTGCCTTTTGGATTACAAGGGGCCCCTGCCGTGTTTATGCAATTAATTAAGGAGGTGCTCCATGAACATTTATACAAAGGGGTCCTGATTTATCTTGATGACATTCTTATTTACACTGAAACAAAAGCAGAACACATAAAATTAATCTGAGGAGTTCTTGCTAAACTCCATGCTGCCAAACTCTATGCAAAACTCTCAAAATGCAAGTTCCACCAAGAAAGGATTGATTACCTGGAGTATAGAATATCCCACGAGGGATAGAGATGGATCCACTTAAAGTAAAAGCTGTCATCAATTGGGAGCCACCCCGAAGCCATAAACAACTACAGTTTTCATGGTTTTGCTAACCTTTACCGTCAATTCATTCCAGCCTTTGCTAAAATCGCCCTTCCCATTACGATCTTGCTAAAGACGAAAGGCGGGGGGAAACCAAAACCAGGGCAACCTCTTAACTGGACAATGGAATGCCAAGCAGCATTTGAAAAACTTAAACAACTATTCTCAGCCGAACCAATCCTAAAACACCCAGACCCAGAACACCCTTTTGTCATCCAAGCAGACGCCAGTGATGTGGCAGTAGGAGCAGTCCTACTTCAAAACAATGAACAGGGACAATTGCCACCATGTGCATACACATCCAAGAAACTGACAGAAACCAAGCAAAGTTGGGCCATATGGGAGAAAGAGGCTTATGCAGTACGATGGGCCCTCCTGACATGAAGACAATTCTTAGAAGGGAACAAAATACCCTTTGAAGTCTAAATTGATCATAAAAACTTAGAAGTTGTGAAGACCCCATGAAAACTCTCCCCCAAATGAATACATCAGGCACAATATGTTTTAATTTTACCCTCAAATATCTCACAGGAGGGAAAAACATCTTAGCTGATGCCCTGTCCAGGAAACCCCAATACAACAGTAAAAAGACTGAAATTGTTAAACCTATGCTTCAAGCTAGGTTTGGTGGCTAGCCACCAAAGTTGTTACTCAAGCACAAGCAAAAAAAGAACCACTTGCCGACAATGCAATGGTCTCAAACTTTAAAGAGGCACTACTTAAGGACAACTGATTCCAGGCACACAAACACATTTGTTTGCTCAAAGACAATTTAGCCTGGGTTGAAAACAAACTTTACGTCCCTGCTAGCCAAAGACTGGAGCTTATGAAACGATGCCATGACTCCAAGGTAGCTGGACATTTCAGATTTGTGAAAATGCTACACCTAATCAAAAGGCAATTTTGGTGGCCATCCCTTAAAAATGATATTGAGAGCTACGTGGATAGCTATTCCACCTGTGCAGCTGCAAAAAGACGACAAGGAAAGTCCCAGGGCTCTTACAAACTGTAGCAGATCCTTCAGCACCTTGGAGAGAGATTTCTATGGATTTTATAGTGGAGTTGCCTGACAACTCAGGAAACAGTTATTTAGGTTGTAACGGACCTCCATGGAGCTCCCCAACGGATTATCTCAGTTAGAGGTGTCCAATTCACCTCCAAATTTTGGTGGGCTTTTTAAAATCTATTAGGCTCTGCTCAGGGGCTCTTCACACCACCCCCAGACAAATGGGGGGGGGGCTGAATAAAACAAATGTTGTATTGGAACAATATCTAAGATGTTTTATTAACTACCAACAGGACAATTGGACTGACCTGTTACCTTTTGTTGAAGTAGCTTACAACAACTCTCTACACAGTAGCACTGGTTTCACCCCTTTTCAGGTAACCACAGGACAAGAATTTAACCCCATGCCAGAGCTACCAGCTAAGGAGCCTGACATCCCCTCCCTTAAGGAGTGGATAAACAACCTACCAACCACTTGGCCAGTGGTCAGACTAGCGTTACAAGAGACTAGAGCAGTTTTTAAAATTCAAGCTGACAAGAAACACTGGGAACCCAAACCATTCAAGGTTGGGGACCATGTATATCTATCCACAAAGTTTTTGAAATCCTTACAACCATCTAAGAACTGGGACCAAAATTCATTGGCCTATTCCCCATCACCAGAATCATAAACCCTGTCACGGTAGAACGCCTCCTTCCTAAGACACTTAGGTTCATCCAGTGTTTCATTGCAGCCTACTCAAGCCAGAAATCACTTCAAACATCAGACCCCTTTGCCCACACCTCCAACCCCCATTATGGTGGAAGGAGAACAACATTTTGAAATCAAACACATCCTTGACTCACACACTCACCACAGCTCCACACAATATTTAGTGGCATGGAAACATCTACCATCCTCTCAGAATGAATGGGTAGCAAAAAAAATGTAAAAGCCCGCACACTGTTACGGAAATTCCACCTGAAATACCCACACAAACCATCCTAAATCTTACTGTATTATCTGTTTTATGTCTTTCTAGGTGGAGGAGGGCAGTATGTCATATCCGTGTATCTGCCATTCTTCGTGGAAGAAGGGGGGGATTTGGAGTGTTACATCTAGTTCTTTTCCTAAGTATCCAATTTCCTGCCTGATCCTCTTTGTATAAACTTACCCTAATTTATAACTGTTGCCTGGCACCAGGAATCCCTGAAGAAATTTCACACCTCAGAAAAAGGGGGGAATAAGTGGATTGTAAAATGACTCTGAGAAACTCTTCGTATCTGTTTCTCAAAGAGGCTGATGCAATTCGTATTCACACCTGCAGATTGGCTGGAATCCACATCGGAAGGTGGGCGTGGGTTCCTAATTTCCTTTATCCTGAACTGCATGTCCTGAGGGACCCCAGAACCTGCTTTGAGTTTTGACACGCTTTCATCCCTTTCAATAAAAGATTCCCTTTGAAATACAAAGTTCTCAAGAGTTTGTACTTTCTTGGCAGGTGGGGGGTGGGGGAGAAGCTGCTCCTTAGAGTAGAGAAAAGTAAACTTTTACACTTAGGCAAGAAAAACCAGAAGTACACATATAAACCAGCCTTAATAGCAGTAACTGTGAAAGAGATCTTTGAGTCTCAGTGGACAACCAATTAAATATGAGCCAATAGTGTATGGTGGCAGCCAAAAAAGCCAATGAAATCCAAATTTGCATTAAAAGAGGGATACAATCAAGATCAAGTGAGGTACTAATACCACCCTATAAAGCCTTAGTAAGACCACACTTATTAAGTATTACTGCATCCAGTAATACTGCATCCAGTTTTGGTCACCACAGTATAAAAAAGATTGAGACTCTAGAAAGAGTGTAGAGAAGAGCAACCAATATGATTAGGGGACTGGAGTCTAAAACATACTGAAGAAAGTTAGCACACACCCCCCTAGAAGAATGAAATATTTTAGGAAATATTATAAAGGCAAATATTATAAAGGCAGAATATTTTATTTCCCTGGATGAGAAAAGGAAAAACATGTTTTAAAGACAAAGCTGCTCCCTGCAGCTCCCCGCCCCCCCTTAAACTCCAGAGTGATGGGATTAAGAGGATTACCTCTCTACCCATTAGCTCTCTACCCATCTAGCAACAGAACTCACCACATGGCACCTGGGGAGATTACATCACCCAGCAAGATTCAACCAAGCTTGGGACTCAAGACACTACAAAGTTACTCCTGCATGGCTCCATGGGAGTCTGACAACCAATCACAATACAGGAACAGGAAGCTCCAAGGCAGGGCCCAGGAGAGGGTATAAATCAACCTCTACCTCCCTCTCTCTCTCTCTCTCTCTCTCTCTCTCTCTCTCTCTCTCTCTCTCTCTCTCTCTCTCCCTCCCTCCCTCCCTCCCTCCCTCCCTCTCCCATGTGCTCATTTTACCCAGGACCCAAAAAACCCATGTGGTCCTGTCCATCATTAAATCATCTTTCCAAGCAGTCTCCATATTTCCAGTGTCTTTCTTCCCACTTGGAACTGAACCCAGATGGACATTTCTTCCAACAATACGATGAATGGTTGCAGGAACTGGGTGTGGCTAGTCTAGTGAAGAGAAGGACCGGGAGAGATATGATAGCAGTGTTCCAATATTTGAGGGGCTGCCACAGAGAGGAGGGGGTTAAGCTATTTTCCAAAGCATCTGAAGGCCAGACAAGGAATAATGGATGGAACTGGGAAATCCAAAAGAAGGAGAGAATAACAAGAAGATATTAGTAAAATTGATGGTGAAAAAGGGATTAGAGCAGAAGGAAAATATTTTAGAAGATGTGAAAAGGAAATAGGAGAAACAGGAAGATAGCAGGGGGAGAAGAAAAATGGACTAGAATAAGTAGACCTAGAACAAAACAAAAGGGGAAAATAATGAGGGGAGAAAAAGCTAGAAGTCATAGTCAAAATTCAGACGTAAAGATAGATGGAATAAATGATCTAAAAAAAATGTATAGGAGGCAAGCAAAAAAAAAAAAGATTAAAAATTTGGAAAGATGTGGGATAAAGTAGAATGAAAAGAAAAGGAGTGTGATGAAAATACTTTAATAATGTGTAAGAATATTAGAATCATATAACTTGGATAATTGTTTGTATGGTGTAAGAAATAAAAATATTTTTGAATATATGTTAGGAATGTAGTAACATAATGAATATAAGAAATGAAGGATTAGAGAAAATATATACATAAAAAAATGTGATTACTAATGAAAAGCTAGAGAAAGATCATGACTGATACATTGGAATATTGAATAATTAAAAAAAAGGAAAGATCATGTCTTTGGTTATTAGAATGATAGGGGAAAGGGGAAAAGAGGACTAAAATAGAAGTAGAAATATGAGGGAGGAAATAGTAAAAACAGATATTAATATGCTATGAAGTATGATAGAATTATGAGAAGGTTTAGAGTTAAAAGATGACACTGGAAACTATGTGTTAGTAAAATTAAAAATGAAAATGGACTGTAATTATTAAGAATAATATTGTTATGATTATTTATATTGAAATGTATGAAACCCAGGAATCAAACCATTCATGAAATGAGATGTATAAGAATAAAATATATATTTAAAAAATATTGTTTTGGGAACAATTGCTTAGTATTTTGAAACACAGGTATTATCAAGCAAGGAATGCTAATACTTCTCAGTAGAGTGTGATCCTCCACACTCTATAAAAGCATCACAAACTATTAAATACATCTACTGTAATATTAAAATCACAGTTAATCAGTTTAGATTAACATAAAGCACACAATAAAGTCCTCAATTAAATAATAGCTATAGATTTTCCTTGCAGCGTTTGAAAGCTACACGTAGTGATTATCTGTACATAACTTTCACATAGCACTAAATACATAGCACTAAACACATCTATTCCTTTCATGGATCACAGTCTTGTCGTGGCAAAGGGGCTTGTGCAGTGCAATGAAGCTATGAGCTATACCGTGCAGGGCCACCCAAGATGGACAGGTCATAGCAGAAAGCTCTGACAAAACGTGATCCACTGGAAAAAGAAATGGCAACCCACTCCAGTATCTTTGCCATGAAAACCCCATGGGCAGCACCAAAAGGCAAAAAGATATGATGCTGGAAGATGAGCCCCTCAGGTCGGAAGGTGTCCAATATGCTACTGGGGAAGAGCAGAGGGCTAGTACTAGTAGCGCCAGAAAGAGTGAAGAGACTGGGCCAAAGCCAAAAGGACGCTCAGCTGTGGATGTATCTGGTAGTAAAAAGAAAGTCCAATGCTGTAAAGATCTATACTCCATAGGAACCTGGAATGTAAGATCCATGAATCAAGGCAAGCTGGACGTGGTCAAACAAGAGATGACAAGACTGAACATCGACATTTTAGGAATCAGCGAACTAAAATGGACAGGAATGGATGAATTTAATTTGGATGACCATCAGGTATACTACTGCGGGCAAGAATCCCTCAGAAGAAATGGAGTAGCCTTCATAGTCAATAAGAGTAGGAAAAGCAATACTGGGATACAATCCCCAAAATGACAGATGATCTCAGTTCGAATTCAAGGCAAACCATTCAATATCACAGTAGTCCGTCTATGCCCTGATGCTGAAGAGGATGAAATTGACCAGTTCTAAAGCACCTTATAGAATTAACACCAAAAAACGATGTTCTTATCATCATGGGGGATTAGAATACTGAAGTAGGAAGTCAAAAGATAACCGGAATAACAGGCAAGTTTGGTCTTGGAGTACAAATGAGGCAGGGCACAGGCTGGTAGAATTTTGTCAAGAGAATACGATGGTTATAGCAAACACTCTTTTCCAACAACCCAAGAGACGTCTCTATACATGACATCACCAGACGGTCAATACAGAAATCAGATTGACTATGTGCTCTGCAGCCAAAGATGGAGAAGCTCTATACAGTCAGTAAAAACAAGACCAGGAGCTGACTGTGGCTCAGCTCATGATTTTCTTGTGGCAAAATTTAGGCTTAAATTGAAGAAAGTAGTGAAAAGCACTAGGCCATTCAGGTATGAACTAAATCATGCCTTATGAATATACAGTAGAGATGACAAATAGATTTAAGGAATTAGATCTGATAGACAGAGTGCCTGAAGAACTATGGATGGAGGTTCGCAACATTGTACAAGAGGTAGCAACTAAAACCATCCCAAATAAAAAGAAATGCAAGAAAGCAAAATGGCTGTCTGAGGAAGCCTTACAAATAGCTGAGGAAAGAAGGGAAGCGAATGCCTTCTTAAATGAACAGTGCAAAGAAATAGAAGTAAACAATAGAATAGGGAGGACCAGAGATCTCTTCAAAGACTATGCAATAAAAATACTACACTCAATATGCCAGCAAATTTGGAAAACTCAACAGTGGCCACAGGACTGGAAAAGGTCAGTTTACATTCCAATTCCAAAGAAGGGCAATGCCAAAGAATGCTCAAACTACTGCACCATTGCACTCATTTCACATGCTAGCAAAGTTATGCTTAAAATCCTACAAGCTAGGCTTGTAAGCTAGAGTGATAGCACTCTAATGGCAGAAAGTGAAGAGAAACTAAAGAGCCTTCTGATGCGGGTGAAGGAAGAGAGGGCAAAAGTTAGTTTGAAACTCAACATTAAGAAAACTAAGATCATAGCTCCCGGCCCTCTCAATTCCTGGCAAATGGGGAAGAAATGTAGGCAATGACAGACTTTATTTTCCTGGGCTCCAAGATCACCGCTCATGGGGACTACAGTCAGGAAATTAAAAGACACTTGCTCCTGGGGGGGGGAAGCTATGGCAAATATAGACAGCATACTAAAAAGCAGAGACATCACCCTGCCAACAAAAATGTGTATAGTCAAGGCTATGGTTTTCCCAGTTGCAATGTATGGCTGTGAAAGTTGGACCATAAGGAAGGCTGAGCGTCAAAGAATTGAGGCCTTTGAACAATGGTGCTGGAGAAGACTCCTGCGAGTCCCTTGGACTGCAAGGCGATCAAATCAGTCAGTCCTAGAGAAGATCAACCCTGACTGCTCTTTAGAAGGCCAGATCCTGAAGATGAAACTGAAATACTTTGGCCACATAATGAGACAGAAGGACTCACTGGAGAAGAACCTAATGCTGGGAACAATTGAGGGCAAAAGAAGAAGGGGACGGCAGAGAATGAGGTGGCTGGATGGAGTCACTGAAGCAGTTGGCATGAGCTTAAATGGTCTCCGGGGGATGGTAGAGGACAGGAAAGCCTGGAGGAAAGTTGTCCATGGGGTCGCAATGGTTCAGACATGACTTCACAACTATAACAAAAAACACATCTATATTTGACTTCCGGTTTGGCGTCATGGCGAGACAGTCGGGGAAATAGCAGGCTCTGATGAGCACCACGAAAACCCCGGCTGCCAAACTGCTGCCGATGGGTCTTCGGACTGGAACCGTCCTGCAGGGATGGGGAAGGAAGAGGGATGCCTTGGATGACCAAGAGGAACAGGCAAGTTCCTCGGAGGTCAGAGGGAACCTTCTGTGAGGCGGGGGGGCGTGGCTACCATGATGTCTGCCACGAAGCTGGGACAACCAGGTTTAGAGAAGTGCAGGAGGAAAGTGGATTGAAATGGAGCTCTTTGAAGCTGGGTGAGTGACAACCAACCCAGGCTTGTAACAACACTTAGAGCAATATTTTTAACCATAAGACCCCTAGCCATAAAACAGTGGCTGTACAACAAAGGGGCAATGGAAAGTTTAAAATGTAACTTTAAAGAGACAAAGACCTGATAAACAACTAATTTTTGAACAGAACCAATTGGAAAAACTAAATTTTGAGACATGGTGAAAAGACTGGACAGAGTTTTAAAATTTGAGCTGGACTTTAAAAAAGAAGAAGATTTGATATTTTTAAAATTAAAAGAAGAAGAAGAGTAATCAAGTTGGACTGTTATATAATTGAAACAAAACGGATACCTGCAAGACTAATGGAAATTGTGAATTGTAGAGAGACACCTTCTGGTTTAAAAAGGAACATTTTAACTTGTTTTTTGGTATGGAAAATTGTGAACTCTACAGATAATAGCCGTGGGATTTTGTGGAGGAGGTTTTTCTTCTTGTCTGCAGGCAGCTTGACTTTGGTGAAAATAAAGGAAAACTATAACAGAATTCTTATAATTGGAATAACAACAACTTAAAAAACTGGCGCAGGAATAAGAGAAGGATCTGGCACAGGAACAAGAGAAGGAAGAACTTGATACATTTTATCCGTTATAGAAGTAAGAAAAAGAACTAAAATGATACACGGAGGACAAAATTTGAAGACTTTGAAAATGAAATGGAATATATGCTAGCAGGCAAGAACATGAAGAAATAAGGTATACACGGCTGGAAAAAGGAAAAGAAGATTAAAACAATGTGATTAAAAATGGAAAAACAATGTATAGGTGGATAGTAATAATTAAAAGAAGGTTCTTATTGATAAATATGGATGAATAGGAATTTGAGAAGAATATGTTATAGATATATAAAATTGAAATACTGATGGAAATTAGAATATAAGAGAAATAAATTATGTTAAGAGAGATTCATAAATGCATACAAAGATGTGTTTGAAGTAAGAACTATGTCTCAATGTTAAATTGTCATTAAAAAGATAATGATAATATGATTAACTGGGAATAAGTAATGTATAGATCAGCGGTTCTCAACCTGGAGGTCGCGACCCCTTTGGGGGTCGAACAGTCATTTCACAGGGGTCACCAAAGCCCTCTCTCGCCCCCCCACACCTTCACTCACCCTCACTCTCTGCTCTGTTGGATCGCCGGCCGTTCGCTTATCCTGCCCACTCCCAATCTATTGCTGCCTCCTGAGTCCCAGCTGATGGCTAGAGGAAAAAAAAACTGTTTAAATTCTTGCCGCAGGGCTTCAAAGCCCACCCCTTGCCCCGCCCCTCCGCACCACTATTTATTGCCAATAAATAGTGGTGGGCGAGGGGCAGGCAAGCCAGCAATTTAACAAACGGTTCGGTGTTTTTTTGTAATTTTATTGGCCCGCGGAGCTTCAGCATAGACTAATTAGCCCTTGATTAGATCGGCTCCCAACTCTCAGCTGATTTGCTCTCAGCTGTTTTGCTCAGGGCTTTGCTGCTTGCTGGAGCAGATTTTTTTCCCCCTAGCTATGCTGAAAAACGAAACTGAAAGTAAAGCAGGCTGTTGGCTTTGCTGCAACGTTGGAAAATTAGGCAGGCAGATTTCTTTTCTTTTTCCTCACCAAAAAGGTAGGTGCAAACAATGGGAAATTTAGGGAAAAAGAGGAAAGTTCAAGATTTTAAAACACAAAAGAAAAAAACCTCCCTAGTTAAATAAACTAAATTCCCTAGTTAAATAAATTCCCTAGTTAAATAAACTAGGGAATTGTAATAATTGAGATACTATTAATTGTATATTGTGTTGAAAGCAGAAATGGTTAAGTTGTGGTTTGGAGGAATATATGGGGGAAATTATTTGGTTTATAATTATTGGTAAATATAATTAATTGATTTGTAAGAAATTGGATTGCATGGAAATAATTGGAATATTCATGTTCATATTGATTAATATACAAAAAAGGTAGTTATATAACTAATTGATTTATATTAAAATGTTGATTTTATATTAAACAACTGTAATATTACATAATTAACCAATGTGAGGATGGATATAAAAATAGATGACAATGGGAAGCAGTATAATTTAAAATAGAAGGGAAAAATTGAATTTGATTAAGATTAGAGATGAGGATGAAGGGTAATATTGGTTTTTTACAAAAATAGATGAAGAATAAATATGGCAAAAAGGAAATATAGAAATTGTAAATTTAATTGAAATGACTAAACACTGTTTAACCGGCTAAATACTCTGTTCAAAGAAAATGCATTGTATATTTGTATGTGTGTTTCTAATTATTGTTATTTATTCATATTTGTTCTCTTTTATTCTTTAAAGTTTAACAATTCATTCTTTATCTTAATATCTTTATATTTGTTTGGGGTTGGCTTTCTTCCCTTTCATCTTTTTTATTGTACAGCAATCTTTCTCCTCAAACCTACCACCTCTGTCTTTTCTTTCCTTCTTACTTTCTCTTCCCCCCCTTCTTCTTCTCCCTGCTTCCTCTTCCTTTCTCCTTCTCCTCCTCTCTTCCTCCCTCTCTTACCCTCACTCCTACTCTAATTTCCCTTCCCTTCCTTCATCCCTCTCTATTGCTGTATTCTTTTATGCATATGGACTACTCAGAGGGCTGAAAAAGTTATTTCTGACTGGTCCTCACACTTTTGACCAGTCCTCGAATTTACGACTGTCCTCACATTTTACGTTTTTGCCCTATCTTGTCACCATGGTGAAGAGAAGCAGTTGTGAAATGAGTAACATGGTTGTTAAGAATGCTGCACAGGCATAAATGTGAGGATGGTCATACGTGTGAGGACCAGTCAAAAGTGCGAGGACCTGTCAGAAATGACTTTTTTCAGCCCTCTGAGTAGTCCCTATATACATAGCCATGGCCACCCGGTCACATGACCAGCTAGCCACACCCACCCAATCACATGACCTCCAAGCCACGCCCACCAAATAAGCCACGCCTACAGAACCAGTAGTAAAAAAATTTAGAACCCACCTCTGGTTGGGGGTCACCACAAAATGAGGAACTGTATTAAAGGGTCGCGGCATTAGGAAGGTTGAGAACCACTGGTATAGATGGATGGTAACAACAAAAAGAAGATTATGCTGGGATTAACAGTAAAATTAAGATGATTATGCTGGGATTAACAGCAAAAAAACAAAAATGATTATGCTGGATATGACAGCAAAAATAAGGAGGATTATGCTGGGATTAACAGTAAAAATGAAATGATTATGCTGGGTTTAACAACAAAAACAAAGATGGTTATGCTGGGATTAACAGTAAAAATAAAATGATTATGCTGGGATTAACAGTAAAATTAAAATGATTATGCTGGGAAACAACAAAAAACAGCAAAAAAACAAAAATGATTATGCTGGGTATGACAGCAAAAACAAAGATGATTATGCTGGGATTAACAGTAAAAATAAAATGATTATGCTTCGATTAACAGTAAAATTAAGATGATTATGCTGGGATTAACAGCAAAAAACAAAAATGATTATGCTGGGTATGACAGCAAAAACAAGGAGGGTTATGTTGGGATTAACAGTAAAAATGAAATGATTATGCTGGTTAAACAGTAAAAATAAAGATGAATATGCTGGGATTAACAGTAAAAGATGATGATGAAGATGAAGATGATGTGTTGGGATAAACAGTTAAAATAAAGATGATTGTGCTAGGATTAGCAGTAAAAATAAGATGATTATGTTGGGATTAATAATTAAAATTAGGATGATAATGTTAGGATAAACAGCAATGAAGATGATTATATTGAGAGCAACAGTGAAAATATTGTTTAAATGCTTATAACAACTGTAATGATTTATACTTTTAAAATACATTCAACTAAGTAAAAAAATGAAATGATATTTGGTTAGGATTTAAAGATTTAAGTAATGGGTTTTTGGGATAATGGCATTGTTAAATAGACAGAATTTAGGGAAATAATTGAGTAAAATATTGTTGTGTTAATTAAGAATTAAGATTTGTTAGTGAATTTGTACCAATTTATGACTGGATCAATGCTTCGTTTTGAAAAGATGTATTTTATGTTTATGTTTTAAAAAATAAAAAAAATAAATAAAACCATATGTATATTTCATAAAGAGATCATTATAACGCAATAGACTAGGACAGAGGTGGGTACACTGCTTTCACAAGTTGTTGCAGTTCTTGGTGGTTTCTAGAGCCTTTTCTAATTATGCCTAAGTATTTGCTTTCCAAATATTTTGATAAAGGAAACACAAAGTGTATGTTTTTTGTCCTAAACCAATTTAAAAACAAAGTAGGCTCCAAACTCCTATGCCAGAAAATTCTGATAATGTCAACTCTTTTTATGTTCGTGATGCAGCCCTTTCCACTTTGCATAATTACCCAACTTTCTGCAACTCTCAGAAGACCCCAAAAGTTAAACGTGGTCCCAACAAGCAAAAATTGTTTACTTCTGTCATATTCAATAGAAAGTTTTAAAACAGGACACAATGTCAGTTAAATGTATCCCTAGCAAAATATCTTAAGACTTTCCCTAGCTTTCAACAAAGTTTCTTCACAGCCGATAGAATTTTCTTTCTACTGTTTAATAAATGCCAAAGAAGTTGCAATTCAGGCATTGAAGCAATAGATATAGTATGCACTAGTTAACTTTCTTTTTTCTTTTTAATTTTAAAAACAAACTTTATTAGATTTAAAAAACAAAAAATAAAATTGTATAAAACATTCACAACCTTAAAATACAATCAACAATATCAACAAACAACAAATAAGGTATATATAATGTATATAAATACACATATATACAAGAACTTATTTTCCCTTTTTTCCCCTTAATGACGGTGTATAATTATTACTTTAAATTTCTTACTAAGTTTTGACTTTACCTTCTTTTCCATTGATTTATCCACTCATACCAACTGTCCCATATCTTAAAATACTGAGAGCCTTCCTTATCTTTCAATTTCAATGTTAGTCTATCCATTTCTGCACATGTGTAAATTTTTTGAATTATTTGCTGCTCCGTTGGCAATTGATCTGTTTTCCAGACTTGTGCTAGAGCTAACCTAGCTGCTGTAATTATATGTAATATTAGGTACTTTTTTTCCTTTCTAATGTTTTGTTTAAGCATTCCTAACAAAAAAAAAATTCTGGTTTTAGCTCAATATCCTCTGCAATTATTTCTGATATCCAAATTTTAATTTTTATCCAATATTTTTTAATTTTTGGGCAAAGCCACCAGACATGAAAGAAAGTTCTCTGTGCTTGCTTGCATTTCCAGCACATTGGATTAAGGTTTGCATACATCCTTGCCAATCTCGCAGGGGCCAGATACCATCTGTACCACATCTTGTAGTGGTTCTCCTTATATGCTACAGATTTTGTTATTCTATAGTTGGTTTCCCATACCCTTTCCCATTCTTCTAATTGTATATTTTTGCCAATGTTCCTTGCCCAAGCTATCATTTGTCCTTTAACTAAATTTTCTACTAGGTCAAATTCTAATAAGTATTTGTATATCTTTGAAATCAAATTTCCATCCTTAGTTCCTAATAATTTATCTAGTCGGTTGGGATTTATGTCGATTCCTCCTTCCTTATTGTCTTTATTGTATCTAGTTTGTATTTGTAGGTAGGGCCACCAATCTATTTCTATGCCTTGTTCCCTGAGTTCCTGCCGTGTTTTTAATCTTCCTTGGGGGGTCCAGTAATTCTTTGTATCTTATTAATTTATGGGGGGTTAGTGTGTTGGGGTGCATTGCTGCCTCCAATGCAGATATCCAGCCAGGAACCTTCATATAATGTTTGTTTTTAATTTCGAACCAGATGCCAATCAGTGAATTTCTTATTATGTGATTTTTAAAATGTTTATAGGTTTTGTTCCCGGCGTTCCACAAGAAGGCGTGCCACCCCTTTAACAAATTGTGGCCTTCTAATTTTAATAGTCTATAATTCTCCAAATTGACCCACTCCTTAATCCATGATAGGCTCGCTGCCTTATAATATCTTTCCCACGCTAGTAAACCAAAGCCCCCTCTAGATCTATCATCCTGTAATATATTTAAATTTATTCTTGGTTTTTTCCCCTCCCATATGAATTTTGATGTTATTTTATTCAAATTTATAAAAAAGTTTTTCTCTAATTTAACTGGAATAGTTTGAAATAAGTACAGGAGCCTCGGGAGTATATTCATCTTAATCGCCCCAATTCTTCCTAACAATGATAACTTTAGTTTCCCCCATCTTTCTAAATCATTTTTAATTTGTTGTACTAACTCTCCATAATTATTTTCTTTTATAGCCACATTCCTAGTTGTCAGATTAATACCTAAATATTTTATCCTCTTCACTATTTGCAATCCTGATTGTTTTTCTAACTATTCTATTTGTTTTGCTGTTAAATTTTTAGTTAATATTTTGGTCTTATCCTTATTGACTTTTAAACCTGCCACCCTACCAAATTTCTCTATTTCCTCTGTTAATCTTATTTCCGTTTCTAATGGATCCTCTATGAAGAATACAAGGTCATCAGCAAACGCTTGGACCTTGTATTCTTCTCCTTTAACCTTGAGTCCTTTTATATTTTTATTGAGTCTAATTCTTCTAAGTAGGTTTTCTAGCGTTAAAATAAAGAGTAGTGGAGAAAGTGGACACCCTTGTCGTACTCCTCTACTTATTTCAAAACAATTTGTTAGTTCCCCATTTACTAGTATCCTTGCTCTCTGCTTTGTGTATATTGAATCTATCATCTTTTCGAATTTCTCCCCAAATTTCATATTCTTTATTTGTTGTGTCATGAATCTCCAATTGACCCAATCAAACACCTTTTGTGCATCCAGGAAGATCAGGGCTACCTGTTTCTCTGGATGCACCTCATAGTATTCTATCACATTAATCACTGTCCTTATGTTGTTTTTGATTTGTCTTGCTGGCAGGAATCCGTTCTGGTCTGAGTGTATTCTGTGATTTAATATTGTCTTTAATCTGTTTGCCATCAAATTCATAAAAATCTTGTAATCGGAATTTAGTAAAGAAATCGGCCTATAGTTTTTTATTTGTGTTGTTTCTGCCCCCTCCTTCGGGATTAACGAGATGTATGCCTCCCTCCAAAATTCTGTAGCTTTGCCTTTTTCAATGCCTCATTGTAGACCTCTAATAGTATCCAATTTAGTGATTCCCCTAATCCTTTATATAATTCCACTGGTAGCCCATCCGTTCCCGGGGTTTTATTGTTTTTTTGTTTCCTAATTGTTGCCTGTAGTTCCTCTATAGTAATCTCTCTATTGAGTATCTCTTCCTCTTCTTCCGTTACTACTGGCATTCTCTCCTCTTTTAAATATTGATCTATTTCTTCTCTTGGGACCTTATCCTGTGTGTACAAATCTTGAAAGAATTGGGTTACTATCTCTTTCTTCTTTTCTAAGTTCTGACATAGTTTACCATCCTTATCCTGCAGTTGATGAATTGTTCGTTTCTCTCTTTCTTTTCTTAATTTGTAAGCCATCCATCTCCCTGGTTTGTTTGCGTGTTCAAATTGATTTTGTTTTTAAAATTTCATTGTGTTGACATATTTTTCTTGCTCGAATAGATTCAATTTGTGTTTAGCTGCCATCCAATTGGTTCTTATTTGTTCATCCCCTGGCCTTTCCTGTAATTTCCCTTCCCAATTTTTGATCTCTTCTCAAATTTTATTATATTCATTTTCCTTCTCCTTTCTCCGTTTACTATTGTAGGCTATTGTTAGGCCTTTAATGTAAGCCTTTGTTGTATCCCACAGGTTTTGGAGGGATGTCTGATGTTTATTATTATCTTTAACAAAACCCTTCAATTCTTTTTCTATCCTTTCAGTATACTCCTTTTCTTTCATTATCTGCACATTCATTATCCATCTGTTCCTTTTCTTTCTTTGCCCTCTCCATTCTATTATTATTGGGTTATGATCAGTCCAATCATTAGTCACAATCTCTACTGCTTCTATCTCCTGTATTAAACTTTTTGTAGTCCATGCCATGTCTATCCTTGGCCAGGAATTACGGGGATTAGAATAATATGTGTACCTTTCCTCTTCTGGGTTATATAGTCTCCATATATCTACTAAATTTAGTTCTTCTGTTAAATTAAAAAATGTTTTTGGCAGCAAATTTTTCTTTTTTTTATTGATCTGATCACTCTTATAATCCTTTTTTGAATCCACAATTGCATTGAGATCTCCCAACAGACAAACATTTTCTATATTTTGTTCTATAATCTTTTCATGCAGTTTTCGATAAAATTCTTTTTGTTCACTATTTGGCACATATACAACCACTAATAACACACTTTTACTTTTGACTTTTACTTCAATCATCAAAATTCTTCCTATCTTATCTGCATATTTTAAATTACTTTCTATCTCTTCATTAACAAAAACTGCTATTCCTCTTTTCTTCTCATCTGCTAAGGATACAAATAATTTCCCTAATTTTTTACATTGTAAGAATTTTTCATCCTGTTTTCTTATATGGGTTTCTTGAAGGTATACGATGTCTATTTTTTGTTTAATTAACTTCCTAAATATTTGATTTCTTTTAACTGGGGAGTTAAGTCCATTTATATTTAATGATATAATTTTAAGGTTCTGGTCTATTCTTTAAGATTGGTCTTTTCCTTTTTTGTTCCTTTACTTCCTGTCTTTTTTCTTAGCCTGGTTTTGTGCTCTTGTCGTTACTCCTTCTTCTTCTCGAATTTCTCCTTCTTCTTCTTTTTCTTTTTCTTTAATACTCTCTTCACACAGTGTTTCTTGGTCTTCTCGTCTTTGCTTTGACTTGCTTCTCTTTTCCAATTCTTCTCTTCTGCTGTTTGTTCTTTCTAATTCTATCACCTGGTCATGTAGGGTTTGGGCCTTCTCTAAAGAATCAACTTTTATCTTCTTCCCCTGCCACGTAACCAACACTCCCTCCGGTATTATCCATCGGAATAATATCTGTTTTCTATTTAGTAATGCTGTGAGGAATCCATAGCCCTTTCTCCATTCTCTAATTCTTTTTGGTATTTGTTTTAATGTTATGAATTCTTTCTGTTTATAGTACATTGGTTCTTCTTTTGTTATTCTAAAGACAATGTCTCTGACTTTCCTCCGCACAAAACATACATGGACCTCCCTTGGCAGTTTGTGTTGTCTCGCGTAATTCATATGTACTGTAAATACTTCGTCCAATTCATTGATAATCTCGTCTTTATCTCGTTGTAGAGCTTCTGCGATCATTTCAGCCAGTGGTTCTCAACCTTCCTAATGCCGCGACCCTTTAATATAGTTCCTCATGTTGTGGTGACCCCTAACCAGGGGTGGGTTCTAAATTTTTTTACTACCGGTTCTGTGGGCGTGGCTTATTTTGTGGGCATGGCTTGGAGTCATGTGACCGGCTGGGCCTGGCTAGCTGGTCATGTGACCGGGTGGCCATGGCTATGTGTATAGGGACTACTCAGAGGGCTGAAAAAAGTCATTTCTGACAGGTCCTCGCACTTTTGACTGGTCCTCACACTTATGACCATCCTCACATTTATGCCTGTGCAGCATTCTTAACAACCATGTCACTCATTTCACAACTGCTTCTCTTCAACATGGTGATAAGATAAGGCAAAAAATGTAAAATGTGAGGACAATCGTAAATTCGAGGACTGGTCAAAAGTGCGAGGACCAGTCAAAAATAACTTTTTCAGCCCTCTGAATAGTCCATATGCACAAAAGGACTACCCAGAGGGCTGAAAAAAGTGATTTCTGACAGGTCCTCACACTTTTGACCGGTCTTCGCAGTTATGACTGGTCATCATTTATGTCCATTGTAGCATTCTTAACAACCGTGTCACTCATTTCACAACTGCTTCTCTTCACCATGGTGACAAGAACGTAAGGGCAAAAACGTAAATTGTGAGGACAGTCGTAAGTTTGAGGACTGGTCAAAAGTGCGAGGACCAGTCAAAAATAACTTTTTCAGCCCTCTGAGTAGTCCATATGCATAAAAGAATACAGCAATAGAGAGGGATGAAGGAAGGGAAGGGAAATTAGAGTAGGAGTGAGGGTAAGAAACGGAGGAAGAGAGGAGGAGAAGGAGAAAGGAAGAGGAAGCAGGGAGAAGAAGAAGGGGGGGAAGAGAAAGTAAGAAGGAAAGAAAAGACAGAGGTGGTAGGTTTGAGGAGAAAGATTGCTGTACAATAAAAAAGATGAAAGTGAAGAAAGCCAACCCCAAACAAATATAAAGATATTAAGATAAAGAATGAATTGTTAAACTTTAAAGAACAAAAGAGAACAAATATGAATAAATAGCAATAATTAGAAACACACATACAAACATACAACGTATTTTCTTTGAACAGAGTATTTGGCCGGTTCACAAATTTAAACAGTTGTAGGAGGTTAGCACCCACCCCTTTCCTAGAAGAATGAAATATTTTGGGAAATATTAAAAAGGCAGAATATTATATTTCCCTGGATGAGAAATGGAGAAGCATATTTTACAGACAAAGCAGCTCCCACCTTCCTGCCCCCAACCCTTTGTTAATGGGCCAGAGGCAGAAAGTCAATCCTTTGTCAAAGGACATTTGCAACACAATAGCAACAGAAACTAACACAATGGGCCCCATCTAGCAACAGAAACTCACCACACGTGACCTGGGAAGCGTGTGACCTGGGAAGCACATGTGACCATCAGCCAGCAAGGCTAGCTAAGACCCCCACCCCCTGAGAGTCTGACAACCAATCAGGATACTCTTTCGGGCCCCCAAGAAATGCAAAGCCAGAGAGAGCATAAAAACCCAAGGATTTACTGTATCTGCCCCTTTTCTGTTCAGGAACTCAAGCCATGTGATCATGCCCACCATTAAACCATCTTTCCAAGCAGTCTCCATGTTTCCATGTCTTTTTCCCCACTTGGAGCAGAACCCAGAAGGATATTTCTTCCAACACAGTGTTTAGTCATTTCAATTAAATTTACAATTTCTATATTTCCTTTTTATCATATTTATTCCTCATCTATTTTTTAAAAAAACCAATATTACCCTTCATCCTCATCTCTAATCTTAATCAAATTCAATTTTTTCCTTCTATTCTATATTATACCCCTTCGCATTATCATCTATTTTTATATCCATCCTCACATTTGTAATTATGTAATACAGTTGTTTAATACAAGTTCAACATTTTAATATAAATCAATTAGTTATATAACTATCTTTTTTGTATATTAATCAATATGAACATGAATATTCCAATTATTTCCATGCAATCCAATTTCTTACAAATCAATTAGTTATATTTACCAATAATAATAAACCAAATAATTTCCCCCATATATTCCTCCAAACCACAACTTAACCATTGCTGCCTTCAACACAATATACAATTAATAGTATCTCAATTATTACAATTCCCTAGTTAAATAGAGCTTTTTTTCTTTTGTGTTTTAAAATCTTGAACCTCCTCTTTTGCCCTAAATTTCCCATTGTTTGCAGTTTTGCACCTACCTTTTTTGGTGAGGAAAAAGAAAAAGAAATCTCTCTCTGCCTCATTTTGTCACGTTGCAGCAAAGACCCTGCTTTACTTTCAGTTTCACTTTTTCAGCATAGCTAGGGGGAAAAAAAATCTGCTCCAGGAATTTACTTCTTTGCAGCTAGCTAGCAACAGAGCCCTCCACAAAACAGCTGAGAGCAAATCAGCTGAGAGTCAGGAGGCTGATCAAATCAACTTATGGTAATTAATCTATGCTGAAGCTGAAAGGGGCTGTTTTTTCTATTTTTGCAGGCACCGCTCTATTCATTTGTTTTCTTTTAACACTGATCAGCTGTAGGGTGGCCCTTTGAAGCCCCGCGGCAAGAATTTAAAGTTTTTTTCCCTCTAGCCATCAGCTAGGACTCCGGAGGCAGCAATAGATTGGGAGTGGGCGGGGTAAGCGATCGGCCACCGGCGATCCAACAGAGGCAGAGGGTGAGGGTGAGTGAAGGTGTGTGGGGGGGCGAGAGAGGGCTTTGGTGATCCCTGTGAAATGGCCATTTGACTCCCAAAGGGGTCGCGATCCCCAGGTTGAGAACCGCTGATTTCAGCCATTATTAGAGTTAGGTCCTCATCTCTTTCTTCTCTCACATTTTGGAACCTTAGATAGAATGCCGCTCTCTCCATTTCTAACTGTGCCACCATATTCTCAAGATCTTTATTGAGGCCAGTCATTTTCTCATCCAAGAGTTCTAGCTTCTCTTCCGTTTGTTCGGTTTTTTTTTTCTATGGCCGTAATCCTTTGATCATTTTTTTGTATTATCTCTTGAATAGAGTCCATTTTTTCATCCAATTTTTGTATATCTTCTTTGACTGACATTTTGACTTCGTCCAGATCTCTCCTAGCTTCCTCATGGTTTTTAGACAAACACATTTTTAACATAGTCTCTTGTATTGTTGCTAGTGTAGCCTGGACAGTCTGCATACTCATGGTGGGAGTTTGTTTGTCAGTCGAAAACATTCCCTTCTAGGGTCTTTTGTGTTACTGGGGAGGCTGTTAATCCAATTGGTGTTGAAGTGACCTTCTTTCCTGTTTTTACTGTGGTTACTGTGGTGGAAGTCATTTCCTTCAAAATTTTGTATTGTTTTTCTAGGATTCTGTCTATTCTTCCCCAAATCAGCATTCGCTTCTAGCTCAGTTTTGTGAGCTACTATTTCTAATATTCTTAAATAGGTCTAAGTATATTCTATTGTTTAAATATGAAATCTCAATCTATGAGTTACAGATTGTATTTTAACTAGGGTATTATTGTATATCACTCTAATTGATTCTCACACAAATTATATAATAAAAATCCTTCTCCTTTTAAATAGACTATAAATAGTATAAAATGTTATAAATGCTATAAATACTTTAAGATTATGCTAACTTGTACTATAGTATATTATCTCTAAACAAATTCGTTAATTAATTTTCTACCTAGCTTAATATTGATAAAATCTTAATCAAAACATATATGAGAAAGCAACAGACCAAATATTATAGCATCTAAATAGTACTAAACAATTGATTAACATTTAAATTGATTGTCTTACAAGTGGTTATTGGTCTATATTTAATGCTAATTTATAGTTATTATGAATATTAAATAGTTAGATAAATAGATAGATAAATTATTAAACAATTGTTAAATAGTAGTAATTGATATGTAAATTAATGAATATGTAAATAGTTATTATATATAAAATAAAATATATAAGCTAAATATAAGAAAAACTACAGGGATTTTTTTTTCAAGAATTAATCAATGTAATATTCCACTGTAATTAACTCTAGTCCTTCTCTGGCAACTCTCCAACACCAACCGTTATAAATCCAAATGAGATAGTCTTCTTTATAATGTCAGAGGAAAGCAGAAGCCAAAAATGGAGTTCAAAGACTTTTACCCTCACTATCCAAAATGGCGATTTTAATCCTGCAACTTTTGCTCTTGTCCTTCTTTTTTGTTGCCTATATGGTCCTTCTCCGTCCATACAGTGCAGTTTTATTAAAAAGAAAACCAACATCCTGTTCCAAATCGCTTCTCTTCTCTTCTCCCAACTTCAAATCATACGCTCTTTCAATCGTTCTTTTCTATTCCTCCATATTGTATCCAACAGGACAGGTTTTGCTGCGTCACTTCGCTCTCCTCGCTGTTTGCCGTCTGCACCTTTCTGAGTCTCCCTTTCTTTCCGCTGCTCCTCCGGACTCTTAGTCATCAACTCTTCACAGTTATTATCTGTAGCGCTTTTCTAACGTTTAATTTCCTGCTCGCACTACCAATCTTCACCCCGTGCTCACTCTTTTGCTTCCCGATTTAGCACTTGGGATGTTAGATCTCTGGTACGGCCATGTCGGCCGTCTTCTTCCGTGTTCGGAATAAGGGTTCTTCTTGGCGCGGCGGGAGACCGCACCTCTCCTCACCAGCTCCGCCGAAGTCACCCTCTCTCTACCGGTCTACCCAAGACTGATATTTCCCTGTAACGGGCACCGTAACACTGGAAATTCGACACGGGATAAGGAGCTCTCCTTCCTCGTGTCGCCTCGATCCACGCCTCAACCGGAAGTCCCCACACTAGTTAACTTTCATCGGCTGTTTCAAGTTCCAAGTAATGCATCCATCACATATGGAACTCCGAGGCATTCCTTTTCTCAAAGAACAAATTTATTTAGATATTCCATCTTGGCACTAACTGGTGAAAAGCCAGTACTGAAGTTCCTGGGCTTTTCACTCCAATATAAGTTTTAGTTTCTCAAGTTTCCAAAACAAACTGTCACATTGTCCAACCAAGATGGGAGCTGGTTGCTTAGCGACCTCTCTCTTCCTTCTCCGGTCAGCCAGCTGTTGGAATGTGCCTGGCTCATTGGTTAGCTATGATGTTTTGACTGAAGGCTCCATCCTCCTTCTGCTCCAAACTGTGTCAAACTGAATTCATGTCAGGATACCCAAGAATACAAACAATCCCACACCCCAATCAAATTCCGGCTGGACAGGCTGAATCCTTTCTAGACAGTTATAAACCAGAAATCTATGGGTATCCTATTGCTCTTTGATGGATTGATTGTTTCAGACCTCCAGCACTATGAAAATATTCTCAATATAACACATAAAATTAATTATTTCTCATAGAAAATGCATATGGACTCTAGTCATTTTAGAACAATTGTTTCATTTTTCTTAAATAATTAAGTTTGACTTCTTAGTTGCATCTCATAATATTTTAATGAGACAGGGAAATGATAATATATACTTTTATAATTCTTACCATGCTCTGCTGGATTAGGTTCATGAAGTCTGCCTACTGTATCATTGTCCCTTTGGTTACTACATCCTATGGAAAAATAGTCCAATGCAGTGACAGACTGGGATTTATTGAGGTGTTCTGAATTGTGCTGATCAGATTCCTTATTTGAAGCAATTAAAAAAAGGACAAAAGTAGGATCATAATTCAGCCATAAATTACTGAATATATTCTGACTAGAACCAATGGGATTTTCTATGAAGAATGGCTTTAAAAATATTCTTATGAGTTTTTAAAACACATAAAACTAATGGAACCCCCAAACCAGCAAAACTACCTATGTCATATCAAATCATGTTATTGGAATTGGATTAATATAGTATTTTCTTACGGACATCTTAGAAGAAAATGAGAATTTTTATAGGAGGAAGCACAGTTTTGGGAAAACTAAATTAGTATAATTAACAAATAAATAATATTTAGCCACATATGATAGCTTTCATTTGTGCAGCAAATAAATTATAGATAAAGTGATTCTCAAAATAATTTAGAATAAATATTGGTTTTGTTATATTCATTAAATTGAGCTATAATATGTTTATGTTTTGTTTATGTTTATGTTTTATTAGATTTATATACCGCCCTACTCCCGAAGGACTCCGGGCAGTGAACAGGCACAAAATAAAATACATAAATACAAAAGTTAAGAACATAATTAAAACCAGATTAAATAATTTAGCCCGAGACAATTAAAAATCCCAATAATTTAAAATGGATTAAAATTTTGATTTAAAAGAATTTTAAAACACGGGAGAAGATTAGGCCAGGCCGGCTTGCTGGAATAGCAGAGTCTTAAGAGCATGGCGGAAAGTGCGCAGATCCGGGATCCTCCGTATCTCTGGGGGGAGCTCGTTCCAGATAGTGGGTGCCCCCACAGAGAAGGCCCTCTCCCTGGGGGCCACCAGTCGACATTGTTTAGCTGACGGCACCCGGAGGAGCCCCTCTCTATGAGAGCGTACCGGCTGGTGGGAGGCTGCTTGTGGTAGTAGGTGGTCCCGTAAATAACCAGGTCCTAAGCCATGGAGCGCTCTAAAGGTGGTAACCAAAACCTTGAAGCGCACCCGGAAGACCACCGGGAGCCAGTGCAGCTCACGCAGGAGAGGTGTCACACGGGAGCACCATGTTGATCCCATAACCACCCGCGCGGCCGCACTCTGCGCCAGTTGGAGCCTCCGGGTGCTCCTCAAGGGGAGCCCCATGTAGAGAGCATTACAGTAGTCCAGGCGGGAAGTGACGAGGGCATGAGTGACTGTGTGTAGGGAGTCCCGATCCAGAAAAGGACGCAACTGGCGAATCAGGTGAACCTGATGAAAAATCCTCCTGGTCACGGCCATCAAGTGCTCTTCTAAAGACAGCCGTGAATCTAGGAGGACACCCAAGTTGCGAGCCCTCTCCGTGGGGGGCAACAATTCGCCCCCAATAGTCAGCAATGGGGTCAACTGACTATATTGGGATGTAGACCACAGCCACTCAGTCTTGGATGGGTTGAGCCTGAGCCTGTTCCTCCCCATCCAGATCCGCACGGCCTCCAGACACCGGGACATCACTTCAAGGGCATCGTTGGGGTGGTCCGGGGTGGAGATGTACAGCTGGGTGTCATCAGCGTACTGATGGTACTTCACCCCGAAACCACGGATGATCTTGCCCAGCGGCTTTACATAAATGTTGAACAAAAGGGGCGAGAGGACCGACCCTTGTGGCACCCCACATATGAGGGGCCTTGGGGTCGACCTCTGCCCCCCTGCCAACACAGACTGCAACCGGTCGGAGAGAAAGGAGGAGAACCACCGTAATACAGTGTCCCCCACCCCTAACTCTTCCAACCAGTGCAGCATGATACCATGGTCGATGGTATCAAAAGCCACTGAGAGATCTTATAGGACCAGGACAGAGGAGCAACCCCTGTCCCGAGCCCTCCAGAGATCATCAACCAATGCGACCAATGCCGTTTCCATGCTGTACCCAGGCCTGAAGCCCGACTGGAACGGATCCAGATACGTCGTTTCATCCAGGTACTGGGGGAGCTATCGTGCAACCACACTCTTAACAACCTTTGCAACAAAATGAAGGTTGGAGACCGGACGATAATTAGCCAACACTGCCGGGTCCAGGGAAGGCTTCTTGAGGAGAGGCCTCACCACCGCCTCTTTCAAAGCGGCGGGGAAGTCACCCTCACCCAACGAAGCATTTATAATCCCTTGGAGCCAGCCTCGCATCACTTCCCGAGAAGCCAGCACTAACCAGGAGGGACACGGGTCCAACAAACATGTGGTCGCATTCAGTCCACCCAGAATCCTGTCCACGTCGTCAGGGGTCACAGGATCAAACTCATCCCAGGTAACATTCTCAAGACCTGCCTCAGTCATGCCCCCTGAAACTACCCAGTCGGAGTCCAGATCTTCCCGAATCTGAGTGATTTTGTCATGCAGATATTGAACAAAATCCTCGGCTCTACCCTCCAAGGGGTCCTCCTGTGCTTCCTGGTGGAGCAGGGAGTGGGTCACCCTAAACAGAGCGGCTGGGCGATTATCTGATGATGCAATAAGAGCAGCAAAATATGTACATTTTGCTGCTTTTATTGCCACTAGGTAATTCTTAATGAGATCTTACCAGTGTCCGGTTGGATTCAGAAAGACTGGCCCTCCAACTACTCTCTAGGCGTCTTTTCTGGCGCTTCATCTCCCTCAGCTCCTCAGTGAACCAAGGAGCTAGGTGAGATCGGTGCCAGATCAGAGGCCGCAAAGGCATGACCTGATCCAGAGCTCCAGCGGCCGCCCTATCCCAGGCGGCCACTAGGTCCCTAGTCGAGGCGTGTGCCAGAGCCTCAGGAAATGGCCCAAGCTCCATCTGGAACCTATCAGGTTCCATCAGGCACCTGGGGCGGAACCATCTTACCAGCTCCACCTCCCTGCGATGGGGTATAGCGGTTCGAAGGTCAAGGCAAAGGAGAGAGTGATCCAACCATGACAAGGGCTCGGTGACTATGTCCCCTATCTCAAGATCACTCAACCACTGTCCAGTGACAAAAATCAGGTCCAGCGTGTTTCCCCCTGTGTGGGTAGGGCCATGAATTAACTGGGTCAGGTCCATAACTGTCATGGAAGCCATGAACTCCCGAGCAACCTCCGACGTCTCACCCACAGATGGCAGGTTGAAATTCCCCATGACCATAAGTCTGGGGGTATCAACCACCACCGCGGCGATAACATCGAGGAGGTCGGGCAGGGCTGCTGCCACGTGGCAGAGAGCCAGGTATGTGATCAGCAAACCCATCTGAACCCCATGACCCCACTTCACAAGGAAGGACTCACAGCCAGGCGTCTGAGGAACAGTGGCCTCCCTCAGTCTCAGACCTTCTTTAATAATAACCGCTACTCCCCCGCCCCTGCCCTGTGACCTTGGCCGATGGAATGCAAGGAAACCTGGTGGGCACATTTCAATGAGGGGAACCCCCCTCCTGGCCCAACCAGGTCTCTGTAATACCTGCCAGGTCCGCTCCCCCCTCACCAATTAGGTCACAGATGAGGGGGGCTTTATTTACTACGGACCTGGCATTGCACAGCATCAGCTGGAGGGCCGAGCCCTGAGGGTCTGTGCAACCTGGGGAACAGGTGGAGCCTTGGGGGCCGGAGCGCACCACCGCTCATAAACAGCGGGTGTGCACTCCCCTGACTCGATATGGCCCCCTGCTCCCGCCATATCTACCCCTCCCACTCACGGTAGTGATGTTCAAAGCACTATCCGGACAAACTCTGACTCCCCCCTCGACCGCAGGATCCCCACCTCCCACGCCGTGCTTCCTTGCCAAGCCTGCCCCTTCCCTTAGTGGGCTATCCCCCATGCCCACCACCCGCATTCAAATCAAACCCTCCCCCTCCCTAGAACCCCTTAAAAATTTAACTAAAAATTTGAATAACAAACCCCTCAACCCCCTAGTTTTCACATATGCATAATATGCATAAACATAATTCATTTTCAGTTACAGTTTCAAATTAATTTGTTTTAATTACTTTCATAAATGAATTTAAAGTATATAATGATTTTATAAATTTAGGACTAAGGAGTACTATAATTTATACTCTTAAATTTTTTTGAAAACTTATACAAGATTAATTACTATTTTCTCTACTATACTATGAACAAGACAGAGAGATAAAATACTATAGAAATTAATTGTAAATTTTTAGAAAAGTAAAAAGGGTAGAATCAGTTCTTACATGAAGCACATCTATATTCACTTGGTGAAAATTACGGAATCTAAGTTCTTGCATTCTTTTAAGATTTTCTTGATATTTTTCTTCAGCCAACTGTCTGAAAGGAGAATACTGGTATCAATTGTAAATTGTAGCATTTCAATTGATTTTTAAAAAACATTTATTATGTAAGTATGGAATGTAAATTGGCATGAGAAAGAAATACATGTTAATTCTGAAATCCAGCAGAATGACCTTGCCATTTCAAGGGAATATTAAATCTCCATTATTAAATTGTTACATAGTCTTAAATGTCAGAGTTATTTTAAGACACTTTCTTAAGAATAACAAACTAAATAAGCTACAATAAAACAATAAAATGATACAAAACTAGATGCCTAAACCTGAAATACTTCTTTCCTTATATAATTCTTCAAAACTGAAGTAAGGATTCTAATCTTTGGAAATCTAAGGATTAGAAGAAGCTGCTGAATGTAAAAGACCAAAAGGTAAAAAGTTACTAAAGAATTTTTAAAAATCGCTTGAACTTGAGCAAACATGCTTCTATAAGAAACATTTGGAGGGCACAGGGAAGAACACACTGGAATCCTTGGATGTGAGTTTAAAGAGAAGAGGAAAGAGAGGAGAAGAAGAGGGAGGGGCATTCCAATATCTTGCCCTATTTTAGCATTGCTATGACAACCTGCATGTCAATCAATTACAGTATATCCAATTTTTGTTCTAATGTAATAATGAGACTCCTCTTTTTAAAACTTGTCTAAATTGCCAACTGCAACTGTGCATTTACTAGTTTCAATTGCACATGCTCTAGTCTAGTACTAACTAAGTTTTGGGTCACGTTAAGGGCAATTTGGTATCAATATACAATTTGGTCTAAATTAAATACTGCATTATTCAAATTCAGTGTAATCATGACATCTATAAAACATAAACAATATATATGTTTTGCTTTCTATTTCTGAAAAAAGTACCTAACAGAGAAGTTACAAATATTATTTATTATTCTAGTCCTTTGTGTGCTTCAGATACTGATATAATTAGTGCAATTAATTATTAATAAATAATTTGAAAGCAATTATTTCATTGCTTTCAAAACACTTTTTCAACACTATTACAACTTGTTTGGACAATTATTACGACTATACAATAATATGCAGTTTTCTGTCTATTTGGTAGTACAGATATTTCAAAACCCTATAAATGGGAGATATATCACAAGGCAAAAATAACAACAAATAACAACAGCAACTTTATTACAACTTTATTAGTCCCTTCCAACTCTGTTATTCTGTCTGTCTGACAAATCTGTAGTTCTAATAAAGTTGGCTTTAATCATGCATAAAAGTACTAGGATAAAGAATGAGTTATTAAAAAATAAAAGAGAATAAATATGAGTTAAAACGGAAAAATTAGAATTTGAGGGCAAATTAAGATATTGTTTATATAAATAAGCATAGAAATTTTAAGACATGATTATAAAATGGAAAAAGGAAATTTTGGCAAAAATTGTAACTGAGTAAAACGTACTTGAATATATTAAATTGTATAAGTTATGATATGGCCAATACTCTGTTCATAAAATATGCAGGTGAAAATGGGGTGGGGGGGAATAAATAAAACTTGATTCAAAAAAAAGTTGGCTTTAATCATAAATAGACACAAATTCTATACATTTTACTATTTTGCAAGTTGTTATTTTTGCCCTATGGCAGTGATGGCTAACCTTTTTGCCATCTCATGCCAAAAGTGGTGGGAGTGCAGGGGGGGGTTCGTGCATGCGCGTGCTCACACCCATAATTATATGCACCCCCCGTGTGCGCGCAACCCCCCCGTGCTCCCCTCGCTTTTGGCACGTGATGGCACGGTGGGCCCAGTAGGCCCATTTTTTGTTCTCTCCAGGCTCCAGAGCCTCTCTAGGAGCCTGGAGAGGGTGAAAAGGGCCTTTCCCCCTCCGGAGGCCTTCCAGAGGCCAGAAACAGCCCGTTTGCTGACTTCGGAAGTTGGCAAATGGGCTGTTTCCAGTCTCCGCGGGGGGGGGGGGGAGCAATTTTTGCTCTCCCCAGGCTCCTAGAGAGGCTCTGGAGCCTGAGGAGAGCAAAAAATGGCCTTTCTGGTCCCACCAGAAGTTGGCAAATGGGTTGTTTCCGGCCTCCTGGGGGTGGGGAAGGCCGTTTTTGCCCTTCCCAGGCTCCTAGAGAGGCTCTGGAGCCTGGTGAGAGCAAAAAATAGGCCTTCTCCACCCCACCAGGCTCTCCAGAGACAGGAAACAGCCTGTTTCTCTACTTCTGGTGGGCCCAGAAGGCCCAAAAATCAGCTGGCTCACGTGCCCACCAATATGGCTCTGTGTGCCACCTGTGGCATGTGTGCCATAGGTTTGCCATCATAGCCCTATAGTATATCTCCCATTATAGAGTTTTGAAATATCTATACTACCAAGTAGACAGAAAACTGCATAATATTGTATAAACTGTTCAAACAAATGGTAACAATGATTAAAAGTGTTCTGAAGGCAAGCAAACAGTTATTTCACTAATTATATCAGTATCTGAGGTTCACAAAGGACTAGAATAATAAATAACATTTGTAACTTCTCTATTAGGTTCTTTTTCAGAATTAGAAAGCAAAACATATACTATATATAATTTACAAGAGGGAAATAAAATGATTGAGTATAACAAATCATCACTTTCTGATTATAAATGCTTTTGATAAAATTATAAATACTGACGACTAACACAGGTGTTTGCTTACTTCAGCTTCTGTGCTGTTTGATCAGCTAAATTTAATTTCCGCAATCGCATCCGTTCACGTGGTGTCATTTTCTGCACTTCAGACATGGCTCTCAGAGTTTGGAGATGTACCTTTTTCTGTCTAAAATTGAGAAGAAATAATAAAATTGAAATAAAAAATTGGAGGAAAAAAGGCAGTTAGTGATATCAAACTGGAAAGAGAAGTTTATTTCATGTGTTAAAAAAAATACAAATTCACAAAAATATTCCTTATGTCATGTGTTGAAGGAAATTCACACACACACACACATGCACACACACAAACACACTTCTCACCCTATCACCCAAGGAAGATTTTCCAGAATTTTTCCATATAACACAAATTGTTATATGAAATGTGTTTAATACTAGTTCATAACAAAAGCTCAGTCCCCTGCTCTATCAAGAAAAAAAATAGGTATGTATTGTATTACAATGTATTGTATTGCGTTGTATTGTATCATAAGCCTCACTCCAGTATAAGTGTATGAGATTGCAGCTCCTTGATCTCCAAAAGGTTTTAGAATCCTATTAGAATTAATAAATGTTATCTCTCTGAATGCTATATATTTAAGTGCTTACTGGTAAAATTCAACAGATCCTTACTCCATTATCACAATTTTTTGAATAAACCACAAATAATTTATCTTACCATCTCTCACTCCCCCCTCTCTTTCACACACACATATAGACATATTTAATATTCTTTCCTCCTATCTTCCCCACAACAACCCTGTGAGTTGGAACTGGCCCTCTCCAGTTTGTTGTTATGGTTGGAGCCAGACTGAATGACTTGACATCAAAAGAGCAAGTTAGTAATGGTTTGAATTAGTCTCATTAATGTGAGAATCAACAAACTTAAAATGAATTTATTGTCACAAAATTAAAGTATAAAGCATAAAGCTACCAATTTTAAAAAATAAAATTCAATTTTAAAAAATTAAAATGCCAAACCATCATTTTATTCATAGAGTTTTGTTTACTGTACTTAAAGATACTTGTTTATAATAGTTGGCAATTATCAACAGATTAGTAGAATTGCCAACATATGAAAAGATGAAATTAAGATGCATGGTACATTAACAAAAGGAAGATTCTAATTGTATTAATTTTTAATACGTTACTTCATTTATAATTAAATTATGTAAATCAAGAATTTTGAACTCATTTCATTTGACACGACTGATATTATTTTTTTAAAAAAAAACAAAAAGAATAAAGACTACCCTTGAAGCTTTAATAACAACATAAGAAATGAAAAACCATAGTGATGACATTATCTATTTTGACATTATCCAATGTACCATAAAGATTCTAGCTTTGTAGTTTAAACAGAAGAGTATTGACTATGAAGTGTACATTGGACCATTTTATTAACTGCTTTGAGCTATATAGTAAAGATGTTAGGAAATATTAAGATTTGAGATGCCAGATAATCTTTATGGTGAAAAACCAGTCCTTTGTGTTGTGTTGCTTATTGGGCCCTAAAAAGAATAACATTGCCATACATCAATGACATCTCAGAAACCAACAACATCTAATAAAACCACATGGAAGCAGCATAGTGCACAAGCCAACCAAAGTTCTTCAAAACATCCTACGCAAATGAAAAGATCCAGCAGCTCCAGAAGAAAAAACAAGAATCTTCTACAACAGGGGTGTCAAACTCAAGGCCCGGGGGCCGGATCCAGCCCGTGCAGTGCTTAGATCTGGCCCGTGGGGCCGCCCTGGAAATAGTGGAGAACTGGCCTGCTGTGCCTCTGATAGCAAAAACAGATTTTGAGAGGGCTGAGTGCAGCCCTCCCGAGCTCTGTTTTCGCTGGCAAAGGGTTGCAGGAGGCCCTTACAGCTGAAACGGAGTTTGGGAGCCCATTTTCGCTGGAGGAGTACACAGGCACCTCTGACATGATTGACGTCGAGCTGGCCACACTCACCCTGGCCCCCCAAGTCAAACACAACCCTGATGCTGCCCTCAATGAAATAGAGTTTGACACCCCTGATCTACAACATACAACATATAGTGTAATGACTGCAACAATCACTAAGTAGGACAAACGGGCAGAAAACTGTCAAAATGCATTCATGAACATCAACTAGCAGTTAAGACATGATGAAAACTCTTTAATTTTGCAACATATGAACAAACTTAACTATAGTGTCAATTGGTAAACTGTGACCATCCTAGACCAAGCCCAGTCCAAAAACACTAGCTGTGATGGTGAACCAATGGCAGGCATGCCAGAGGTGGCACGCAGCACCCACTCTGGCCAACTGGTTTTTGGGTCTCTGCCGCGCATGCATGGGGGTGGGCCCATGCGGGGTCCCGGGGCGTGTGCAGGGGGCCGCGTATGCATGCACAGCGTGCAGGGCATGTGCAGGGGGTGGGGCACATTTGGGGAGCCGCACATGCATGCATTGGGACAGGCACATGGGCAGGAGCCGTGCACACATTGCATTTTGGGGGTTTGGGCGCACACTTTGGGCACTCAGTCTGAAAAAGGTTAGCCATCACTGCACTAGGGAATTTCTAGAACTGTAGCACTCTGACAAATTAGTTATCAATGGACACATAGACATAAATAATATTTATAGACTATGCAAAAGAAACAATGAACAAGCCAAAAAGGAGAACAAAAAGACTTAAGCACTTCCCCACCAGCAATCAGCGCCCAGATGAGCATATATTAACATCAGACCAACAATCAAGTAAACAATACCCTAATCAAGAAACTGTCAAATAAACAGTAAACAGCCTAATCAAAGAGCCTCCAAGACTACCCCCACCAACACCGATAGGGCAAGCCACTAGAATATAAACAGAGCAAACCCTATTCCTTACTAGCACTGATGATACCTACTTTGGGTAATGAAATGTCTGCAAGAAAATAGCCAAGCTCAGAAAGCACCAAAGACTCCTCATTTTAAACCTGACTTACAAATATGCTCCTTTCTGAAGTGAGAATGCAGCCGTAGTTCTTGATAGACCCTAAACCTACATCTGTGTTGAGGACTGTTAAAAGTGAAATGAAATTAGAGAGATTATGGCCATGTGCTTAAGACATCTGCTTAGGATATCTCTTCAATGAGTCATAAGAAAAAAGAAAGGGTTTCTTCCTTTGTGTTTGCTTTGTCATTTTGTGAGGCAAAGGAGATACAGTAGAAAAGGAAATTCAGATTTGCAGTGAGAGAACAGATTCATTCAGTTATAATAAATCCTTTCTCCCGCTCCCCCCCACCGCCGCCCCTTTTACTTACAAAATCCAAAGAATTTGGGTTGAGGACTTAATGCCAGTCCTGTTGAACTGCAATTTGTCCTAGGATTCTGTAAACAAAACATGCTCTTCTAATAAATAAGAGGTTAGCTGATATTAATAGGCAGGCCTAGCAGGATGTGATTAGATTCACCTACTATGACCTGGGTTTGAGTTGGGTGGTTGTATATATTTGCTTAATAAATAAATTTGTTATTCCATATAGCAGAGTTGCAAACCCATTGCAACAACTCATAAAATAATCATCTACATTTTCTGACTCCCTGTCATGGATTTTACTCATTAAAGATGAGATAATCTGGATAATCAGGAGACAATGAAGATTCTTTTAGTGAATCACCCATCTTGATGCATAGCAGAGTCCCTGACTGAACTGACATGGCTAGATTTCAAAGAGATTCTGATGACTTTTGTCATTTGGGGATTATAACATTCATTCTTGAGAGTGGCAGTTCATGACCCAAAATTGATACACCCATAGTATGAACTGATATTTCCACAAAGTTGCAATTGATGTACAATTTTGATTGGGCAGAGATGGTTCCTGGTCATCCTGAAATCTAGTCATACAACAGTGATATGGAATACTTGGAAGTGGTCAAGCGTGCTTCAAGTCCAAGATCAGCACTATCCATCTGTTGATTGTCCCTTAAAGAAGCCACTTTTGTTCATACAGTGGCCATATGGGCCTAGGAAAATACCTATTTAAAGATGTCTTAAAGAAGCAGTAACTTGTGGTTGCTTCTAGTTGCTACATCCTTAATGCTTATGTATCCAGTAGAAAATTAGAATAAATAGGCTAAAGAATATCTGCTAGTTCTGTGATGCCATAATTATTTAGTGCAAATTGCATTTTCAAAATAGGAAAAAAATAAGTTATAACTCTAGTCTACAACAATTCTTGTAGTAGCCAAATCTTTATGATAATGTTATTGGATTTAACAATTTAGAATTACTAGACTTCCGGTGGCACCGCAGGCGTCGGCGGCAGCTCTTTTGGGAGCGCTAACCCCCGCGATTTCGTAAAGCCGCTAGAGCAGTGAAAATCAGCTGTTCTAGTGGCTCGGAACTTTCCCCTTGGGAGAAGAGGGGAAGGTGAGCAGGCAGGTGTGGGTAGAGCTCCCCAAGACCCCCAGGATTAATCCTGGGGCGCAGAGGGTGAGAGCTCCCCAAGCACCTGAAGAAGCACCTGAAAAACAGACGTGTCTGTTTTTTAACAGAACAAGGCGCCGCGACCACCCCTGTGAACCAAATGATTTTACAGTGATTGGACTTAAAGCAGGCAGAGCAAGACAGGAGAAATCACAACTGCAAGTACTAAACTTTAACTCTAATAAATTACCACTTCCTTCAGAGCTCGAGATGGGAGAAAGATGGCGCTGAGTTGCTTAAGGGTGTGAAACCGAAAGTTAAAAGAGAAAGTGCTTGTTAACGTTCATCAACGCTTGTTAACGCTGTCAGTACCTCTTAAAAGACTTTGCTGGGGAATTTTGAGGATTGGAAATTAAAGAATACAATATTGACTTATCAATAAGCCATAATAATTATTAAGGACTGAGATTAAGAAGACCTGTTGGTTCTGCTGAGTAGCTGGTGGGAAAGTGTAGTTTGGAGATGGCTGCGAAGCAAATAAAAATTGTTGTGACTAAAAGTGTGGGGACTTCTCCAGCTCAAACATCAAAAATGCAGTCTTTGTTAGCCCCACCAGATACACAAACACTGACACTAGAAGTTCTTCAGCCCCACCAGATACACAAACATTGACACTAGAAGTTCTTCAGTTTAAAGAAACTGTCTACTTAATTGTCTACTGATTTGGAAGAAAAAATCACACTCCGTTTTGAGGAAAAAATTAAAGGAGTGATTGAGGAATTGCTTGAAATTAACGAAACAATTCAAACCCAGAATGATGCAATAAGAGAAGATATTGTGGAAGCATTTAAGGGACTGGTGGGTCATGTTACATCATTGGAAGAAAGGGTGGATGAAATTGATCAGTTTAATTTGAATGTGGAAGCTAAATTGGGAGAGGCTCAAAACAAGATGGAAAAGGCGGAAGCAGAACTCATAATGACACAATACAGAGCGATGGAATGGGCAGTGAGGGTCAGAGGCTTGAAAGAAAATAACCAGGAAAATCTCAGAGAGATTTTTGTAGAAGCCCTTGCTCAATTTACTGGAGAGTCTAAAGCAGAGTGTGACTGGCAAATAGACAAAATTTATCGCGTTAATTCATGGATTGCTAGACAGAGACAACTACCAAGAGATATTGTGATTTACTTTGTCACAAGGAGAACAAGAAATGGAGTTTTACAAGTCTCTTATAAGAAGAAACTTCAAGTGGCAGGACAGGAGGTTTCAGTAATGAAGGAAATTCCCCCCAAAATGTTGAGATCTCGAAAGGACTATGTATTTTTAGTTGATGAACTTAGAAGGCATCAGTTGCAGTACAGATGGGAAGCTCCAGCCGGATTAGTGGTGAATTATTTGGGTGAGAGACATCGTCTCAACTCAGTTTGGAAGGCAAGAGATTTTTACACTACCATACTAAAGGCTGGAAACCCACCATCCCCAGATGTCAGAAGAAGAAAAGAACCAGGAGAGGTCAGAAAGGGGGAAAAGGAAATTATGCAGGCACAAGCTCAAGGAGGTGTTTTGACTACTCAACAAGAATTATTGCAACTCTCAGAGGATGTTCAACTTTTGGATTTATTTGAAAAAATGGAAGATCCCAAGGATCAAAGACAAACTCGAGCAGCAACCAAACACAAAGAACAAGAATTAAAGAAGCAACAAAGTCAGATAATAACCCAAGAAATTGCAACTACAAACATGGAATCTGTGGGAGGAGCTAGACCAAAGAGGAAATTCCAGGAGGGCTTCCAGTCGGTGCTCCATAAGCTTTCAGGGGCCAAGGATGGCAAATAAACTTTTGACTTGGAATGTTAATGGCCTAAACTCACCACAAAAGAGAAAGAAAATATTTCACTATTTAACAGTTTAAAAATGATGTAATCTGCTTGCAAGAAACACATATTAGAACAAGTGATCAGAAATACCTAATAAATGCTAGACTGGGCAAACACTTTGTTGCATCAGCTCCTAAGAAGAAAAATGGTATAGTTATATACCTAAGAATAGTCTTAATGGCTAAATTAATTGAAGCAGATCCACAAGGAAGATATATAATGATTGAATTATTAATAGAAGGGAAGAAAATACTTTTAGTGGGAGTATATGCACCTAATCAACAACAAAAGAAATTTTATAAATTTTTGCATAAAAAATTAATACAAATGGATTATAAATCATGTATAATGATGGGTGATTGGAATGGAGTATTGGACACTAAAAAAGACAAAAAGACCCTTTTGCCAAATGTTCAAACACGGGCTAAATTGCCTAAATCTTTTTTTGACATGATGGATGATATGGAGTTGAGAGATATATGGTGTGAACGAAATTTTAAAGAACAGGATTTTTTTTTTTTTTCTGATAGGCACCAATCTTTTTCTAGAATTGATTTTATACTAATTACAAATGATTTTCTTTCCAGGGTAAAGAAGATGAAGATATGTCCAACAACTTTAACAGACCATAATCCGGTGTGGATGGAATTAGAGTTTGGGGGGGGGTCTAGGAGATCTTGGAGACTGAATGAAAACTTATTTCGATATGAGGCAAATGTGATAGAATGTAAAAAGTTAATGAAATTTTTTTTTGTTCTAAATATGCATAAGGGTACACCTGTGGAAATGGTATGGGATGCAAGTAAAGCATATATGAGAGGAGTTTTAATAAATTTGAATAATTCCTACAGATGTAGACAGAGGAAAAAACAGAGGGAATTGGAAGAGGAAATAAAAAAGAAGGAACAGGCGTTAGTGAATAAACCAGATGACAAGAATATAAAAGAAGCCATTACAATATTGCGAGGACAGTTTAATATGTTGATGTCAGATCAAGTTGCAACCAACTTGCAATATGCTAAACATAATACTTTTTGTAATGCAAATAAACCAGGCAGGTGGTTAGCATATATGTTAAGGAAAAAACAAAAATCTCGTACAATAGAAAAAATAGAGTATAAAGGTAAAGAGGTATATCAACAGAATATGATTAAAAAAGCATTTTTAGATTTTTATATGAGGTTATATGCTGGTGATAATATACAAGGTAAGGATATAGAGAGATATTTGCAGAAGGAAAATATTCTTGCAATTACTGATGAACAAAGAGAAAGATTGAATGTATTAATAACCACCGAAGAAATTCTTTTGGCAATTAAACAATTAAAAAGTGGAAAGGCTCCTGGCACAGATGGTTTGACAGCAGTGTATTATAAAAATTTTCAATTAGAAATGGTAGAGCCTCTTAAGGAGTTATTTGCTAAAATACAATGGGGAGGAGAAGTGCCACCATCCTGGAGAACAGCTTTTATTTTCCTGATCCCAAAAGAAGATCAAGATCATAGTCAACCCAAAAATTACAGACCCATATCATTGCTTAATACAGATTATAAGATCTTTGCAAAAATTTTGGCAAATAGACTAATGTCAGTCATGCAACAAGTGATTCATAAAGATCAAACTGGATTTATACAAGGGAGACAAATGAAAAGTAATGTAAGACAAATTGTTAATATACTGGAGTATTTGAGGAAGAACAACCAAGTCCCTGCAGTGCTTATGTTTCTGGATGCAGAGAAAGCGTTTGATTGATTGAATTGGCAGTTTTTAGTGAAAGTAGCACAAAAGATGCAGTTGGGAGAGCATTTCATACAATCTATTAAGGCAATATACCAGAAACAAACAGCACAAATAATAGTTAATGGTAGCCTCACAGAAATGTTTAAAATTGAGACAGGAACAAGACAGGGATGTCCCTTGTCTCCACTACTGTTTATTTTAACTTTGGAAGTATTGCTGAATAAAATATGGGACTTGGATAACATACAGGGTATTAAGATCAGGCAACATGATTATAGATTATGAGCATTTGCAGATGATTTGGTTGTAACTTTAACCCAACCAGTAAATTCAGTTACAGGTTTGATGGAGATAATTAGGCAATATGGTCAAGTGTCAGGGTTTAAAATAAATATAGGGAAAACAAAGATGATAGCTAAGAATATGAATACAAATCAAAAAGAAGATATGGAAAGAGTAACAGGATGTGAGATAGTGAAAAAGGTTAAGTACTTAGGAATTGTTATTACAACGTCAAATGGGAAATTATACAAGTATAATTATGAATTGTTATGGCATAAAATACAGACAGAGATGAATAAATGGGAAAAATTACAACTGTCTTTGTTGGGAAGAATAGCAGTAGTTAAAATGAATGTTCTGCCCAAGTTTTTATTTCTTTTTCAAATGATACCAATACTTTAAAAGGATGCAAATTTGGAGGAATGGCAGAGAGGCATTAACAACTTTGTTTGGGTAGGGAAGAGACTGAGAGTTAAATTAAAAATAATGCAGGATACACGTGAAAGAGGAGGTTTGAAATTGCCCAATCTAAAATTGTACTATGAAGCAGCTGTTTTGTCAGCAATTAGTGATTGGATTAATTTAACAGATGAAAGAATACTGAATATTGAAGGGTATGATTTGCTATATGGTTGGCATGCCTATTTAGCTTATGAGAAGACGGTGGATAGGACTTTTAAAAGTCATATATTAAGGAATGCCCTCCTGCGTGTTTGGAAAAAATACCAATATAAATTGAATGGCAAGATACCCATGTGGGTAGTACCCAGACATGCGATAGAAAATATAAGTATAGAACAAAGACAGGATGTAATTACTTATAAAGAACTTCTGTTTACAGAAAGAAATGTACTACAGTAAAAGCCTCTGAATGTACTAAGAGAGGAAAGAGCAATTCAAACCTGGTTTCCGTATGTACAGCTGCAGAATAGATGGAAAAAGGATCGGAGAATTGGTATTATACAAAGTGAAGAAAATTTGATAAAACAAATTAGGGACCAGAGTAGAATGCACATAAAAAGGTTGTATAATATTTTGATAGAAATAGATTCGGAGACAGAGTTAATTAAAGATTGTATGATAAAATGGGCACAAAATTTTGAGGAACCAATAATGATGGAAACATGGGAAAGGATCTGGGTAAGGAATGTAAAATTTATACAAGCTCAAAATTTGAGAGAAAATTTTTATAAAATGTTTTATAGATGGCATTTGGATCCTAAAAAGTTAGCTTGTATGTACCCAAACTTACAACCTAAATGTTGGAGATGTGATTGTGTTGATGCTACCTATTTTCATGTTTGGTGAACTTGTAAAAAAGTTAAAGCATTTTGGATAAAAATATGGTGGATTATTCAAAATATTTTTAAAAAGGATAAAGTTTACTCCACAGTTGTTTTTGTTAGGTATAATTACAGATTGTACGGCTATAGAGACTAATTTGATTTTGAACTTAATAACTGCAGCAAGACTCTTGGTGGCACAGTACTGGAAGAAGGAAGATTTACCTACTATTCAAGAATGGACATTAAAAGTAGTAAATTTAGCAGAAATGGCGAAAATTTCAGCATACCTAAAGGACCATTCAAATGAGAAATATATGTTAGAATGGAAAAGATGGATTGATTATATTCAAGGCAAATATCGGGCTAAAAAATTTCAAATAGCTTATGAATGATTAAAGAGATTTTATAAAGTACTTAAATTTAGTTTAGTAAAAGGGGAGTTAAAAGTTCAAGATGGGGATAGGAGGCTATAGATAATTAGCTTATGTTAGCTTATGATTGTCAAATGTTATACCCTGTATTTTGCTCTGGGAAGTGGGGGGGGAGGGAGGGGAAGGAGAGGGTTGGAAGGGGAGCAGGGAGGGGGAAGGGGAAATGTCTGTAAAACTTTTTAAAACTTTTCAATAAAAAAAAAAAATTTAGAATTACTAAAACAGTACCTAGATTCTGATCAGATTAAATGTTGTTACATTTAAAACATCAGGGTTGGAAAGAGAGAGGGATTCTATACTGCAATGCTTGTCAAACCTGGAGACTATAGGTTCATGAACCTATAGTTCATAGTCACAGAATTCCCCAGCCAGTCATATTAGAAATTCTGGGAGTTGAAGCTCACACATCTTAAAGTTGCAAAAATTGATAAACAAAGAGATAACCATGTTTTCCCAAAAATATGAGCTACCCTGAAAACAAGCCCTAGCCCAATTTGCATGCCTGCACCTAATATAAGCCCTACCCCCCAAAATAAGCCCTAGTTAAGGCCCGCCCACCATCTGGTTGTACAAGGTGCGGCAAGGTGCAGGCATAAAGATCAAGCTAGGGTGGGGTTCGGGGGTGGAACTGCCCTATGCGCCCCGCACCCACTTACTTAGGACTACTGCAGCTGGGCCTCTCACGCACCGAACCTGTTGCACTGCTGCACAGCTTGCAGCTGCTTGCAGCTACACGCACAGGTGCCACCATTCATGGCAGAATGCTAAAAAGGCTTGTCACTCCAGTACTGCAGCTTGCATAATGCTGCAAGACTCGTTGCATCAGTATCGCTGCTCACACACGCAATGGCACAATACAACACACAGCCTCCTGCTGTAACCGGCAGCACTGGCACAACAAGCCACCCGGTGTCTGGCTGCAAGCGGCCACAGAAGTCAGGCAGTGGTGCGACAAGTGTTGGGGTGTGGGAGGTATGGCTGCAGTGGTCCTAAAGTAAGCAGGTAAGACATCCCACAAATTAAGACCTGGTGCTTCTTTTGGGGGTGAAAAGACTTATTTTCAGGAAAACATTTGGCAGTAATTTGGCAGTAAACAATAGAAAATAAGAGTTAGGATTAGGGTTAGTGTTAGTGTTAGAGATGAAAGCAAGCAAAAGATTAGAACAGAAATGCACTATAAAAGTCAGCTAACTTGCCACTAGTGAAACTTTTGCTTGTTTGCTACTTATTAGCAAACCAAATAATAATAGGATCAGATTCTTACTGATATTCAACTAAGTTAAAAGAAAAGTGTAGCATATTAACATTGAAGACAATTAATGTTGCTTCCAAAAGGCAAGGAAGCTAAAAAAAGACATGATTGCCATAGCAGAATGAAGCAGTAATTGATAATTAATGGAATGGAATGGCTGTAAACTGTAAACTAGGATTACAAGAAAACACAATTCCAATTCCAGGGATATGAGTTTAATTTCCATTATTAATTATTATACCATTCTATTTTGATATTTTAATAGTATTCAAATTAGTTTAGTTGATGAGTAATGCAAATAGAACATATTATGTATATTAATATAGAATATAGAATAATATAGAAAAATGTCACAATTATCTCTGAAATATATGACAGTTATTGTAAATTAATTGATGGCCTTGTTAATTTTTATTTATTTATTTATTTATTTATTTTTCATATTTGTATACCCCGCTACTCCCGAAGGACTCAGGGCGGTGAACAGCCATAATAAATACAAATACATATAGAAGTTAAAAACTATTAAGAAACAGATTAAGTAATTTAATGCCTGAAATTTCTGTAAAGAATTTTCTTAAAGGAAGAGGAAACAGATATGTACAAATTATGGAAATGATTTTTTTTTAAATTTGGTTTTAGTGATTTGTCCACTTTTGATTTGATTTGCTTTTGTAAATTTCAATGATCACATACTCACACAGCACTTATTATATGATCAGCTTCTTCCTGGGAATTAAACATCCAATCCTTTTTAATTTGTGTGCTTATATTTGTGTGCTTATATTTCATAATCTGTCAGAAAACAGGAATTGTAACAATTTACTTTTTTTTAAATACTGAAGTATTTCATGACTTCTGGGTCTTTTACAAAGCAAATTCCTTTTATGTTTCACATAAATTGCTTATAGTCTAGCACAGGGGTCTGCAAACTTAAACACTCAAAGAGCCATTTTGACCTGTTTCCCACAGAAAAGAAAACACTGGGAGTCACAAAACCCTTCCCGTGCCTGACTATTTCTTGAGTGGCCACAAAAGTAGCATATGTAGTTGAATTAAATGTTCTGTTTTCTTCTGAAACTTTTCTTTTCTTGGATTTATCTATGGTTGGCTTACTGGGGGTTGAAAAGCTCAATAAATCGCGTGCCAGCGGGTGTTGCACATTGGCGGTTGTGATACATATTTTGAGTGACAGGGAGCCGCAGCAGAGGGGTGAAAGAGCCACATGCGACTCTGGAGTAGATTCTGCACTTAGCAAAGGGACGAAGTAGGTGAATTACAAAGAATATCCCTGCTGAGATAGGCTAAACTTAAGGCCTGACTAGCCCAAACTTCTCTTTCCTTAATGGTCATTAGTCGGTCCATAGACTTTCCTCTGATATTATGTACACCCTGACATATGGTATTGAGTGGCATGCTGCCTCTGATACTGGATATTTTATATGTAATGTTCACCAGGGTTCAGTGCTTTCTCTGCTCTTGTTTAATATCTGGAGCCAGTGGGTGAGAGATCATCTGTCATCAGGGGATGAGATATCATCCATATTCTAATGATACCCAGCTTTATAATCTGCCCATGATGAATTAAGTAATGCTCTCTTGGTATCTGGAGGCTGGAGCAGGGGCACTGAATGGGAAATAATAGGCTTCAACTTAGCCCTGGAAGATTGAATAGGTTTGAGTTTGGCACCCTTCTGATTCTATGGATTATCATCTTTATTGTAGAAGAGTAGAATAAGTAGCACTATCCTAAAAAAGAAAAAGTGCAAAATCTGGGGTCCTCAGACACTTGTGATTCTTACTCAAAGAGCAAGTGGCAGCCTACAGGCCTTTGCAGAGATTTATATATATGTCTTAGAAAAGAAAAATAAATACTAATAAGTTTGGCTTTTTTCCTATTTTTTCACTGGCTATCATTTCTTTAAAAGAGAAAAAGGCCCTTAATTGAAGTACAAAAGAAATGCCATTATTTCTAGTCAATTACAATCTGTTCTGCAAATGTCACTTTGTTTTCTTTGTTGCAGCATTTCTATATTATTTTAAAGGAGTTTTTAACGTGTGGTGTATAATTGCCATGATATTCTGTTTCCCAGGTCTGTCTATCTGTCTCTGTGTAGGAGTGTGTAAGAGACATTTACCTGACTTTCTGAAAATTTAAATTACTAATAGCAGGTGACCCCTATTTCACTTCTTTTTTCTTTCACTTTTTTGGAGGTAGAATTTTCAGAATATAAATGTAGACTGCTAAAATCCAGTTGATCTCATAACAAAATAGCACTTCTGTCAATCTTGTAATAATACAGATCCTTCTGCATTCAATATCCGACCAAATATCTTACAGATCAATGACTTTAGATATAATTCTCTAGAATTTGATTGGTATTTCCTGCAACCTTACTTATAACTGTATTTTATAGTTTTCACTTTTTTTATAATACATCGACTTTTTAATCTATGTTTTTAAGCATGTCTAAGAAAGCATTCCAAATACCTGTAACTGATCATTAATGTATGAAGTTCTTAAAATCTCTGCAGCTGATGGCCTCAGTGAAGGGTTCTTATTCAGCATTCTAAAATATTAACAATATGAAATGAATCAATATTGACATTAACAAAAGATATAATGGAAAAAATAAAATCCAAACAAACATACCCACCTATGCAAGACAGCATCAAGTTCTCTTGAAAAATTGTCTGGAAGAGAAGGTGTTTTGCTCTCTACAATTTTCAGAACAATGGATAAAAAACTATGACCAGTAAACGTGTGATTCAAACAACACATCTCATACAAAATGCATCCAAGTGACCTGGAATACAAGATAAAAATGATTCAAGGACAAGCAGTGATTCTAAATTCATGCCTAGTGACTGCTTATATTTATCTTGTAGTCCTGGTGAAAAGAAATGATAAGTTCCCTACAGACAAAAATAAAATATACTTTCTCCAAACTATAAAATCATACCTAGCATACATTTAGATATATGAGTAATAAAATAGATTTTTTGTGATCAACCTAAGTACATAGCAAGATAAAAATACATTTTACAGGTAAAATTGTAAAAAATACAGATAATCCATAACAGAGTTATGGTCATTAGCCCAGAATTATGGCCATACATCATTGCAGTCTTAAGGCATCACATGATTCAAAGTTATGATTATTTTTATGGTAGCTGTTAGGTGAACATAGTGGTCATTAAGCAAACAGTGCACTTGTTAAGCAAATCCTTTTCCCCCAATGGGTATTTTTTTGCCAGAAATTGGAAATACACATTGGAAACCAACAAAAAGTTACAAATCACAGCCATGTGACAAAGGGATGCTGCAAATGATTGTAAAACTTAACTATTTGCCAAGTGCCCAAAATGCAGTCATGCAATTGCTGTGTGTGTCTGTGTCATAACTCCCAAACCAGTTGTAAATAGTTCTGGGTGGTCCATTGTAACTTTGAATGCTCATGGATTACTTGTGAATTAGCAATAGTTTGATGCTATTCAATTGCTTCAGTTCTACTGCAGCTATGCTTTGGAATAGCATCTCCACAAACTTTGAAGTAGTTCCCATGTGCTGATTTACAAGCAATTTTTGAAAACCTGACATTTCCCCCAAGCCTTGCTTAGGATATTTGGGTAGACCCTTTCCAGTTGGAGCATGAAATGGACAGACCGTATGTCAATTGTCAATTTTTATTTGATGCTGTTCTTTTAAATAAATAAATAGACCTTGACTTTTGACTGTAATGGAAATGGCCCATTACTGTTGCATGTGATGATAGCTATTAATGACCGATCCCCTGCTCTACCTGATGTTAAATGAACACATAGTTTATTAAGTGAAACACAAAGTACCTCATGGGTGAGGGAAGGCCCTGAAAGGCCTAGCACAGGTCAAGGCCCAATTGCCCCAGTGTCCTTAAGACAACTCCCATCCCTTGCTTTTTGCTCCTTGGGTCTCCAAAGGCTTTGGAACTGCTTCCCACTACATTAGCCCCATACCCTCCTCCTCACTTACCTTCTGAGGAGTTCAGGAGCTTTCCACAGCACTGGAACAGATTTGTGTTACCTAATACCAGAAGCTGCCATCATGTTCCCAGTATTCACAATTGAATGTGTCCACTGGGAACACAGGAGCCACTTCCAGAATGCTGAAACACAATGAACTGTTTTATTTTGCTTGCCTAACATAGTCTGCACAGTCCTGCAGAAAGCATCAGGGCCCAGGAACTTTCCACAGTGGTATGCAGATCTTGTTAGTGAAGCAATATGGTATTTTGTCACTCAAACAACCAGAGTCGCAGCGCCCCAAAAATGGACGTTCAGGTACGCAACGTCTGTTTTCCATTGCGCTGCTCCTCCAATCCCTGGACGGGATGTACCCAAGTTCAATTGCCTAGGGCGGAAGGCTGACTGTTATCCTCATTCTGGGACGTGGCCACTTGTTGTAGAACTCGACGTCCAAAGGATGCATCAGACGAGGCATACAAGTCAATTTTATAATGTTTTATAAAGGAAGTGGCAGAAGCCCATGAGGCTGCTCGACAGATGTCCAGCACTGATGCATTTGTAGACCAAGCTGCCGACGCAGCCGCACTGCGAGTTGAATGAGCGTATATTTTAGCCGGATGTGGGCGTGCTCGAATATCATAGGCAGTCGAAATACAGGCTTTAATCCATCTGGCAATCGTAGCAGAAGACACCTTCCGACCCATCGAGGAAGGAGTGAAGGAAACTAGCAAGGACTCAGTCTGTCGAAAAGATTCTGTATGCTTAATGTAATGGCGAAGGGCACGTCTAACGTCCAAGGTATGCCATAAAGACTCAGTCTGGTGACGAGGATTCGGACAAAAGTTAGGGAGAACTAACTCTTGGGTTTGGTGGAACCGGGAGTTTACTTTGGTCAAGAAAGTTGGGTCCAAGCGCATCACCACTCTGTCACTATAGAAAACACAAAGGTCCTTGTGGACAGATAGTGCAGTGAGTTCAGATACTCATCTAGCTGAAGTGATGGCCAGTAAAAAGGTGACCTTAAGAGTTAGAAACTGAAGGGATACAGAAGCCAAGGGCTCAAATGGTGTGCTGGTAAGGACTTGAAGGACCAATGTTAAATCCCAGGATGGGTATCTATGTACCACCGGAGGGGAAATATTGGATGCCCCATGTAGAAAGCTCTTAATCCTCGGATTTAAAGACAGTGCGCGGTGTTTCTCGCACATGAGGACAGTGGATAAAGCAGCCACCTGACACCTGAGCGTGGCTGGGGCCAGACCTTTAGCTAAGCCATCATGTAAAAAGTCTAGCACATCCGGGACATCCGCTGATGTCGGGTCCACATGGTGGGCTAAACACCAGGTAGAGAACGCTCGCCATGAAGCTTCATAAATCCTAGTGGTGGAAGGACGCCTGGCTGCTTGAATCACCTTGATGACATCAGATGACAATCTGTCCTTTTGTAGTTGGAGCCGCTCAAGCGCCAGGCAGTCAATCGGAGCCACCCTGGATCTGGGTGGAAGATGACCCCCTGGCGGAGCATATCCTCTCTCGGTGGCATTGACCATGATGGTGAGCTGGACAGATCCACTAGGTCTGCGTACCAGGACCTGCGAGGTCACTGAGGGGCAATTAGAATCAACTCGGCACCTCCGAACAAGAGTTTTCGAATTAGTTTCGGGATCAACGGCAAGGGGGGGAAGGCGTAGAGAAGCCCGGGAGGCCACTGACAGCGTAGAGCGTCGAAACCTTCTGCTCCAGTGGTCGGGTAACATGTGTAAAATCTCAGTAGCTGGGCGTTCTGGGGAGTGGCGAAGAGATCCACCTGTGGATGACCAAATCGGTCCACAATTTGTTCGAAGAGGACAGGGTTCAGAGACCACTCTGCAGGATTGATGTGCTCCCTGCTGAGCCAGTCCACTGTGATGTTAGCCTGCCCCGAGATGTGGTCCACTACTAGAGATGCCGTGTGCCATTCCGCCCAAGCCAACAGTCTCTCCGACTCCAGCATCAGGGATCTGGAACATGTGCCCCCCTCCCGATTTATGTGCGCCTTGGTGGCGACATTGTCCGTCCGGACTAACACATGTTGCCCCTCCAATGTGTGAACGAAGTGGCGTAAAGCGAGACGAACAGCCCTCAACTCCAGCCAATTGATGCTGTTCGCCCGCTCCGCCAGGGACCACTGACCTTGAATCACATCGTTTCGTAGGTGGGCTCCCTAGCCCAGAAGACTGGTGTCGGTAGTTAGAACAAGATGGTCTGGTTCGAGAAAAAAACATCCTCTTTGAAGAGCGGGGGACCTCCACCACGTGAGTAACATTTGGGTTTGTGGAGGTAGGACAATCTGATGTGTTGATGTACTGTGGTTCGCCTTCTGAAAGGGAAGTAACAGCCACTGGAGGGGCCGGGAGTGTCTGTGTGCCCACGGAACGACATGGATGCAGGATATTAACTTTCCTAACAACTGGGTCAACAGGAGTAAAGGTACCTTCCTCTGACCTTGAACTTGCCGCACCATCTTCTTGATGTCGAGAATGCGATTTGGTGAGAGAAAAACTTGCCCCAGCTGTGAATCGATCACTGTCCCCAAGTGCTGGAGGCGTGTCGTTGGTGTCAGGTGGCTCTTTTGACGGTTGATGGAAAAACCGTGGTTCTGGAACACCTTTAGAACCACCTCCATGTCCTTCTTCACCTGTGAAGGAGAAGTTGACAAGACCAGTAAGTCGTCGAGGTAACAGCTAAGACGGATCGATTGAGACCTGTTGGAAGCAGCGACCACCGTAACCAGTTTCGTGAAGGTTCTTGGGGCCGATGAAAGACCGAAAGGCATCGCGCAATATTGAAAATGCATGTTGTTGTATTCGAAGCAGAGGTAGCGACGATGCAACGGATGTATTGGGACATGCAAGTATGCTTCGCGAAGATCTACAGATTGAAGGTAGTCCCCTTGCCTGATGGCCACCAGAATCGACTTGAGGGAATGCATCTTGAACCTGCGATACAGTATATACTGATTGAGACGTTTCAGGTTCAAGGTGCCCCTGTGGCCCCCCGATGACTTGGGCACCAGAAATAAGGTAGCATAGAACCCAGTTCGCTCCTGACCTTTGGGCACCGGTTCTACAGCTTTGATGGAGAGGAGGTGCGATATCTCTGTTTCCATAAGCGCCCTCTGAACCAGGCACCGAGGCACTGGGCAGCGACGAAACCTGGTCGGTGGTAAGGTATGGAACTCGAGACGAAGGCCATGTTGAACCGAGCGGCGGATCCAAGCGTCGGTTGTTGAGAGGTTCCACTGGAGGTAGAAATGCTGGAGTCAACTCCCAATAGGACCTGGAACCAGCTAGTCATTTGCCTCTGCGAGCTGGGCGATAGGCTCCCCTGAAGGTATGTTTGGATTGTGACTGGTTCCTGGCTCTATCACGAAATGGCTGCCTGTCCAAGGTACGGTCAAAGTTCTGGGCATAAGAGCGTGGAAAGTAGGACCCTCCAGACCCCGTGTAAGATCGAAAGGACTGACGCTGTGTGTAAGGCATATATCTCCTCTCCTGGCGGCGGTAAGAGGAGGGAAGGACCTTGCGTTTGTCCTTGTCTTCTATCAATATCGGCTCCAGACAAGCACCAAATAGAGACGGTGCGGCGAAAGGTGCTGACACCAACTTCCACTTTGCTTTGTTGTCTGCCCGCCAATTGCGAAGCCAGAAGAGTAGTCTGTTGGTCACTGCTGCCGCCATCGCCCGTGATACAAATTTGGCCACCGTCAAGGAAGCATCCGCCGAGTACTCCGTTGCTGCCACTAATTTATTAATGTCTTGATGCAACCTAGTATCGGCAGGGGGCAGCCGCTCCTGAAGTTGCCGGAGCCAGATCAGGGAAGCGTGGTTGAAAAATGATGTAGCGGTGGCTGCCTTAATAGCCCAAGCCGCCGCCTGATGAGTCTTACGGAAACCAAGTTCCATCTTACGGTCCTCAGCCTTTAGGCCATCAACGACATCAGAAGTTACCAGAGAAGATGAGGACAAGGTGGCTACCGGAGGATCTACAGAGGGCATGGCCAAGATTTCCTCCATTTCCGACGCAGCCGATAACGACACTTGTCCAGACCGCTTGGGGCTGTCAAGGAACCTGGCTGTCCAAAGGCAGCTTTCACGACATTTTTAAATAATGGAGGGCAAGGAATCACATTGTGGTCCGGCTTAGAAACTGGAAAAAGGTTGTTATGTGGATCAGACGATTGGTCCTCAGGTTCTGTAAATGTACCAACAATGCCAAACTTGGTGGCCATCTTGGCTTTGTGCAGCAGTGATTTGAAGACCGACGGGCGGAATAAATTAGTGAAAGTGGGCTTCTCTGGAGCAAGCCCTTCATCATCTGAGAATTCGACATCCTCCGGGCAAATTTCATCTTCCTCTGATTCCTCAGAAGAACTTTCTGCAACCCGCTGTGCCCAAGAAGGGGCAGCTTTTGTAATAGCTGGAGCATGCGGTTGGGAAGGCAGGGCAGAAGAGAGAGAGAGATTGATGACTCCTGTTGGAGGCCAGCAGCCAAAATTTTTGCCAACGCATCCGATAGCATCGATTGAAAGCTCACAGGATTGTCAGCCACCTCCGGATGGAGCCCCGCCGCTATAGGTGTAAAGGTTGCCTCCGGTAGCATCGATGGCCCAAAGATAGCTGGGAATTTGGCGGGTTGGACACATCTGGCAAAGACATCGACACACCCCTCGAGCGTAGCAAATTAGAACTAGTGTGCGCTGATGCTCCAGAAGAACTGGCTCGGTCCTCGCAAGATAGAGGCAGCTCCTGCTGTGCTGCCTGCTGTTGTTGGGCTTGTTCAAACTGCTTTTCCAAGGCGTGATGCCTACGTTGCTCCGCCTTGGTTTGCGTGGAAGACTTGGAAGAGGTGTGATGTTTGTGAACCTTGGACTTTGACTTCTTGATACGTGACTTTTGTTGAGGTTGAGGAGGGCTGCGAGGTTCCTCCGAATCCAAGGACAACGCCAAATCTGCCATCATGTATTACAGTAACCGTGACAGCAACCGGCTAGTAAGGTCAACACCGAGGCTCTCCCAAGGAATATTGCCCACAGTGAAGACATTGTTGATGCGGAGGGCAGGTAGGCCCAGAAACCGCTGAGCTCAGTTCTCCAGAACACAATATTCTCCACAGTGAATACAGAATTGAAATGGGAGTGGATAGGCTCAGAAGCTGCTGAGTTCAAATCCCCAGAGAGACAAGCCTCTACAAATAGCTGAGTACAATTACAGGGCGCTAAGAGTCAAAATGGTGTCAATAGCGCTGATCCGGGAAGCTGTTGTAATTCGGCAGGTTTGGATGTAAGTCCTGCGCGAATTGCCCGCTTGGATGGGGCACCCAGCAAGGCTAGCTGTTAAACATGCTCCAAAATGGCGGCCGCCACGCCGGCAGAATCCCGAAACAAAATGGTGGCCGTCAACTAACAGACTAGTTTCTGAGCCTTTCAAGGCTCAAACTGCAAACTCACACAGTTCCGAAGACAAAACGGCAATCGGAGAAACACCCTTTGCGCTTTGCAGCTGTTGAAATGAAAACGCTGAAGAATTCAAGTGTTTCTGTGCTGTCCGAGACGTCAGAGGCCAGGCAAGCACTCTGGAGATGCTATGACGATCGGAGCCAAGGCGAAGGCAGTCAAACCGGCACACCGGCAACTAGCCTGTCGCTAGCACAAACCAGGCAACGCGGATCCGCCCAGCCGGGTCGGAATCCGGTGCGATGCTGCCCCAATAGCCGGGGAATGGGCCTGACAGTTTGGATCCCCAAACACATCCACACCCCAGCAGCAAACAATTCAAACATAGCAGCTCCGTATAGAATCAGGTAAAGGTATTAGGAAGAAAACAAAAAAATAAGAAAAAGGGGAAGGATTTGAATTAAAGATAGAGCACTCAATTTCTACAGTTCTCACAGCAACTGAGTGAGAAAGACTGGAGCGGATTGGGCAGTGTGAGCGTGGCCTGACATTAGGAAGTGATCAGCACTCAGTTCTGCATAGCAACTGGAAGATATTACCGTCCAGGGATTGGAGGAGCAGCGCAATGGAAAACCTAGGAGGGAGTACACCAGTAGTAGGATTCAAATTTTTAAACAACCGGTTCTCTGCCCTAATGACTGGCTGGATGGGCATGTGACTTGGTGGGCATGGCTGGGTGGGCATGTGACTGAATGGGTGTGGCCAACTCAATGTCATTCATGTCAAAGGGCGCCTCACCCAGCCCTGCCCCTCCCAGTTGCTCCTTGTCACGCCCGGCCTCAACGTATCTATCGTTTTGTAAAAATGTTGTTCACCTTGTTTTGACTTTATTATCTGCATCTAAATATTATAGATGTACTTTCATGGACCACTGAAAGGAGGAAATGGCTCACATGCTTTGGCCGAATGTGATAGGCAGGTCACAAAACAGGCTTTTAAGGGGCTGCCACAAAGAAGGGGGGGCAATGTATTTTCCAAAGCAGCAGAAGGCAAAACAAGAAGCAATAGATGGAAACTGAACAAAGAGAGAAGCAACCTAAAACTAAGGAAAAACTTCCTGACAGTGAGAACAATTAACCAATGGAACTGCTTGTCTCCAGAAGTTCTTGGTGCTCGATCACTGGTAGTTTTTCAGAAAAGACTGGACAGCCATTTATCTGAAATGGTATAGGGTCCCCCTCTCAATGTCTCTTCTAAGTGTTCTTCTGTTATTCTGACACTTTCCCAGGCCCTTCACTCAGATGTTGGCATCCTCAGTTTTCCTGCCTGAGCTGGGGGTTGGACTAGAAGACTTCCAAAGTCCCTTCCAACCCTGTTATTCTGTTATTCCTAAGATAAATAGTTATGACCCTCATTGGGATCCTCTGGACTAATGAGTTAAAGGGCTGCCTCTAGGCATTCATTTTAATAAGATTTCTAGAACCCTGCCGGTGAAAGTTCTTCCTGTCTCCTTACCCTGAAGACCCAATTTCATTTGAAAATTCATTTGAGTCCCTCGGGAGAAGGGCGGTATACAAATATAATAATATAATATATATAATAAACTAATCCCAAACTGATTGCTCTTTTAGCATTTCTCTTGACACTTCTCCAAAATTCACCCCCAAGAAGCCATATCTCTCTCCCTCTCCCTCTTTCTCTCTGTCTCTCTCTCTCTCACACACACACACTTTAGAATCATAGGCTAGAAGCAGTGATGAAATGTTACTACATTTCATTACCGGTTCTGGTAGTAACCCCCCACACACAGAACCGATTACTACCGGTTCTGTGGGTGTGGCTTGGGGTAATGTGGCTGGGTGGGCGTGGCCAACTTTTTTTTTTACTTTTAAAAGCATTTTTTCTACAATCTTAAGAGGTTGCAGAAAAAAATGCTTTTAAAAGCCTCTGACGATCAGGCAACTCAGCTAGGATCATCAGAGGCTTTTTTTAAAAAAAAAATTAAAAGCATTTTTTCAGCTGAAGAGGTTATAGAAAAAATGCTTTTGAAAGTAAAAAAAAAAAGCCTCTGATGATTGCGCGGCTCAGCTGGGCATGGGGGGGGGAGGGATTTTTGCTACTGGTTCTCCGAACCACCTGCCGCCATCGCTACCGGATTGCGTGATCCGGTCCGAACCGGGAGCATTTCACCCCTGGCTAGAAGGTACCTTGGAGGTCTTCTAGTTCAACCTCCTGCCCAAGGCAGAACACCTCATACATATTTGCAGGTTCGCAGTCATCCAGGCTTTGGCTGCAAGAACTGCAGGCAGCCTTCCCGGCCACACACTGCCTCTTCCCGCAGCCCGATGCAAGAGGCCCAAGAGAAAGTGCCTGGTATGGGCCCACAACCCTCCACAAAGGAGCCCTTCCCTTGAAACAAAGCTTTGGACAACCTGATCTATCCTGAAGGCCTCAAGGAGCTCCAGACTTTCCATGCACCTCTGCCAGCCTGAATGCCCTGTCCTTCAGATCCCAACGGGGCCAGTGTGCAGTTTCCTGCGAAGGTAAGGCTGATGACAGACAGCCCTCGGAGGAGACGCTGTGCTGGGGTCGAGACTGCTGCTCCGCTACGGTGTGTGCGTGCAGTCCCGGGACATCCACCAGCCCTCCTGGAACTCCACCGCCACTGGGTGCTGGCCCCATTGGGATCTGAAGGGCAGGGCACTTGGGCTGGCAGAGGTGCATGGAAAGTCTGGAGCACTTTGAGGCCTTCAGGACAGATCAGGTCATCTAAGGCTTTGCTCCCTGGGAAGGGCTCTGTCATGGAGGGCTGTGTGCCCAGACCAGGCGCTTTCTCTCAGGCCTTGAGAAATGGTAGGAGGCAGAGGGAGAGAAATGGATTGAGGCTGAGAGAAGCGATAGGAGGCATAGGGAGAGAAATAGATTGAGGCTGAGAGAAGCGATAGGAGGCAGAGGGAGTTTTAAAAGAAGCAGCCACAAAAATACTCTGCTTTATTCATAACATTCACACCATACCGAGCCATGGTGGCACAGTGGTTAGAATGCAGTACTGCAGGCTAACTCATTGCTCACTCCAGGAGTTCGATTCTGATTGGCTCAATGTTGACTCAGCCTTCATCTATCCCAGATTGATAAAATGAGGACTCAGATTGATGGGGACAATATGCTGACTCTGTAAACTGCTTAGAGAGGGCTGTAAAGCACTATGAAGTGGTATATACCCTGTTTTCCCCAAAATAAGACATCCTCTGTATTCAATCGGGCTTTTGAATACATGGCAATAAGGCCAAGCATTTATTTCAGGGTTCAAAAAAATGTAAGACAGGGTCTTATTTTTGGGGAAACACGGTAAGCCTAAGTGCTATTGCTATTCTTATTTATCAGTTTATTATATAACCTAAATAAAAATCCATTTTCAATTAGAAGAAAAATTGTGCTACAAAAATATACTTTTTTAAAAACAAATATTTTAATTAAAACAGAAAAACAAACACAGATATAACAATACAATATACACAACAGGTAAACATAAATCAAGTCTTACGACTTTTATTTTAGATAGTCACATTGGTAAACTGTATTCATTAATATATATCTCTACACCTTTACTTATATAACAATATCTTGAATTCCCTTTTTGATTTATTGTTTTCTTAGTTGGTACTCGATTCCTATCTAACTATTTCATTTCCTTTTTTGTATTCCTATTTTTATTTTATTCTTCTTTTCTCTAGCCAATCATATCATTTTTGCCATACCAGATAATAATCTGTTTCCTCTTTTTCCTGTAATTCTTTTGTGAGTTTATCCATCTCTGCACACTCCATCACTTTTAGGATTATTTTATCTTCTGGTGGTATGTCTCCCGATTTCCAACTCTGAGCGAAAACAATTCTTGCTGCCATTAAAATATGGATAATTAAGTATTTTATTTCTTTTTCATAATGGGCTATAAATATTCCTAATAAATAAGTTTCTGGTTTCATTGGTACTCTCTGACTTGTAATTTCTTCTATTTGGTTTTTAACCATCTTCCAAAACTGTTTCGTTTTTTGACAGGACCACCACATGTGGTAATATGTTCCTTTTTGTGTTTTACATTTCCAACAGTCTGGAGAAGTGTTGAGGAACATTTTTGCTAGGCACACTGGAGGGAGGTGCCACCTGTAAAACATTTTATAGATGTTTTCTTTATAGGTTACAGACATTGTTAGTTTGCTATTTACTTTCCATATTTTTTCCCATTTATCCAATTCAATACCGTAACCAAAAAATTTTGCCCATATAATCATATTTACCTTAACCACTTCCTCCTCTAATTTGTATTTTAATAGATAATTATAAATTTTAGTTATTTGTTTATCATTTGTTCCCAATAAAATTTTATCTAATTAGTTTGATTCTTTTTGGAATCCAAATTGTGTCGAGTCCATCTTATATCTAGATTTTATTTGTAAATATGGCCACCAATCAATGTCTGTACCCTGTTTTTTCAATTCTTCTCGTGATCTTAGCTCTCCTTTGCTGTTCAGTAATTCTTTGTATGTTCTCATTTTATTCATGTCCATCGCATTGGGATATATTTGCACTTCCATCGTTGAGAGCCATTCTGGAATTTTATTGTAATGGTTTTTTTCTGATCTCTAGCCAGGTCTTTAGGAGTGTTTCTCTAATAATATGTCCCCGGAAATATTCATGCTGTTTATCTCTCCCATGCCATAGGAATGCATGCCACCCTTTCAGTAAGTCAAAACCTTCTATTGTGAATATCCGTTTATTTTTTAGCTCTATCCAGTCTCTTATCCAGATAAGTGATGTTGCTTTATGGTATATTTGCCAATCTGGTAGCCCTAGTCTGCCCTTCTCTCGTATGTCCTGGAGATGTTTTAATTTAATTCTTGCCCTCTTTCCTTGCCAAATATAGTCCGCGATCATTTTATTAAAGTCCTTAAAAAAGGCTCTTCCTGGGTTTATTGGGATTACTTGGAATAGGTATAATATTCTTGGTAATATATTCATCTTGATGGATGCGATCTTTCCTAGAAGTGATAGCTGCAATTTGCTCCATATTTCAAGGTCTTTTTTTATCTGTTTTGCCAATTTGTTGTAATTGTCTTCCTTAAGTGTTGATCCTTTGTTAGTGAGCCAGATTCCTAGGTATTTTACTTTTTTTACTATTTGTATTCCTAATTTGTTCTCTAATTCTTTTCCTTGTGAGTTTGTAAGATTCTTTGTTAATACCTTTGTTTTTTGTTTATTGATTTTAAATCCATCCACTTTTCCGTATTGTTCTATTTTTGCCAATAATTTCATTCCTGTTTGTGTTGGTTGTTCTATGATGAATAGTACATCGTCGGCAAATGCTTGAAGTTTATATTCCTCATTCTTGATTTTTAATCCCTTTATTTCTTTATCTTTCCTAACCTCATTTAATAATATTTCTAATGATAATATAAACAGTAGAGGAGATAGGGGACATCCCTGTCTCACTCCTCTGGTTATTTCAAATTGCTCTGTCATCTCTCCATTTATTCATATTTTTGCTGTTTGGGAAGAATAGATGTTCTTAATCATTTTTAGAAATTTGTCACCCAATCCCATAGCTTCTAATTGTAATATGAAAAATTTCCAGTTTAAATTGTCAAAGGCTTTTTGCGCATCTAGAAAACTTAGTGCCAATTTTTTGTCTGATTTTTGTTCATAATATTCAAGTACAAGCCTTGGTAGTACAGTGGTTTAAAGCACCCTGTTATTAACACAGCTGCCTGCAATTACTGCAGGTTCGAATCTTACCAGGCTCAAGGTTGACTCAGACTTCCATCCTTTCTAAGGTAGGTTAAATGAGGACCCAGTTTGTGGAGGCAATAAGCTGACTTTGTATAAATATACAAAAGTATGAAGGCTATTGCTTAACGCATTGTAAGCTGCCCTGAGTCTCCGGAGAAGGGCGGCATATAAATCAAATTAAAAAAAAAAGTACATCAATTATTAATCTCGTGTTATTTTTGATTTATCTTCTTGGGATAAAACCATTCTGGTCTGGGTGGATGTATTCATTAATCACTTTTTTCAGTCTCTGTGTTATAATCAATGTGAATAGTTTATAGTATACGTTTAGGAGTGATATTGGTCTGTAATTTTTGATTTATGTGGGGTCTGATTCTTCTTTAGGAATGAGTGTGATGGTTGTTTCAATCCATGATTGGGGGATTTTAGCTTCTAGAAGTGCATTGTTAAAAACCTGTAATAAAATGTCGTCCATTGGATGTTGATATGCTTTGTAGAATTCTGTTGGTATGCCATCTGGTCCCGGAGTTTTATTGTTTTTCTATTTTTTCCTTGCTTCTGTTAATTCCAGCATAGTGATCGGTCTGTTCAATAACTGTCTCTGGGTGTCTTCTAATTCTTGAATGTTGGTTTTACTTAGATATCCTTTGATGTCTTCTTCTCTAATTTCCTCTTGTTTATATAGATTCTGGAAAAAGTTCTTTGCTATTCGTTTTTTATCTTCGTTTCTGTGATATATTTGCCTTTCCTCATCTTGCAACTGGTGTATTGTTCTCTTCTCCTTTTCTTTTTTTAATTTGTATGCCAGCCAATGTCCTGTTTTGTTTGCATGTTCAAAATGGTGTTGTTTTGCCAATTTAATTTTCCTTGCTATTTCTGTAGTTGTAATTAGATTTATTTTATGTTTTATAAGATTTATTCTTTCTTTGATCATTTTACTATGGGGTTCTTTTTTGTAGTTCTGATTCGTTTTTTTTAAGTTATGTTAATAAGTTTTCTCTTCTTTGTTGTTTGTCTTTATTTTTCTTTGCTTTGTATGCGATTATTATACCTCTTATATAAGCTTTGGTTGTGTCCCACAGGTTTTGGAGTGATATTTGTTCTTTCGTATTTATTTGGAAGAATACAGTTATTTCTTTCTCAATCATTTTCACGTAGTATTTATCTTTTATTATTTCCTTATCCATCATCCATCTCTTTTGTCTTTGGTGTCCTTTCCATGTTACTATTATTGGTCTGCCCATGTGTTTGCCGCTATTTCAATTTCTTTTATATCTTTCCTAAATTCTGTGGTCATCCAAGCCATATCTATTCTAGACCACGATTGATGTGGGCTAGAATAGAATGTGTATTGTTTCTTACTTTTATTCATCTCCCTCCATACATCCTGTAATTGAAGTTCCTGGGCCATATCTTTGCATGTGTCTGGGGGTGTTTTTTTTCCTTGTTTTATTCTTTTTACTACTCTGATAGTCCTTTCCTGTATCCGTGATTGCATTGTAATCTCCTATGATACATATATTTTCGTATTCTAGATCTTTGATTATATTGTGTATTCTTTTAAAATATTCATTTTGATTTCCATTTGGTGCATATATTGATACTATAGTATATTTTTTTATTCAAGCTTAATTTCTATCATCAGAATCCTTCTGTCCTCGTCCATATATATTTGTTTTGCTTGTAAGTGTTTTTTAATGTATATTGCGATCCCCCTCTTTTTTTGTTCTGCTAGTGAGGTGTATAATGTTCCTAATCGTTTATTTTCTAGTAATTTTTGATGTTGCTTTTTAATGTGGACTTCTTGCAAATTTATGATATTCATGTCTAATTTCTGTAGTTTTTTGAATGTATGTATTTAGTTGGTATGTTTAATCCATTTATATTAATTGAGATCAACCTTAATTCCTGTTCATTCTTATTTCTTATCTGTTCATTGTCCTAAGCCTTCTTGTGTTTCTTGTTATAATTTGTGTTTTTTCCCTCGCTCCCTCTCTTTCGATCTTCTCTCTTTCCAGTCTTCTCCTTTCTTCTTGCTCTCTTTCTATTTCTTCTGTGGAATGTTCCTGGGTCTTGCTATCTGATTCTGATCTGGTTTCCTGTTCTTCTTCTAGTCGAAGTGCTGATCAAAAAATTCCTGCGCTTTCTCTAAAGTATCAATTTTGTATTTCTTATCTTGCCAGGAAACCAGAATCCCTTCTGGCATCAACCAGCGAAACATTATTTTGTATTTATTTAGTTGTGTTGTTAAAAAGTTATAGTTTTTCCTCTGTTCTCTTATCCTCCTCGGAATCTGTTTTAATGTTATTATTTCCTTCCCTTTGTACAGAATTGATTCTTCTCTCATTATTTTATAGATATCTTCTTTTACGGTTTTTCTTGTGAATCTGATGTGGACCTCCTTGGGTAACTTATGCCTACGGGCATAATTTGTGTGGACTCTGTAAATCTCGTCCATCTCTCTTCTGATCTCTTCTTTCTGTTTCTGAGTGGCTTCCACTAGGATTCCTGCCATCAATTCTCCTAAATCTTCCTCTTTACTTTCAGCTATATTTTGAAACCTGAGATAGAAATATGCTTTTTCCATCTCTAAGTATGTAATTAAGTTTTCTAGTTCTTTATTTAATACTGCTTGATTTTGCTCCATGCTGACTATTTTCTTATCCGTTTGCTCCATTTTTGCCTCCATGTTCTGGATCCATTGTTCATTTCTCACGATATTCTATTGTATTTTCTCAATCTTATCGTCCATTTTTAAAATATTATCTTTTATTTCTCCCACATCTGTTTTCAATTCTTCGTGATTTCTTCTGGTTTCTTCATGATTATTTGCTATGGACTCTTGTGTTTTATTCATTCCTTCTTGTATTATGGCTAGGACTGATTGAATATTTTGAATGTTGAATGTTGAGGGAGCCTTTTCTTTCTCTGTAGTTAGCATTGTATCAATTGTTTTTTATTGCATAGGTGAGGCTGTAAGTGTTGTCTGGTTTGAGATTAATTTTTTGCTTGTCTTAATTGTCAATATTGGGCCTGTTGTTGTCATCTTTATTTTCTGTTTTACACTTTCCCAAATTCTCATACACTTATCTGACTTAAGAGATCTTTATATTTCTACTTCTATATTGTTATTTGACTTGTTTAGTATGTATAGGTTAGGATAAAAGTCAGTATGTGAGGAGTCCTGGTTGATCTATATTTAAATTGGTCTATAATTTACTTTTCTGTCACAGTCACTGTTCCCGAATAGTTTCCAATATGATTGTTCAAAGTTCTGTACAATTCTTTTTAAATTTCTACTTTTCAATATCCTTATATGAGGGGTGGAAAAATCAGTTAGGGAGATGAGGGAAAAATCTAGTGTTTCAGCCATTCATTGGTTTGTTCTTACTGTTGTTATCTATATTGCTAAATTAATACTTAATATATAGAGTGCTAAAACAGATGAATATAAATAGTTGATCTAAATAATAAAATATATATAATCACTCTAAACACACTAGGATATTAGATATAATTAATCTAAAATTCTGACTTCTAAACCATATCAATATATGGGGTCAATAACTAAATATACAAATAGATATGTTAAATATAATCAATACTATATCAATGTGTCAATATATAAATATATGAATCTATATAGTCACTCTAAGAAAGCTAAGCTAATAGGTGTAGTTAATATAAATTCCCAACTTTTAAATGATGTCCATATTTGAAATCTATAATTAAATATATAAGAAAATATGGTAAATATAATCAATAATATATCAGTCTCTCAGTTTCTAAGTATCTAAGTAAATAAGTATAATACTCAATTAATTATTTATATTTGCCACAGTAAAAAGTTATATCGCAAAGTTATATCTCAGATTTTAAATAGAGAATAACAATCCAAACTTTCTCACTTGGTAATTTTTGGTAATCAATAAATGTCTCTGTTTAAATTAAACAGTTATATTTTATACTGCGTTGGTTGGTATTCGTTCTCTTTCCGCTTTGCAGTCTTTCTTCACTCTTGCATCATCTACCTTCCTATATCCGACAGTTTATTTTCAAAGTCTCTGTTCTTAATTATTTTAGTTGTCCCAATATCCAAAAGTCAAAGTATCCACAAATTTGTAATCTACTCCAATTCGTTAGTTTACAAAGCTGTTATCTGTGGGTCTCTGTGTATTAACACCTGCTCTTCAGTCTCTGTTACAAATTAGTCCTCTGTTTCCTCTCTCCGATTTTTTTCTTTCTCAATCAATTAGAATTTGTTTGAGATTTTGGAATTTAGATCCCTCTCAAGTCCAGCTTCTGGCTATAAGTACCAAATATTGTTACAATAATTGCAATAGTCCAGACTTCTGGTCTGGTGCCATGGCGCTATAGTCGGGGATATGGCGGGCTCTAACGAGCCCGTGAAAACCCCCACTGACAAACCACTGATCGATTGGTCTTCGGACCGACCCCGTCTTGTAGGGATGGGAGGAGAAGAGGAGCATCTCGGAAGGCCAAGAGGAACAGGCAAGTTCCTCGGAGGCCAGAGGGAATCCTTGAAGTCGGCGGTGGGGCTAGGCAGTCATGGCGGCTGTCGCAAAGCCGTGGCGGACCATGAAAAGATCGTGCAGGAGAGAAGAGGAAAGGATAAGGTTTTTCGAAGCTGGGTGAGTGACACCAACCCAGGCAAGAAACAACATAACTGCATGGATTATTACAAATAAGACCCCAAATTTTAAACAGTGGCTACAGAGCATTGGGGCTTGAAGATTTGACAAGGAAAAAAAATTGAAAATAAAGACCCATGATAGAATTTGTTTAAGTACATTGATCTACATTACTACATTACATTAAGTAATTGATCTGGAATAATTGGTTTTTTATGAACCAGAAAATTGGGTTTCTCTTTTAATTGGAATAGATTGGAGAAACATTTTTTTCCCCCCTTGGGAGTTAACAACTGTGAAAAGTTAGTGAAGAAAGACAGGCAGATGGTTATATAATAGCTATGGAGTCTGCAGTGACTAAGCGGAATGTGGAGTGAAGAGATTTCCCTTCCATTTGGAAAAGAAACATTTTGAATGGTGTTTCACTTTGGATTACTTTGAAATTAACTTTAGATTTATGGACTCTGGAGATTCCTATTCTGTCGCTGGGTGATTTTATGAAGAAGAAAGAAGAAATACTCTGGATTTACTAGAATTGAAATTAACTGGCTTAGCAAGAAAAAGGACGGGCGCAGGAACAAAAGAGAAGGAAGTTGATGTATTATATATGGAACAGATGTTACAAAGCATTAAAGTGACACACAGAGTTTTCAACTTGGATGTATGGATTTTTAAGTGGAACACTTATGGACAGATAGGGAAAGGAAGAAATAAATAGATAAAATTGAAATGTAATGTTTTAAAGCTTAAATATATAAATGATTTTTGGATAAAACATGAGGGCTTTTGGAGTAATAAGGATGAAAAATAAGAGATGGTAACTAAAATAGAGGATTGATGTTTAGGTGGTTAAAGATAATAAATAAGAGTATATACTAATATGAGATAACTCCAAAAAAATTTACTGTTAGATGTAATATGTTTTAACTTTAATTTGTAAACAAACTTCAGATTGGTGAATATGATTGATTAATGTTTTAACTGGATGTAACTACAAGATACACAGACTTCAGTTATAAATTGTGATTACTGAGAATTAATTTGGAAAAACATGCTGCAAGATACATAGACTTCAGTTATAAATTGTGATTTAATTCAATGTAACCTGGAAATGATTAATATTATGAAACATACCAAGAATTAATTTGGGAAAATATGCCGGGAAACTGACATATAATAGATAAATATATTAAAATAAGAGATGATGGGCACCAACTAAATAAAAGTTTGAGACTTTGAGGAGAATATGATAGAAACCAGTAAAAATGGAAAATGCTGGAAATTAGCCAAATAATAATGGGAGAGTTGGAGGAGACTATGCTGGAAATCAGTCAAATAATAGCAGGAGTTTTGGAGGAGACTATGATGGAAATCAGCCAAATATAATATGCTGGAAATCAGCCAAAAATAGGGGGTGCTCAGGAGGAGACTATGCTGGAAATCAGCCAAACATAATATGCTGGAAATCAGCCAAAGAGTAGTTGGAGGTTTGGAGGAGACTATGCTATAAATCAGCCAAAATAAAAGACGCTGGAAATCAGCCAAACAATAGTAGGAGTTAGGTGTAATAGATGATAAGCGGGGGGAAATTAAAGATAAATTGATAAAGTTTAAGATTTTAATATTTGATGAAATGGGTCAAGAGACCAAGAAAAATGGATAGAACTTTGTTTTATAAACTGGAATAAAAATAGAGTTGTATTGAATTTGAAATTAAGATTATGGTGATAAAAATGTAAGGTAAATAATTAAACTATGAGGTTAGAAGATTGTTAAAATTTATACTTTGATATTGATGTTAAAAGATGTAAGGAAGAAAAATTGGAGAAGAACCAGATATAAGATGGACATGGATATAAAGATGAATTGTTTATTTGGAAATTAAATTTGTGGTGACATAATAGATTTGTTTAGATTAAGATGCTAGAATTCATGTTAAAACTCTTTTTTTTCTTTTCTTCATGTTTTGATTTTTATGTTTAAAAGATGTAATGGAAAATGGGAAAGGAGCTTGTTAAAGGAATGTAAGCATTGTACCTATCTATGACCGGATCGAGACTTTGTTCTTGAAAGTTATATTTTATGTTTATGTTTGAGAAAATAAAATTAAAAAAATCTAAAAAAATAATATTAATTGCAATAGTCCTAAGTGCTGTAATTTCCGTTGCCGCTTACTTTTGTCGTCATCGCCCCTTCTCGGCATTCCGCGATTTCTCTCCTATCTTTCCAGTTTCTCTCTCACTGCTCACCACTCTGGACTCAGTTGCTTCTTCTACGCAATTCGTGTATTTTATATTTCTCGGCTCTTTTACTAGTACACCTTCTGAAGCCTCTCTGTTTCCACTGTTCTCCTGTTTCTGCGCTGTCACTCTCGCTGTTTCTTCGCCACCTGCCTGGCTGTCGTTTCGCCGCTAGTTTGGAGTCTCACTTTCTCCGCTCACGTTTCACTTTCCCACACTATAGCTGTACCTTTTCAAATCTTTTGTTCTCTCATTCAATCCTTTACCAATGTGTTCTCTTACTTCAATTTTCTCTTCCCACTCTTTGGTTTATCAGTGTTTTAGGCCAGCCAAAATGGCTGGTTTTTTCCTGATTGGAATTAAGAGGTTCTCCTGAACCTTCGAAGAGATTACTTTGCTCCCCGAGGTCCTTGAAGATTCCTCTTTTTTCTATTGATCTCTTCAAGATCAATAGCGCCTAAATCGGCTTCCTAATCAAGAATATTGGAACTTCAAGAACGGATCCCCGTTTTCTTCGTTCCAGACACATTGACGTCACTGCCGAAGTCCTACAAAAATATACTTTAATAGAATACAATAAAACCTTTTTTTTTTCCAAAAGAGAAGTATAAGAAATGAAGAGGAATGTCAGACTAACCCCTCAGAACAATAAAGCATCATCTTTATTCATATAGAGTGGTAGCCTATTTGTTCTAATAATTGTGTGCGAGGGAGTATAGAGTTCTATAGAAAGAAAAACAATAAAACCTAATTTATAAAGAAACAGACTAGTTATGTGCTTGCTTGTGGTGAAATAAATTTGAACACAGCATTGTCTCCTCACCAAATGTCTGATTTCGTGTCATAACCCTGGTGTTGTAATGCCTCTGGGCTCATGTAGAAAGGTGTCCCAATAAAAGTAGTTGCTAAATCGCACGATCCCATCAAGAGTCGAGAAACTCCAAAGTCCCCTTAAAAGGAAGAGTTAATATGTAGTAATCTGTTAGAAAAACAACCAATGAAGTAAAAAAAACCTAAAACTAAGCAAAAGCTAGCTAACTATTTAAATTCAAATACATAGTTGTAAAAAATTCTCAGAGGCTTCTAATAACACCCTTATAAACTGAGAACACATAGTGGCTAATATCATGAATAAAGCAGTTGACTATATTTGCCTTCCATTTACAGAATAAGCTTTTATCCCCAACAAACTATTTTTTTAAAAAACAGACTACCAGCCTAGTTTTAAAATGTGTTATGCTATTGTGTATATAGATAGTCCTTGATTTACAACCATAATTGGGACCACAATTTCTGTTGCTAAGCAAGTTGATTGTTCAGCAAGTCATAACCAATTTTGCAACATTTTTGTTATGGTTGTTAAGTGAATCACTGCAGTTGTTAAGTGAATCATATGGTTATTAAATGAATCTGATTCCCCCCATTGACAGTAATGAGGATTGGTTGTAAGTCACTTATTAAGTGCTGTTGTAACTTTGAACCATCACTAAATGAATGGTTGTAAGTTACCTGTAGTCAAATGCACATTTGTGCACATTCAGAACTTAATCATGCTTTTTTTAAAAAAAGCAGAGAAATATATAAATAGAATATAATTATTTTAAATTATTTTAAAATCATAGCACAATTATAAAATAAGGATTTACTGCAGCAGAAGTGGCTATAGTATGGTAGCTTATAAATTATTTTGTAGTGATAAATAACAATAAAAGTATTAATGGAATTGTTGAAAAAATATAATGGAATAACTTTTTTTTTTTCATTTAACATATCTGTAGAGATTCTCAATCATCCAGGTCATAGTTGTCCCAAAGGTGTTTTTTCAGGAGGCAACTGGACTTTCTTGTTATTTTTCTTTGAAGACATTTCGTTTCTCATCCAAGAAGCTTCTTCAGGATAGTGGGGAATGGAAGGATTTATATTCCTTGCAGATAACTGGTCATTTGCATCCTTTTAGAGGGTCGTTGAAGCACTTGGAGGTTTATCTGTGGTTTTACCAGCTTTCTGCAAGGAATATAAATTCTTCCATTCCCCACTATCCTGTAAGAGTTGAAGAAGCTTCTTGGATGAGAAATGAATCATCTTCAAAGAAAAAACAAGAAAGTCCAGTTGCCTTCTTAAAAATTCATTTAACATGCTCTTATATACTCTCAGGTCTTTAACATAAGGAGAACAAAAACCACAGTAAGTTTTATATAATATGTAAAAAAAAGAAACACATATTCTATAATACTATGGTATCCTTGAAAAATAACTGCAATGATTTTTTGATAAAAGTAAGTATATGCTGGATTTCATGAAAAGCTTCCTTTCCATGTGCTTTAATCACTGAAGGATGTCATCATGAATTAGCTAACTAAGGACCTTAATATTTTATTGTGCCACATGTACATGGCTTTGTGCAAACTAGCCATTACAATGGCAGTCTGGGAGAGAATAGATAAATAATTTTTTTCCAAAACACAGAACAGGCATGATGCAATGTTTTGTTTTGCATTATATTTTGAGATAGTCTTTAAAAAACACACATATTACAAAATATAATTATATGTTGGTAAGGTTCAATTTTAAAACAAAAAGAGGCAATTTCACTCTTCTGAATATTTCAAAACTAATATCTGACCCTAATCTAATGTTTCATTAAAAGGAAAATACTTGGGAATCTGTGAGGAAATAAACCTGGGCAGGAAGTGGTAAGTATTTCTATCTCTTGGTCTAAGCATGGAATTAGCATTCAAACATTTGTTGGGATCTGTAACTAAAGCGTCTTTCAATTTCATCTATCTTGCCATCTCGGCCTCTCTGCACGCTCCTGGAACAATAAATAGCAACTTTTTTTAATATCTTACCAATTTTAACCAGATTATTTTTCAAAAAAATATTCTTAGCTTTCAAATCTCGATGAAGTATTCGCCTGAAAATAAAAAAGAAAACATTGTTCCAGTGATAAGAAGAAAAAAAAATGTTATTGCAACAAATGTATCTTGTTATGTTATAAAACTTAAAAATGTAAAATTAACTGCATTAATATCATTGCTTTTGGACTGCAATCCTAAACACATTAATTAGCAGCTAAATTGATTTTTTGATTTTGAATAATAATATCAATCGATAATAATCGATTTACTGAATCATGAAGGAGAACTTACTCCAAGACATCAACTCCAAAATGGCAATATAAATATTGATTGGTGGCACTATACTCAAATATATTCAAGATACAATGCGGATAAAATCAAGTATGGAATTGCAAAAGATCTGAACGAACTGGACAGAATTTTATTAGGAGCAGACCAGAAAATGATTACTAAAACATATAACTACCTTTTGAGAGACAAATTAATAGAAGAAACAGTTAAACATAACATGACAGTGTGGGCCAGGGACATAGGACATAATATTCAATTGGCAGATTGGGAGAAATTATGGAAGCAGAACATTAAAATGACAAGAGCCACATCTTACAAGGAGAACCTCATTAAAATGTTTTATAGATGGCACCTACCACCAGCCCGACTTGCCAAAATACACCCAAACACTCCGGCATTGTGTTGGAAATGTAAAACAAAAAAGGAGACATATTACCACACTTGGTGAAAATGTAGGAAAGCCCAACACTATTGGCAAGATATAAAAAATATTATTGAGGAAATAACGAATATTCAAATAGAAAATAGTCCAGAATTCTTTTTATTTGGCATGATAACGGCACAATATCTTAAGGAAACGAAATATCTTATCATACATATCTTGACAGCAGCAAGACTACTGTTCGCTCAAAACTGGAAATTAGACCAACTCCCATCCAAAGACAAAATTATCGCAAAGATAACAGAGTGTGCTGAAATGGACAGATTGACGCTGGAACTCCAGGAAAAGGAAGAAAGCGAATACTATCTTGTATGGCACCAATGGTATCAATGGCTGGAAAGGAAAATCAGCAAAAATGTAGAGGACAGAAATTAGGGTAAAGACTTACATAAGAAGATGAACTCATAAGAAATGTAAATTTGTAGTGTAAAGTTATAACATTGGAATTAGACATTTAATAATTACTCTTTATTAAAATATATAAGCTCAACGACATATATTCTGTTGATGACAAAAACATATATGTAGAATGTTAGGTGGGTTTGTAGGTGGTGGGTTTTTGTTTGTCTTTGTATTGTATTGTATTGTCTTTATATCTGTGTTTATATTTTAATAATAAATTTTTTTTTTTTTAAAATTAACAGCTAAATCGATTTTTTGATTTTGAATAATAATATCAAATTTTTTGCCAAATAAATGGAGAAAGGACAGGCAAAAACTAAATATATGAAGGGCTGCAGGTCAAACTTTCTTTTTGATAACATCCAGAAGGAAAATAATAAAGATTTTAAAAAGTATTTTAGCCATTCTGATTGAAAATGAATCAAAAAGTGCCTTATAAATATAGTTTGTCTTTTGGACAAGGAAAGCTGGTTTGGGGAAAATTAGTGTATGAATAAAAATATCTTACAAAAAGAAGGAGTCCTTGGTTAATGATGAACCAGAAATTTCATTGCTAAGTAATATTATTGTAAAGCATGACATTACACATTACATCGCTTAGCAATATCAATCCCAGCACATTCCGTTGCTATTGTTAAGTAAGATTCATGGATTCTTAAGCAAGTCCCAAATGGTTGCAAACAGGCGAACAGGCAGGTAAAGGATAGTGCATGGCACAAGCACAACATGACTGGTTGTTTCTGGGTGGTGAAGAATTTGTAAATGTACTATGAGTCACGGCATGAGTATGGCAGGGGTAGCTGCTAATAGGTGGGGGAGGATGCATCAGTGGCCCACGAGGAACAGCATGAACATGGCAGAGCAAGGGATGGCTCACTATCCCTCACTAGAAGTTTTAAATAATCCTCTCTCTGACATGGTTTTTTTTTTCTGTGTTACTGTTTTTATACATACTAACTGTAGATATGTTGATGACCTGGACTGATAGCTCTATTCAAGAAAGCCTTTTTCTAGTTTGTTAAAAATTATTTTTCTTTTTATTGGTGAGTTCAGTCCGTTTATGTTAATTGATAGTAATTTTATTTCTTCTTCCATTGTTTACTTATAGATAGGTTTTATTGCTCTAGTTGATCTTATTTCTCTCTGTTCTTTCTGTCTTCAAAAAGACCATATTAAAAAGCAATACAGTAAACTATTAGAGTACCCCAAAATTGGGAAACTATATTTTTCATTAGCACAGCAAAAAAAGGGGGGGTGGCTCTATATATTAAAGAAACAATAAAGACTAACCAACTTTTTGCAGATGAAGAGGGGAGAATATTGATGGTTGAGGTAACAATGAATCAAAAACAGATATTGTTGATAGTAATATATGCACTTAATAATAAACAAGATGAGTTTTATAGAAAACTCCATAAGAAAATCAGAGAATTGGAATATGAAAATATTTCTGTGGCAGTAGACTTTAATGCAAATGTAGACACAGAACTTGACTATAAGAGCAGTAAAATAGGCAAAAAAGCCAGAAAAACACTCCCAAAAAACTTCTTTAAAATGATGGAAGAAATACAGTAGGAACTCAAGATGTATGAACCTATTAGAACCTATTGGAAAAAGAAGAATTGGCACAAAAAATTAAAAGTGCAAAACAAAATTACTTTGAAAATGCGAATAAACCTGGAAGATGGTCAACATACAAACTGAAAAAAGAGAGGGGGGAAATTGATACATAGACTAACTAGCTGAATACCCATGCTCCGCTACGAAACTATGTGATCAGGCTTGATAAATTGACACTTAGAGTTTGAAAAGTAATGAGTAATTATGATCGGCCCCTTCTCTCCCTCAGGATCCTCTCCTCTCCCCTTCTCTCTTTCAGGCTTGCACCATAGATCCTCTCCTCTCCCCTGCCCTCCCTCAGGATGGCCTCATAGATCTTCTCCTCTCCCCTTCTCTCCCTCAGGCTTGCACCATAGATCCTCTCCTCTCCCCTTCTCTCCCTCAGGCTGGCCCCATAGATCCTCTCCTCTCCCCTTCTCTCCCTCAGGCTTGGCCCATAGATCCTCTCTTCTCCCCTTCTCCCTCAGGCTTGCTCCACAGAAACATCTTCTATCTATTCCCTTCTCTCCCTCTGGCTTTCTAGCCCCTCTTCTCCATGAGGCTTGCCCCACAGAAGCCTGTCCTACGCTATCCCTTTCTCTCCAGAGTTATTTTCATGTTGGAACGGGGAGTAGAAAGTTTAACTAATTAGCACCAGAGTGTGTTATAATGGGGGCGACGAGGCGCTCCCATGTGACACCTCTCCTGCGTGAGCTGCACTGGCTCCCGGTGGTCTTCCGGGTGCGCTTCAAGGTGTTGGTGACCACCTTTAAAGCGCTTCATGGCTTAGGGCCGGGGTACTTACGAGACCGCCTTCTGCCACCAATAGCCTCCCACCGGCCAGTACGCTTGCACAGAGTGGGCCTCCTCAGGGTGCCGTCCGCCAGACAATGTCGGCTGACGACCCCCAGGGGAAGAGCCTTCTCTGTGACAGCGCCCACCCTCTGGAACAACCTTCCCCCCTGTTACGTACAATAACAGACCTCCGGATTTTTCGTCAGGCCCTGAAAACCTATTTATTTCAACTAGCTGGGCTGGCTTGAGTTTAATTTTAAATTGATTTTAAATTGGGTTGTTTTAATTTACGGCCAGAATATTTAATTATTTTAATATTGTTTTTAAATTTTGTATGCTCTGTTTTTACTTTGGCTGTGCACCGCCCTGAGTCCTTTTTGGAAAAGGGCGGTATAGAAATTTAATAAATAAATAAATAAATAAATAAATAATAAATAAATAAATAATAATAATATAGGAAATATTAATGCTCTGATGGTCATTTCAAAAAATCCTTTCTTAGTGAGCACCTAGAAGTCAAGAGGAACATACGTGGCAAATTTCAAGTTTGTAGGCTTTATGGTTCTGGAGATTTTGTGATTAGTGCATGAGTGGTTTTCACTTTTATATACATAGATTGATGAGAAAGGGACTTTTCACTATCAGAATGAGGAGAAAAATACTATTATAAAAGAGTACTATGAGAAATTGTATGATAAGGAAGAAATTCTGGAAAATAAAATACAACAATATTTGGAACAATCTGAACTCCCTAAGGTACCTGATAGTTAAAGATATGCTGAATGAGTGGATAACCATGATGGAATTGACAGAAGTGATCAAGAGACAAAAAAATAATAAAACACCAGGGCCCGATGGGCTACCAGCAGAATTTTACAAACAACTAGAAGATGTATTAAGCCCAGTGATGTTGGAAGTTTATAATGAAGTACCACTAGAAGCAAAAATACCAAATTCATGGACGGAAGCAAATATTATTCTTATACCGAAAGATGATTCAGATTTAACACAGATAAAGAACTACAGGCCAATATCTTTACGGAATGCAGACTATAAAATATATGCTTCGATAATAGCAGATTTAAAAAATACTTGATCGAATTTATACATCTAGATCAGAACGGATTTCTGCAAAGTGACAGATTAAAAACAATATGAGAATGATTCTAAATACATTGGAGTATTATGAAATACACCCTGGGAAAAAAATGGGCTTGATGTTTTTAGATGCACAGAAAGCATTTGATAATGTTAATTGGCAATTCTTGTTATAACAACTAAAATATATGGACTTTGGGGAGAGATTTATTAATATGATTAAAGCAATATACTGTAAACAATCAGTCAAGGTAATAGTAAATGGAGCCATGACAGAGAACTTTGATATCAAGAAAGGCACTAGACAGGGATGTCCACTGTCCCCGCTGCTATTTATATTGACTTTGGAAGTGTTAACCAGGAACATTCAGCAAGATGAAGAAATAAAAGGAATGGAAATAAAAAACAGAGAAATACAAGCTACAGGCATTTGCAGATGACTTGGTCTGTATATTAGAAGACCCCTTAGAAACTGGACAGAAGCTAATTAGAAAAATAGAAGAATATGGGGGAAGTAGCAGGACTGAAAATAAAGAAGAATGACAAAGATTTTAGTTAAGAATCTTACAGATACACACACAAAAAAAAGTATTGATGGAAAGAATTAATATACAGATAGTTTAAAAAGTGAAGTACTTAGGAATACAACTAACAACAAAATGTGCAACAATTAAAGAGGATAATTATATGAAACTGATGAGGCAAATTAAACCAGATCTAGAGAAATGGAAAAATCTGCAACTGTCATTAACAGGAAGAATAGCTACTATAAAAATGAATATCTTACCAAGACTATTATATCTATTCCAAACAATATCAATAAAACTGGAGAAAAAATATTTTGAAGAATTAAATAAAATGGTATCAAGATACATTTGGTTAAGGAAAAAAACAAGAATAGGCTTGAAAATGTTGTAGGAAGCCAAAAAAAGAGAGGGCTTTGGGCTACCAGACTGGGAATTGTACTATCAGGCCTCGGTACTGATACAGGTAAAGAATGGATCAGCCTGAGACATACAAAATTATTAACTTTATTTATTTTTTAAGTTTATTTTTTATTTTTTTATCAAAATATCAAATCAATGCGTGAATAGTGTGGCACTATGTATGAGTGTCATACATTCTAATACAAATTAAACTAATCAAGTTAATCATAATCCTTATATTCAATCCGCTTATATATTTCCAATAATAATGCATACTTATATTAAGTTATAGTCTATCATTGTTCAGTTGGGATATTGAACAATGGAGGTATTGAACAAAGCTTAGAGTATGAACTTAGTAGTATAGGTTGTAGGCTTAATCTTTTCAGAGGTTTTACTGGTATATAAGAAACAAAAAGGGAAAAGACAGCATATAGCAGAGTTTAATGTGTGGCTAAAGGAGTGGTGTAGAAGGGAAGGCTTTGGTTTTATTAGTCATGACGTCTGCAACTGGTCCAATGAAGAACTGTGCAAAAGAGATGGATTACATCCATCAAAGAAAGGGACTGAGTTACTTAGCAATAAATTCACAGATTTTCTGATAAACATTTAAACTGAACAGTGGGGACAGAGAATTAATCGATACAGAACATTTCTGTCCCCAACAATCCAAAATTAATAGGGCTAACAGTGCATGTAACATAGATGTCTGTGCGAGTAAGATTATCACCCCTGCTGTCAACCAAAACCAAGCATTTAATAGTGAGTGCCATACCATGTGCATTAATCAAACAGGTGGCAAGAAAGCAAGAGCAGTCAGGCACAACACAGGTTATGTAGACAGTAAACATAGAGTCAATCAAAATGAACTCAAATGTCTATACACCAATGCACAGAGTATGAGGAATAAACAGGGTGAATTAGAAATTCAAGTAAATGAGAGCAGATATGATATTGTTGCCATTACGGAAACTTGGTGGGATGAAACCCATAAATGGAACATACAGCTAGAGGGATATAAATTATTTAAAACTACTGTTAAAGTAGTATTTAGCTGCCAGCTGCCTGCAATTACTGTGAGTTCGATTCTCACCAGGCTCAAGGTTGACTCAGCCTTCCATCCTTCCGAGGTAGGTAAAATGAGGATCCGGTTTGTGGGGGCAATAAGCTGACTTTGTATAAAATAGAACACCGCTTAGGGGGCCCCAAAAAGCCCTACTAAGCAGGTATATACAAAAGCATGAAGGCTATTGCTTAAAAGCATTGTAAGCTGCCCTGAGTCTCCGGAGAAGGGCGGCATATAAATCAAACTAATTAATTAATTAATTAATTAATTAATTAATTAATGAAATAGACCAAATAAAAGAGGAGGTGGAGTTGCACTATATATATGAAATAACTACATCTCTACAGAAATAGAGCACAACAATGATGAAAATTATCTTGAATGCATTTGGGTCAATATTAAAGGGGGGGGGATGACATTGCCATAGGTCTATACTATAGGCCACCCAACCAATCAGAGGAAGTAGATGAACTTTTTGCTAGTCAGCTAACTAAGGTATGTAGGAAGCACATCACAATAGTAATGGGGGATTTTAACTACCCTAACATCAACTGGGAGACAAACTCTGCACCAAGTGGAAGATCCAACAGGTTCCTAGCAAACCTAGCAGACAACTTTGTTTCCCAAAAAGTAGAGAAGGGAACAAGGGGATCAGCCATATTGGACTTAATTCTCACTAACAGAGACAAAATGATAGAAGGTGTTGAAGCTACAGGAACCTTGGGGGCAAGTGATCATGCAATATTGGAATTCAACATTATGCAAACACAAGTAGTAGAACAAAGTCAAACTAGAGTCTTGGACTTTAAGAGAGCTAATTTCAATAAACTTAGAGACAGCTTGAGAAGGATTCCCCTGGATGAGAATCCTCAAGGGGAAAACAACTCAAGAAGCTTGGGAAATTTTGAAAAGTGAGATTATAAAGGCCCAGTCTAGCACAATACCAATAAAAAAGAAAAATAATAGATCTCAAAAGAAACCAGCATGGCTGCATAAAGAACTCTCTATGAAAGACAAAAAGGACAAGTATAAAAAGTGGAAAGAGGGGCACATAACTAAGGCAGAATATCAGCAAATAGCCCGAACCTGTAAAGATGAAGTGAGGAAAGTTAAGGCTCACAATGAACAAAGGCTTGAAACTAAAGTAAAAAATAACAAAAAAAGCTTCTTCCAACATATTAAAAACAAGAAAAAAGTCAAGGAAACAATTGGCCCTTTGCTGGGAGAAAGTGGTAAGAAGGTGACAAGCAACAGGGAGAAAGCAGAACTACTTAACTCATTTTTTGCATCTGTCTTTACACAAAAGGAAAAAACAGTCCAACCTATCAAAAACACCACCACAAAAAACAGATTAGGAACACAAGTTAAAATAGGGAAGAAAATGGTAAGTGAACACTTGTCTACCCTAGATGAGTTCAAATCACCAGGACCAGATGGATTACACCCCAAGGTTCTGAAGGAACTGGCAGACGAGATCTCAGAACCACTGAACTATATCTTTCAAAGATCCTGGATCACAGGGGAACTGCCAGAGGATTGGAAAAGAGCTGATGTAGTTCCCATCTTCAAAAACGGGAAAAAAATAGATCCAGGAAACTACAGACCTATCAGCCTGACCTCAATACCAGGGAAGATTCTGGAAAAGATAATCAAACAACGAATCACCGAACATCTAGAAGCAAACCATGTAATAACCAAAAGCCAACCTGGGTTTGTCAAAAACAGATCATTCCAGACTAATCTTATTGCATTCTTTGACAAAGTGACAAAATTAGTGGACCAGAGGAATGCTGTTGATATAATTTACTTGGACTTTAGTAAAGCATTTGATAAAGTATTTAGTATTTAGTAAAGTAGCATTTGATAACCTACTACTAAGTAAAGTAGAAAAATGTGGGTTAGACAGCATCACCACCAGATGGATTTGTAACTGGCTGACCAACTGCACTCAACGTGTAGTCCTCAATGGAACTGCAACTACATGGAGGAAAGTATGCAGTGGAGTACCCCAAGGCTCTGTTTTAGGCCCAGTGCTCTTCAACATCTTCATCAATGACTTGGACGAGGGGATAGATGGGGAACTCATCAAATTTGCAGATGACACCAAGCTGGCAGGAATAGCCAACACTCCAGAAGATAGGCTCAAGACACAGAAGGATCTTGACAGACTTGAACTTTGGGCTATCTAACAAAATGAAATTCAACAGTGAAAAAAGCAAGGTTCTACATTTAGGAAAGAAAAACAAAATGCACAGGTACTGTATATGTGGTACCTTGCTCAATAGTAGTAACTGTGAGAGGGATCTTGGAGTCCTAGTGGACAACCATTTAAATATGAGCCAGCAGTGTGCAGCAGCTGCCAAAAAAGCCAACACAGTTCTAGGCTGCATAAACAGAGGGTTAGAATCAAGATCACATGAAGTGTTAATATCACTTTATAATGCCTTGGTAAGGCCACACTTGGAATACTGCATTCAGTTTTGGTTGCCACGATGTAAAAAAGATGTTGAGACTCTAGAAAGAGTGCAGAGAAGAGAAGATGATTAGGGGGCTAGAGGCTAAAACATATGAAGAATGGTTGCAGGAACTGGGTATGTCTAGTTTAATGAAAAGAAGGACTAGGGGAGACATGATAGCAGTGTTCCAATATCTCAGGGGTTGCCACAAAGAAGAGGGAGTCAAACTATTCTTCAAAGCATCTGAGGGTAGAACAAGAAGCAATGGGTGGAAACTAATCAAGGAGAGAAACAATTTAGAACTAAGGAGAAATTTCCTGACAGTTAGAACAATTAATAAGTGGAACAACTTGCCTGCAGAAGTTGTGAATGCCCCAACACTGGAAATTTTTAAGAAGATGTTGGATAACCATTTGTCTGAAGTGGTGTAGGGCTGGGATGGCGAACTTATGGCACGGGTGCCACAGGTGGCACACCGGGCCATATTGGTGGGCACGCAAGCGTTGCCCTAGCTTAGCTCCAGCACACACGCGTGTGCTGGACAAATGATTTTTGGGCCTTCTGGGCCCACTGGAAGTCAGCAAACAGGCTGTTTCCTGCCTCCGGAGGGCCTCCAGGGGGTGGGAGTGGGGAAGGCTGTTTTTGCCCTCCCCAGGCTCCTAGAAAGCCTCTGGAGCCTGGGGAGAGCAAAAAACAGGTCTACTGGGCCCACTGTGCTATCACATGTCAAAAGCGGGGGGAGCATGGGGTTGCGCATGCATGCGTGGGGGGGCAGGGCGCATAGAATTATGGGTGTGGGCACACACGTGCGTGACTACCCCGCATTCCCTCAGCTTTTGGCAGGTGATGGCAAAAAGGTTAGCCATCACTGGTATAGGGTTTCCTGTCTGGGCAGGGGTTTGGACTAGAAGACCTCCAAGATCCCTTCCAACTCTGTTATTCTATTCTATTCTAATTATTCCACATTTTCTCTTGTTATTACTTTCATTTTATGATGTAAAAAGGTATATGCCCATTTTCTTATTTCTATCAGTTATTCTTAATTTTGATCATATCACCCTTCATTAAGAAACTTTTTCTTTCTTTCTTATATAACTTGTAATCATGTCACCTACTTAAAAAAAGAAAAAAGGAAAAGAAGAGAGTGAGAGAAAAGAAAAAGTAACTCAGAACAACAACAGGGAAAAAAACCCATCCATCTATCATCTCTTGTCCACTTCAATACTTTATTTTATTTTATTTTATTGGTTTGATTTATATGCCGCCCTTCTCCGGAGACTCAGGGCGGCTTACTGTCAGATCCCTAAAAGTGATACTGCCATTCAAGTGGAGGAAGGGGGGACTTGGATTCGATTTACTAGCATGGCCTGTCTCATCAGATATTTTACAACCTATATCCTGGCGCCAAGGAAGCCTGAGATTCCCTTTACCTGCAGGAATTTTTATGATAGCCATGTGGGTTGTCTCACTTTAAAGGGTAGTGGTGGGAATGCATGTTTGTTCGGGTTCTCAAAAGAAATAGTAAAGAAAACATCTTCACACTTGTGTATTGGCTGAAATCTGCATTCTGACTTAAAGGGAGGGGTCTCTACCACTTTAATCCTACTGCTTTGCCTAAGGGCATTCAGATTGTGCTTTAGCTGGATGGTTTTCACTTCTGCTTAATAAAAGAATCCTTTTGAACAACTACGTTTCAAGAGTTCGTACTTTCTTAAGTTGGAAGGAGAGGCGATCCTTACACTTACAATGCGTTAAGCAATAGCCTTCATACTTTTGTATATTTATACAAAGTCAACTTATTGCCCCCACAGTTTGCTATGCTTTACAAGAAAAATAGGAAAGAAGAAGAGTGAATTAAGACAGCAATATAAAAATAAAAAAGAAATCCATCTTCCTTTTCCACTTCAATACTTCAATTGCTATGCTTTTTTTTTTACTTGCCTCCCAAATATCTCTCTTAAACCTTTACCTGCTTCTTGGATGTTTAATCTAGGTATTCCTCCCACCTCTATTCTCTTCCACTGCCTAATTTCTAACATTTCTACCCAGGCCCCTAACTTACTTTCAAACCTATCTTCCCGCTCTAATATATTTTCCCCCTGGTTTAATTCATCAACCATTATTGTTTCCACTGTTGCTTCCTCTTTGTCTTCCTCCTTCTTCGTTCCTTCTGTTGCCCATTTTCCTGGGCATCTTGGTCTTTACTCATCATCCCTCGTATGATACTTTCCATTTTTTCCATAATCTCCTTAAATCCTTTCTCCATAATGTCTTTTTTACTTTTAAAAAGTAAATCCATCTCCTGTACAATTCCACTCATCTCTCCTTTATTAGGTACCTTGTTTTGTTTTAAAAAATTGAATTTTTATCCAACAGTCCAAGAACTATTTATTCAATCTTTAAATTACTCTTCAAGGAGTGCACTAGTCCCAATTCTTTATGTCCCATTAACAGTTAGTTCCATTTAAGTAGTCCCAGAGGTTATACTTGAGTCTCCAATAATCCAGTAGTCATAGGGTGAGTAAAAGTAATCCAATAAAAATTTTCACACACCTTCATATAGATATTTCCAGGCTTGTAATATAGACTTATTTCCAGACTTGTAGTTTTCTCTTTCATCAGCAGATGGCACTCTAAGCTTAGATTTCAATATAAACACGTTTCTAGCATTCTTTTAGTTATAAAAGAATTATAAAAGCAGAATAGGTTTTGCAAATAAATGATTCCAACATTTTAAAATGCATTCCCAGTATCAACCTTCCCAGATTAAGGGTTCAATTTTCTGTATATTTCAAAATTTCAAAGTTTCCACTTTGAGTTTCTACTCCTGCACCCTTCACTTCCGGTCTGGTGGTCTGGTAGTTTCTCCAAATGCCTAAACGCCACTTTGACAGATGATTCTGAGCAGATAATTCTGAATTGCTCCTTGGGGTTAAATTTAAGGTAAAAGAAAAATCCTCTCCTCCAGTTCTACTCACTGTTCACCTACTTCATTTCAGCACCAGTCTTAGATGGTCATCGGCTGTCCCAGCTTTGTGGCCATCATTAGGCTGTCTCTTCTTCTTGTCGTGCCTGAGAGGGAGATGGAACCCCAGGTCCGACAGGAGAGCTGTGACTCTCCTCAACCTCTCAGGATGCCCCTCTTGCTTCACTGCCCCTACAGGGTGGCTTTGGCTCCTCTTGGAGCCCACAAACAGGGAGAAGTCAGGGCAGGGGACACAGAGACCCGTTCCCTGTGTCTGTATCGGCGCAACGTTTACCGGAAGTTCCGAAGATTATTAACTTTCGAAGGTCATGACCTCCAACTAGGTTGGGAAGAGGATCATTCCATGTCAAGTGATCTGGTGCTCCCAGGTTGACCATCACGTCCCCAATGAATATTGGTAAAATGTTATGTTTGCCGATGCAATACTTGTGGAGATATAGTCATTTGTATGACCCCATACCGCAGCCTTCGACAGTATGACTCTGAGATTTCAGCAATTTGGAGACATAATAATATCTATTTGGAAAGTTTATCCTAGGTTCCCAAGCCTAAAGTGGGTATCTTATATGGTTTCCAAGCCTAAGTCAATACTGTTCATATGCAATGGCAGGTCCGTGGTAAATAAAGCCCCCCTCATTTGTGATCTTGTTCAGGAGGGGGGAGCGGACCTGGTGGGTATTACGGAGACCTGGTTGGGCCAGGAGGGGGGAGTCCTTCTCGTAGAGATGTGCCCACCCGGTTTCCGGGCATTTCATCAGCCAAGGTCACAGGGAAGGGGCAGAGGGGGTGGCAGTTATCATTAAAGAGGGTCTTGGTCCGAGGGAGGCCACTCTTCCTCAGACGGCCGGATGTGAGTCCCTCCTTGTGAAGTGGGGTCATGGGGTGCAGATGGGCCTGCTGGTTACGTACCTGGCTCCCTGCCACGTGGCAGCGGCCTTGCCTGAACTACTCAATGTTATAGCCGCGGTGGCGATTGATACCCCTAGGCTTATGGTCATGGGGGACTTCAACCTGCCATCCGTCGGTGAGGCATCTGAGGTGGCTCAGGAGTTCATGGCTTCCATGACGGCCATGGACCTGACCCAATTAGTTTATGGCCCTACTCACACGGGGGGAAACATGCTGGACCTGGTTTTTGTCTTTGGTCAGTGGCTGAGTGGTCTCGAGATAGGGGATATAGTGATCGAGCCCTTGTCATGGTCAGATCACTCCCTCCTTCGCTTTGACCTTCGAACTGCCACACCCCGCTGCAGGGAGGCGGAACCGATGAGGTGGTTCCGCCCCAGGAGCCTGATGGACCCGGATAGGTTCCAGACGGAGCTTGGGCCATTTCCTGAGGCTCTGGCACACGGCTCGACTGAAGACCTAGTGGCTGCCTGGGATAGGGTGGCCGCTGGAGCTTTGGACCAGGTCGTGCCTTTGCGGCCTCTAACCCGGCGTCAATCTCACCTGGCTCCCTGGTTCACCGAGGAGCTGAGGGAGATGAAACGCCGGAAAAGACGCCTGGAGAGCAGTTGGAGGGCCAGCCGTTCTGAATCTGACCGAACACTGGTAAGGTCTCATATTAAGACCTACCTGGTGGCAATAAAAGCGGCAAAGTGTAACTATTTTTCTGCTCTTATTGCAACATCAGATAATCGCCCGGCCGCCCTGTTTAGGGTGACCCGCTCCCTGCTCCACCAGGAAGCGCGGGAGGACCCCTTGGAGGGTAGAGCCAAGGACTTTGTACAATATCTGTATGACAAAATCGCTCAGATTCGGGAAAATTTGGACTCTGACTGGGTAGATTCGGGAGGGAGGATGGAGGCAAGTCTTGAGAATATTACCTGGGAAGAGTTTGATTCTGTGACTCCGGAAAACGTGGACAAGATACTGGGCAGACTGAGCGCGGCCACATGTTTATTGGGGTTGCTCCTCTGTCCTGGTCCTATTAGATCTCTCAGCAGCTTTTGATACCATCGACCATGGTATCATGCTGCACTGGTTGGAAGAGTTAGGGGTGGGGGGCACCGTGTTGCAGTGGTTCTCCTCCTTTCTCTCTGATCGGTCGCAGTCTGTGTTGACAGGGGGGCAGAGGTCGACCCCGAGGCCCCTTGTATGTGGGGTGCAACAGGGGTCGGTTCTCTCACCCCTTCTGTTCAACATTTATGTGAAGCCGCTGGGTGAGATCATCCGTGGTTTTGGGGTGAAGTATCATCAGTTTGCTGATGATACTCAGCTATACATCTCCACCCCGGACCACCTCAATGATGCCCTTAAAGTGATGTCCCAGTGCCTGGAGGCCATGCGGATCTGGATGGGGAGAAACAGGCTCAGGCTCAACCCATCCAAGACCGAGTGGCTGTGGTTTCTGACGTCCCGATATAGTCAGTTGGTGCCATCACTGACTATTGGGGATGAGTCATTGCCCCCCACGGAGAGGGTTCGCAACTTAGGCGTCCTCTTGGACTCACGGCTGTCTTTAGAAGAACACTTGATGGCTGTGGCCGGGAGGTCTTTTTATCAGGTTCGCCTGATTCGCCAGTTGCGTCCCTTTCTGGATCGGGACTCGTTAAATACGGTCACTCATGCACTCGTTACTTCACGCCTGGACTACTGTAATGCTCTCTACATGGGGCTCCCCTTGAGGAGCACCCGGAGGCTCTAGCTGGTCCAGAATGCGGCCGCGCGGGTAGTTATGGGAGCAGCATGGCGCTCCCATGTGGCTGTCCTCCTGCGCGAACTGCACTGGCTCCCTGTGGTCTTCCGGGTGTGCTTCAAGATCTTAGTTACCACCTTTAGAGCGCTCCATGGCTTAGGACCGGGGTACTTACAAGACCGCCTTCTGCCATCAATAGCCTCTCACCGCCAAGTACGCTCCCATAGAGAGGGGCTTCTCAGGGTGCCATCAGCCAAACAGTGTCGACTGGCGGCCCCCAGGGGGAGAGCCTTTTCTGTGAGGGCACCCACCATCTGGAACGAGCTCCCCCCAGAGATACAGAAGATTCCGGATTTGCGCACTTTCCACCGTGCCCTCAAAACATTCCTGTTTCAGCAGGCCGGCCTGGCCTAACTTTCCCTTTATATTGCTTTTGATTTTATTTTAAACTGGGATATCTTGAATTATCTAGGACCAGAGTGTTTAGTATATTTTAATTGGGTTTTTTTTATTAACGTTTGTATTACATGTATTTTTATCGTTCTCTGTTCACCGCCCTGAGTCCCTCAGGAATAGGGCGGTATATAAATTTAATAAATAAATAAATAAAATAAATATGAACTGCCAAATTCCAACAATTCCAACAAAATAGGTCAGCCAATTTTAAATTCGGATCGACGGTATTGGACAGTTTGGCCACAAAGTTAATCATGTCATTTGAAACTTTGCTGAAGTCCGTGAATGTTTCACCATGTGATTTTGTTTCACCAAATCACCATGCGATGGAGTTGGTGGCACGACTAAACGTTTGGCTGCTCAAGCCAGCCTCCAGCGACCATCAACCAACCAAATACTGATGCCGACAGATCTGTTCAACTTTTGCGACAGAAACATTCACAGAATTAAATATATCTACATTCCAAAGAGAGAAATTGAAGAAAGCAGGATGCTGCAAGAAGAAAGATGAAAAGTTAGCAGCACAATAGCTAGCCCAAGAGGCCATCACCAGTTTGTGCCAGTTGATTCAAATTCGATTTCTGTCAGCAAAGTTTCAAATGACACAATGAACTTTGTGGCCAAACTGTCCAATACCGTCGATCTGAATTTAAAATTGGCTGACCTATTTCCCAGTTGTTATGTTGCCTACATTTACGACAAAAAATGGTGGGTAGGCAACGTCGTGGAAATTTCGATCGAACAAAATGATGCATTGGTAACATTTATGCATCCTGCGAGGCCCTGCTCATTCATTTTATTGGCCTGAAAGACAAAATGTTTGTTGGGTTCCAGAACCACATCTTATTTGTGTGCTTCCAGCACCTTCAGTTACATCATCAGGTTGACAGTATCAATTCCCAGAAGCAATGCTAAAGAATGTGGTGCGTAAATTCAATAATAAATAAGCGATTGTTGGAATTTGGCAGTTCATACAAATAGTATTGACTTCAGCTTGGAAACCATATAAGATAGCGGTCACCAACTGGTAGTCCGTGGACCACTGCTGGTCCGCAAGAAAATTTTGGTGGTCTGCAGAAAAATTATTTGCATTTTTTATATTGCACTAAATCAGAGGTCATCAAACTACAGCCCCTGGGACAGATACGTGCAAAGAATGTTTGTGTTGCTGCAGAGAGACTCCCCCTTCAGGGTCTTTTTGTGTGGGTTGGAGGGGGGCAGAAATTCCAACTCAGGGTCTGCTTCAGCCTCCTGGCACGGGGATTTCGACAAAGGCTGGAGGGAAGTGCTGGTGGTGGTGAAGGGCCAGAGGGTCTTGTTCCAGTGGAACTGCATCATGGCCTGGAACTGGCTGACCATCTCAGCCAGCTGAGCCTCCAGGTGCCAGTACCTGGCCCTGCACCCCTCAGGTCTTCCCTCAGTTTGGAAAGCCTATGCTTGTAATCCTCAGTGAGGTGCTTCTGCTGAGCCTCCTTCTCGGTCAGATCCAATTTGAACTGAGCCAGCTGTTTCGCCAACTCTTTCTCGTGGTGGCTGCTTAGCTTCAACAACTGCTTCCTGTTGGGGCCCTGAGGAGCCTGGGCCAGCAGGTGAGGAGTGGCTGGGAGCGGAGTAGCGAGTAGAGGCTGGCGAGGCGCCCCTCGATGTGAGTGACATTGAGTTGACCACACCTACTCAGTCATATGACCACCTAGCCACCCCCCACCCAGCCAGTCATATTAGTGGTCCATGGGATTTAAAATTATGAATTTAGTGGTCCCTGAGGTCCGAAAGGTTGGTGACCCCTGATATATAGTAAGATACCCACTTTACGCTTGGGAACCTAGGATAAACTGCCCAATCGGCAGCTTGGGAACCAGACAGATATCCACACAAGGCTTTGGAACCTCGAGGAAGAAACCAAACTACAGGCTTGAGATCCTGAACCAAGAAACCCACCTGTGGCTGGTATTGCATGGTTATCAGGTGTGCCCCCTATGGCGATGGGGTTGCTGGGTCAAGTGCCTAAACTGGTAATGACAATGTCACCATGGACCAACACAATATAATAGTAGTAATGATGTTTATGTAACAAACAAACAAACAAGACAAAACAATAATATAATGGATGTGACATTGCCATACAACATTGCCTATTTTTAGGGCTTTATACGTCAGCAATGAAACACCAACTCTACTTTTTGGGGGGGTTTGAAACATGCTCTTTCCAATGAGAATGATTTAACAGAGTTTCTAGAAGGTCTTTTTTTGGAAAATAGGGTATTTTTGAAAATACTCTATTTCTGGCATTTTTACAAAAACCATTAACTTTACACTCAATTTGTGAACTATTGGAAAGCAGCAGGGGAATGACATTTTACATTCAACAACCTTTTGTTGCTAAGTTATTATGCACAAAGTTTTACATTTCTCAAGCCTTTCCTTCCAGAGATATATGAAGCCAAACTTTACCCTTTTTTCGTGCCACAGTCATTTTCAGCCAACTTTGCTCCCAATTATCTAGATGGAGTTCGCTCATGAGAATTTTTTTATTATTTTCTTTAATAGAGCACAACAAATTGTACAAGATGGCCAAGTTTTGTTTCTCTCAACAAAATATTGCCAGAGTTATTATGTCTCAAAGTTGCTGAAATCTTAGAGTCACACTATCAAAGGCTGCGGTATGGGGTCATACAAATGACTATATCTACGCAAGTATTGCATTGGCAAACATAACACTTTACCAATGTTCATTGGAGATATGTGTGCATGTTCACATCAAATTTCATCAAAATCTGTGATGGTCGACCTGGGCACTTTCCTGAAATCACACCTCTTGACATGGAATGACCCAAGAATACGATACATAGTTATTTTCAAAGACACTACATTAGGAATACATTGTTATTATTTTGGTTTAAAATAAAATAACAACACTATTTGAAAATATCAGTCTGGCTTTCCACTATGGAAGCATTGGTACATCCTAATGTTATTAACATGGAAAAAATTGTAAGATACAAAGATATTTTGAATGAGAAAGGGGAATTAAAAACCAACCAGGAATTTAGTAGTCAAGGGATCGACAATGCATAGTGGCCACACATGCAGATACAATCTTGCTATGAGAAAGATGCTAAAATGTATGGTTTTAACAAAGAGTTAACAGAACTAAACCAGATATTAACTGGAACAGAAGAAAAGTTGATAAAGAAATTATATTGTTATTTATTAAGTATTAAATTTGAAAGTGAGCAGGTAAAGGAGACAATGATTGCTTGGGCAAAAATTTTGGTTATGCAACAATTAGTTAAATGGCAGAAACTATGGGATAGAAATATTAAATTGACTATGTCAACTGCATATAAAGAAAATTTGTATAAAATGTTTTATAGTGTTCTGTCCCCGTTCCACTCATGCACGCTCACAGACGGCCCGGAGTTAATAAGCCACACGACAAAATTCTTTGAAAATAAAGCTGGCAGCAACCTAGTGGCTAGCTGCCAATTCAGACTTTACTCACACAAAACAAAGATTAGACTGCCAGCATTCCGATAAAACAGGCAGAGTTTTCAACAATACAAGGATTAATCCAAATGCAGTCCGATAAAGCAGGCAAAGTCCAGTAACGCAGAGATCATGGATTATTTCTAGTTTTTGCTCATCACAAACTGAACCGGCCACCACACCCACATTTATATTCTGTGGGGTGTGGTCCAGTGACTCAGCTAATCTCTGGCACGCCTTCCCCTCTGCTGCGCACGCTTCTCCCTGCGCCTCTGGCGAGGGTCCAGCCAGCACTTATCTCCTTCGTCGCTGTCCACCTGTGGCTGCGGGGACGTGCTTGGCTCTGAGCCTATTTTTTGGCCTTCGGTGTCCTCCAGAGGCATTGCCAGAGGGGAGGGTCCTGGAGAGGGAGGCCTTGCCAACTCCTCTTCCTCACTCTCAGAGTCTGCATCTGTCGATAGCCCAGGCTCACGCAACGGAGCCACAACATATAGATGGCATTTTGCACCGGCAAGACTGGCAAAAATAGATCCGCTAAAGATAAAGATAGATCCGCTAAATGCTGGAAGTGTAATCAATCATCTGGTTCATATTATCATATGTGGTGGACATGCCCAAAAGCTAAAAAATATTGGACGAAAATACATACTTGATTGGAAAAAAGGATAAAGCAGCATGTAGACTTGAAACCAGAGACCTTTATGTTGGGCATCCTACCAGAAAAATACAATAAAAGGATTATATATATGGTTTTACATATATTAACCGCAGCCAGAATTGTATTTGCACAGCAATGGAAAAAGAATGAGATTCCGTCAGATGAGTATGTAATTAAGAAAATATTAGAATGTGCAGAAATGGGTAGATTAACGTTTACTATTAAAGATAAAGAAGAAACTGAATATTTATTGATATGGGACGTATTTTATCAATGGTTAGACAATAAAAACAGAAGTTAGAAAGGAGGAGATATAAAAAGAGACAATGTTGAAGTGGAGAGTTGTTAAAGAACATAATTTTAAGTATTATTGTTATTATATTATTATATTATCAACATTATCGTGATGAATACTATAACAAATATCTGGATTATGACTGCTTAAAAACAACTGTACCCAGATCACACACTGATTGATGGAAATTGAATTTTCTATGTTATATAAATAAAATAAATAAAACATGGGTGGGGGGAAGCCTGCTTTAGAAATCAATATCATGCCAGTATGGAGAAGATGCATTTATTTTTACACAGCCTAAATGAATGCTGTATCTGAAGGAAAGGAATGTTGGACTTACTTGAATGTTCATTCTCGTTGTGCTGTGTGAGAGTCCATTGAATGGGTTGTCCTCATGTCACTGGCCAGAGACTGAGTTAAGATTTGTTTAAACACACCTCCTCTTCTGGTGTGGCTCCAGTTTGTTAATGAAGGTCCAGATCTGAAGAACACTGAAACTCAAACAGAAAACAAGCAACCAAAATCCGGAATCCCCGCAGAAAAAAAGGGAGGGTATGGACTCTCACGCAGCGCAATGAAAACGAATGTTCAAGTGAATCCAACGTTCCTTCTCCATTGCGCTGTTTAGAGAGTCCATTGAATGGGATATACCCAAGCTAAATATCCCTAGGGTGGGACTAAGGAAGGCCAGGTGGAGTGTCAGCAGAAAGAACCTGTTGGAGTACCCTGTGACCAAAGGCCGCCTCGGTCGATGCAAACTTGTCCAACTTGTAGTTATGGATAAAAGCAGTGGGCGAGGCCCAAGTGGCTGCCCTGCAGATCTCAAGAAGAGGAGCCTGGGTTGCCCAGGCAGCGGAGGTGGCCGCGCTCTGTGTCAAATGGACCGCAATGTGGTGAGGTCAAGGTTTGTGTTGCTGGTCGTATGCCATGGCAATGCAAGCTTTGAGCCAACGAGCAATGGTAGAAGACAACACTCTGATGCCCAGAGAGCTGGGTTGAAAGAAAATGAATAATGATTCTGACTTCCAGAATGGGGCCATCCTGTCGATATACTTGCACAGAGCCCTGCAGACATCCAGGGAATGCCATCGTCGTTCACTGAGATGTTTGGGATCAGGGCAAAAATCGGGTAAAACCACCTCCTGGGCCCTTGGAACCAGGTATTGATTTTAGGGAGAAAGATGGAATCCAGCCATAGGACGACACGGTTGAAATGAAAGATGCACAAGTCGTCGCGAACAGAAAGGGCTGCCAGCTCCAAAATCCGATGAGCGGAAGTGACTGCTACAAGAAAGGCAACCTTGAAGGTCAGAAGTTTCATAGAGGCAATACCCAGTGGTTCGAAGGGAGATGCCATCAGGGCCTGGAGGATGAGACTGAGGTCCCAGGAGGGATAACTGTGGACTGGAGGCGGACGAAGGTTGGATGCACCCCGCAGAATGCAACGAATATGGGGATGCCAGGACAACATGGAGGCCCCTTTGCATTTAATCACAATTGCTAGGGCAGCGACCTGCCAATGGAGAGTATTGACGGCGAGGCCGGCTTCCAACCCCCCTTGAAGGAAGTCCAAAACCCAGGGAATGGATGCCAAAGTGGGAACGATACCCATTTTGGAACATCAACGATGGAACGAAGACCAAGTTGCTTCGTAGATGCGTGTCATAGACTGTTGACGAGCAGCGAGAATAGTGCATATCACACTAGATGAGAAACGGTCCCTCTTCAGGATCTCCCTTTCAAGTGCCAGGAGGCCAGCTGGAACCACTGAGGGTCTGGATGGTAGATGGCTCCCTAGCAGAGGAAGATCCGATCTGGAGAAATTCTCCAGGTAGGAGTTAGCGAGAGGCTCATGAGGTCCGCAAACCAGGTCCTCCGGGGCCAATATGGAGCGATGAGGATGACGTCCGCTCCCTCCATCAGGATCTTCCTGATAATCCTGGGCATCAGAGGGATCAGTGGCAATGCGTAGAGGAGGGTTGTAGGCCCCCGACAACGGAGGGTGTCGGTCCCCTCAGCTCCTGGCGTCCAAAACCGGGTGAAGAAGCACAGAAGCTACGCATTTCTCAGGGCTTCCAGTGACGTCAGCATAAGAAGAAGGATAGGAAAAGTGCTCCTGACCTGATCTTCTTTTCCTTGACTCAGACGGCTTTTTTTCCTGCCGAAACCGCTCCTGGAGGGAGCGGGGAGAGTGAGGAGTGCAGGGCGCGCATGGATGTGGCGATCCTGCGCGCTGAAGGCTTGATCCTCTTTCAGTCTCTGAAGTCAAGGAGAGGGCGCCAAGGAATGGCGGCCCCGAAAGAATGACTCATCGTGTTGGATAGGAAGCCAATGGCACAGAGTTGGAGAGTTGGAGAACTTGGATTTATGAACTCGGAGGTGAGGAGCATGGAGAGAGAGTGTGTGAAGCTCGAATTGCCGGGACAAGCTGTGAGGCAAAATAGCCTCACTTGAGCAGCAGCTGAGAGAGAGAAACCCAGACAGTGAAGAAATCTGCCTATTTAATAGGGGAAGAGCTGGTAATGGAGTGTAATTTTTCTCTCTTTTGCATCTGTTATCTCCTTGATTGGATTATTGGATTTTGCTGTGGACTTTTTTTTTCTATCATAAATTTATAAATCCGGGACAAACTATCAATAATCTCCCTTATCAAGCTGAATTACTAGCTTTCTGATACTCTATGTTTGTAGCTGGAAACGTCTTTGCTTGGAACTGTCGGCAATATAAGATCAGCAACTCATCTAGTGGCAGACTTGGAAACTCCAAAAGAAACATCGTGGTTGTACTTAGAAGAAGTCTAAAATCTAAAGATTTGGTCCTCCCCATTTCCTCTTTCCTCCCCTTTTTGGTTAATCTTTGACAGTACTCTCCCTCCTTTCCTCAACCCTTATTTACTGATCAGGCCTGAGTGATATATCAGACTGAATAGAAACTTAAACAGATTTATACAATATTTATACTATATATAGAGGGTACTGAACTACTATTGTTACTGTAGAAAATTTATATATCTATATACTTAATAGATTGGCTAAAAATTGTAGATTAATCGTATATATTGGGTTGATTTAAATTAATTGATAAATAGAGAATTTGAGGAAGAGAAAGACTAAGTAAGCTGAAAAGTGGAGAGAACTTAGTGTGTATGCTGGGTTGGAAGAATTTTTGGTCTCCAAATAAAAATCAAGGAGGACCTCAAGGAGAGATGTCCATTGCAGCGGCTACAACAGTTACTAAAGGGAGCAAGAAAGCTTTACTGCCCGCCCCCCTTGGCGTCATCGCCAGTATTACCATTCCAAATGTCATCTAAATCTATAGAAGATGCAAATACATTGGGAAAGTCCCCCTCATTACAGAATTTACAGGGAATGATGCAGACGATGCAAGAGGTAATGATGAAAAATGTTGAGGACTTAACGAATTTGAGAAGTGAAATGGGGGCGGTGCGGGGAGACATTAAAATATTAAATGAACAATTGACAAAAGTGCGAGAGGTAATGGTTAAACAAGAGGGAAGACTTCACAACGTGGAAGTCCGTACCAATAGATATGAAGAACACTTGGCGGGATTGGAACGTGAACAGGCCGCAACTACGAGGACTATGGAAGAAGAAATAATCTTCTTACAGATGGAACGCTCCTCCTTTTTCCTAAGGATGCAGAACATGGTTCAAGATAAAGAAGAATGTGTGAGAGAAGTAGTTGGAAGTATTTTAACTGAAATCTTGGAAAAAGATAAGGAGTTAATAATGAAAGACATTGATGAGGCCTATAGGGTTTTACGGAATATGCAAAATGACATAATTTGCCTCAAGAAATTCATATCCAATTTTGTAAGAAGGACATATGGGAGGAAGTTTATAGGAAGGCAAGGGACCAGGTGATATCATATAAAGGACAACAAATTATGATTTTAAAGCAAATCCCTAGGAAAGTTAGAGAGCAGCAGCGAAGATACCAATTTCTGACGATGCAATTAAGGAAAAATGCAATTCTATATAGATGGTTGATACCGGAAGGTTTATTGATAACTTTGTGAGATAAGAGGATTAAAATTGAGAACTTGAGAGATGCACGAGATTTCTATGAACTAAATTTTAAGGCGAATGACTTGGAGACTGAGGGGGAAGCGGAAAATGGAAGCTTAGAAGACCTACAGGAGGATGAAGAATTTAAGGAACGAACAGATGGGAAGGAGAGAAAGATAGAGAGGGAAGGAGTTGGTGGAAGGAAAGAACACCTTTCCCTGAGGAAAACCTGACAAACCACTCTGCTTGATTGATGGTAGTCCTGCTCACCCAGTCCACTCAGGTGTTTGAGACGCCAAAGATGTGCTCTGCATGAAAAGAAAGCAGATGTCTCTCTGCCCATAGACCTAGTGACGCAGCCTCACGCATCAGGGCCTTGGAACGAGTGCCCCCTTGCCTGTTCATGTGGGCCTTCGCTGTCACGTTGTCTGTTTGTAGAAGCACGTGATGACCCGACAGTTGCTTTTGGAGGTGTTGGAGCACCAGATGGGCAGCGCATAACTCCAACCAGTCACGTTGGTTCTGAAAGTGGGTAACCCACCTGAAGAGACTTGCGTCCGTGGTGAGAACCAGACACTATGGTTCTTGGAAGGAGCAGCCTTTCTCTAGGGCAGAAGATGTCTACCAGCGTAGGAATGTGAGCACACTGTGGGAACCTTGATCCGGGCATTGGTGTTGCTAGTGCCAGCCTTTTGGCTGGGCAAGAGGAGCCACTGAAGGGGACGTGAGTGTAATCTCGCCCAAGGGACAATAGCCAAACAGGAAATTGTCTGATCCAATAATTGGGAAAACAACAGCAGAGGAACCCTCCTGAGAGACTGCACACGTCTCACTGCATTCTGGATGTTGATCAGGTATTCCTGAAAAAGGAAGACTAGACCAGATAAGGTGTTAATTCGTGCACTGAGGTGGATGAGGTCAGTAGAGGGAGTGAGATGACTGTGTTCCTGGAGCATCCTGAATTAGAATAGAATTAAAAAATCATCCAGGTAACATAGCAATCTGATAGGCGTTGCTCGTAAATGAGCAGCCACCACGTCCAGGAGCTTGGTGAAGGTGCGGGGGGGCAGACAAGAACCTGAATGGCAAAGCCCTATACTGGAAATGGGCTCCATCATAGCAGAATCTAAGGAATCTGCGGTGAGCTGGTCTGATGGGAACATTGAGATAAGCCTCCTGCAGATCAATGGATGCCAAAAAATCTTCGCATCTGATGCCACCAGGATGGTATGCAGAGATTGCATCTTGAAGCGCCTGTACTGTAAATTCAATCACTTCAGTTCTAGTATGGCCCTGCTTCTCCCCCCCCCCCCCGACTTCTTTTGAACCAAGAAGAAAATTGAATAGAAGCCGGAACCCCAATGATCTGGGGTCACTGGCTCAATGACTTGAATGGCCAGAAGGTGTTGAATTTTGGATTCCATCAGAGCTCTCTTGGAGGAATCCGTGTACCTGGAATTTCGAATGAATCTTCATGGAGGATAAGAAATAAATTCGAGGGTGACCCCGAGGGAATATGTCTCAAGAGCCCAGACGTCGGTGGTTGTATGGCACCAGGTGGTAGCAAATTTGGCGAGCCAACCACCAGTGGGCTTAAGACCTGAGCAGTTACTTAATTCTGCAGTAGGGGCAGAAGTTGGAGCCCTAAAAGGGTCATCGAGAGTGAGGTTGCTGGGATCGCTCCCTGAAGGGCTGTCAGTCCTAGGCTTTATCAGTGGGGTGATTGAAGGGCCGCTGGTTGGCTGGGGATTGGAACCTGGGATCCGAAGGACGAAAGGAATGCCTGCGGTAAGGAAAGGCAGATCGCCGATCGGACCATCTGGAGACATAGGGAAGGACCTTCTTCTTGTCCCTATCTTCTACGAGGACCGGATCAAGGCTTTCCCGAAGAGGGAGCCCCCTTTAAATGCCGCTGCGTCCAACCACCATTTGGTCCTCATGTCCGCCTGCCAATGGTGCAGCCAGAGGAGGCGTCTGGATGTGATATTGGACGCCAGTGCTCATGATGCAAATTTCACTGAGTTGAGTATAGCATTGGTGGAAAACTCAGCGGCAGTGATCAATTTATTAATGTCCTAATACAGGCGAGAGTCCTCTAGGGAAATCCTGGACTGCATCTGACGTAGCCAGATGAGAGATGTCCTGGTGAAGGACGTCGCTGTGGCAGATATGATGGCCCATGTGGCAGCCTGATGTGTCTTACGGGTTGAAATTTCAGCCCTTCTGTCTTCAGTTCGAAGACCCTCGGCAGCATCAGAAGGCAGGATGCTAGGCGAGGTCAGATGTGCCAAGGGGACGTCGACCACGGGAAGTTTAAGGAGATCCTTGAGCTCCCGGTCCACTGTGTACAATTTTTTTGTCTAGTCCACTTGGAGTTGGAATGGACCCCGGCTGAGCCATTGCCTTTGGAGCATGTAAACAAAGAGCTTGGGCGATGGGATGATTTCATGCTCTGTGACCACCTCGAAGAAAAGAAGGTTGGTGGAATCTTGAGGGTCCGAAGAGCCCTCTTGACACGCAACTGTAACACCCATATTAGCAGTAACCCGCGCCTTATGCAGCAGGGTCTTAAACATCTCATGGTGGAAGAGACCGGTGGTACGGGGTCTGTCAGAGGAAAATTCTTCTTCCTCACCAGAGACATTGTAGTCAAAAATATCATCACCCATCAGAGACGGATCACTATGGTGGGACAGAGAAGGTGAATGAGCAGCTTGCAAAGTGTCAGTGTCCATGTGGCTCAATGGTTGGACAGGCCTGGGTGCCTGAACCGGAGCTGACAATGGAGCTAAAATGCCCTTTGCGTGAGAGTTGCATCAATTCCTCTGGTCACAGTATGAGTAATGAAATCGCACATTTCCTGTGGCATGGCGGAAATGTGGCCTTCCACTGGGCGGAGCCCCGCCACAGTAGGAGTAAAGGTTGCAGATGGCTTTGTCAGTCATGGAGGTCTAGGTGGTTCCACGATGGAAGCAGATCCTTGAGAGAAAGCTTCTCTGAATACCGCCTGATTATCTTGTGCTTCAGCAGAGAGATTGGGAGACCAGGTAGAATGGTCCTGACATATCTGGGGGGAGAGGTTCTGTTCTTGAGCCAAGATGGGGCACCCCCCCAGGTTCAGAAGAAGTAGTGGCGCTGCTGGTTGCTGCCTTCTTTTGGGCCTTGTCAAACTGCTTGCTTAAGGCAAGGTGTCTTCGTTCGGCATCTTTCTCTGCAGCAGAAGAAGAGGATGCAGTGGCAGAAGATTTAGCCCTGGTTGAATGGGCTTTGGATTTTGATCTGCCCCTCTATGTAGTAGGAGGGGGAGGAGATCTAGATCGACGTGAGAGAGAGCACTTGCGATCCACCATTGTGTAAAGACACTCTCCCTCCAGGCAAGTTGGTCAAATTCAGTGGAACTGCAGACAAGGTAGTGAAAGCCCCCTTAAGGTAGCATGGAACTGACGGAAGAGCTCCTAATTGCCAGAGCAGGGCTGCCAGAAATGGCAGGGAGACAACAACACAGCTCCACAGGGCCCTGAGCAGGATCAAGTAAAGGTGAGGGTTAGGCATGGAGCTGACAAGATGATCCCAAAACTCCTTGGGGAGGGCTGAAAGAAACAGCGTGGAGCCAGCAACAGAGCTCCATAGGTGCCTCTAATCAGACAGAAAATGGCACGGAGCTGACAGAACAGCTTCTCGGGTGCCCACACCAGCAGATACAAAATGGCTTAGAGCTGATAACATGGCTCATCTGGCGCCCTTGCAAGTGAAACAAAATGGCACGGAGTCGTCAGAACAGCTCCCTCGTGCCAAGAAAACAAGCCCAAAATGACAGGAGCTGACAAAACGGCTCCACGAATGGCAAGGCGATGGGCCACACAGGGAGAGCTCAGCTCCAACAACACGGAGCTCCTCTCAATCCCCGCAGCATGAAGCCGACACCACGGTTTCCCTCGCACTACCAATCCACTCACTGTTAACAGGTTGCACTCTTTGTGAGGCGACGAGATTGGCAGGGATTGGTGAAAATGGCTGTTAAGGATATTGTTGTGTCATCACCAGAGTCATGGTTCATAAAGCAGAGTACCATCAGAAGTTTTTACGCATGGAAACAGTTTTGAGAGTAATTGTGAATAACATGCAGACAAACTGGTTTTATAGTATTTTATTTTAAGGGTAAAGCGAAATCATAGTCCTTTAACAATCCAAGCCTTAGCCATATAAAGTGCAATACAAGATCAATCCAGGAATATAAAATCTTCTTACCAGTTTGTAGAAAAATACAAGGAACATTCAGGAACAATATAAAAACAGTTCAATAAATATCAGGAAACAGTAATAAATAAACCATGATCAAACAATGACCATTTAGAGAGATCAAAAACAGTTACAGCATAGTAGCAGGTAAAAATATGGTGTAGTGTCCACAACTGACCATAATTAAGCTCTCCTTAAATACATTGGCTACAGAGCTCATCTAATCAGCATGCCGAATGACTCAGCAATGTTCTTAAAGCTACATAATACAATTTCATATTACAAACATACAATGTTGGCTTAGATATTTCCTGGCCAACTAGTTAGGCAATGTCCATTTCCTAACATATTCCCCCTTGGACAGAACAATATATACTGGTTCACAACCTTAACTCATAACTCTCCCAACATGTCCTATGTTTGATCATACCCTGCACTTTAGTAAAATTGTCAGCAATATTGTTCTCCAACATACAATATTCCAATTTGATCATCTTGCTCTGTATACTTTGCCGTACATTCAAATATCAAATGTTAACTTCAAGTATCTTGAAGTATCTTAATATCCACTTTGCAGCTTGCCAATGCCTCTCTGTTGGTTCTGCATTATATCTGGCTAATTGATTAACACAATAGGAAATATCCGGCCTTGACCAATTACTGATATACGATAGACTTCCTATCAAAGATTGATAAATCTCTTTGCTGAATACAGGACTTTGTATATCTCCATGTTTGAAATCCTGATCCATAGGAGTTTTTGCTGGCTTACATGACTCCATATTATAGCGCTTTAATATTTGGCTAATCTTGCTAGATTGAGACAGTTTATATCCTCTAGCAGTTCTTATAACATCAAGACCTAAATAATGCTTTATATTACCTAGATTTCTTATCCTAAACTTATCCTGTAACAACTTAATAATTTCTATTACTTCCTTTTCAGTCTTCGTTACTATAGCAATATCATCTGTAAACATGAGCAAAAATGAAATTAAACCATCTTTCTCCCGTTTAAAGAGACATTTATCTGCTACACCTTCTACAAACCCCATAATATTCCGCTCTTTCACAATACACCTATTCCATTCAAACCCTGATTGCTTCAAACCGTAAAGGCTCTTTTTTAATTTCCAGCAATCGGTTCGCTCATCCATTCTTACACCTAATGGCTTCCTCATATAAATGTTGTGATGTAAAGGTGCATGCAAATATGCTGTCTCAACATCTATATGAGTAATCTTATAATCATTCTTTGCCTCCCACACTAACATTGCTCTTAATGTGGTTGCTCTTAAACTGGGAGCAAAAAACTCATCATAGTCTCTTTCAGACTGTGCGAAACCTTGAGCGACTAAAAGAGCTTTATGGGTTACATTTCCATCAATACCTGTCTTTAACTTATAGACCCATTTACAACCAATCATCCTTTCTCCTGGTGGTAACTGAACATTTTCGTATACATCTAACTCTTTTAAAGACTTGAGTTCTCTATGCATAGCCTCCTTCTATGCTATTTGATCCTTTTCAGGATACATCTTGATATCATCAAAATTGGAAGGTTCTACATTTACATGACAAACCACGCTTGCTTGATACCTATCGGGCAGATGTCTTACCCGAGTAGATCTCCTAGGCAATACAGGACTCATAACTGGTATTTCATCTGTCTCTTCCCCTAAACTTCCTTCTTCTTCTTCTTTTACAGTAGACTCTACATTATCTATATCTTCATCAGGGTATCATTGAATATTTGATTTTCAATAATAACATTATCATCATTTCTGTAATCAGCTTGCTCAAGCTTATCCCAACCTACATGCTCCAGGAATTTTGCACTAGCGCTATAATAAATGCTAGTGGTTCCTGGCAACCAGAATCTAAATGATCGGTGGTTCAATTCATATCCAACAAAAAACATTTTTCTAGCTCTCTATTGTCCCTTCTGTCTTAATGGAGAGGGAATGTGAATCCAAGCAGGAGCACCAAACGTATGCAAATAACTAAGATTAGGTTTTTTACCATGCCATAGTTTAAATGGTAATTCTCCAGTAGATGAATTAACAACTTTGTTTAAAACATGGTTGGCACACATAATGGCTTCACCCCATAAGGTTTCTGGCAAACTAGAATCTGCTAACATAGCTCTAGACATAGCTTGCAGTGTTTGACCTCTGCGTTCAACATAAGCATTGTGCTGTAGTCTATACGGGGCAGAATGTTTATGCTCAATACCTGCCTCCTGAAACATATTCTCTAACCTTAGATTAGTAAACTCAGTACCATTGTCTGTTACCAAGCAAACTACTTTGTATCTCTGTTTCCTCTCTACAAATCTTAACCAGTTATTAATATGCTGAAATGTTTCAGATTTTGTTTTCATCAAGTAACAGAAACCATATCTAGAGAAATGATCAACAATGCTTAGTATATAGCAGGCTCCCCATAAACTGGGTTGTTTAGGTCCAATTAGATCTGCAAACACCACTTCTAATGGTCTTTTGGTTTTAAACCCATTGATTCGGTTTGCTGGGGTTACTTTGCTTTTCTTCTGATTACAGGCATTACAGTTCAGATATTTAGCACATGGTTTTAACTTTATCCCTTCAGATAACTCTACTGTCTTTTTCAATACGTTGAAATTCATATGTCCTAATCTTCGATGAACTAAATGGATACATTCATTGTGTGGTTTCTTATTGTCATAAACAGAGTTAGTTTTAGCCATTAATGCTAGGTTATCTCTTAATACAAATAAATCATTTTCTAACATTGCAGTAACACATTTTCCATCCTTTTTGATTAAACATCTATCTTCTCTAAATGTTACTACAAATCCAACCTGTAATAATGATTTAACTGATAACAAGTTGAATTTCAGTCAGGTATATACAACATAGATAATTGTTCATCAATAAATGAACACTGTGCAATACCTTCCCCAGTTACTTTCATTCTCCAACCATTGGCTAATGTAACATGTTGTTTGCTATTATTCAGTTTAACAAATCTTTCTCTATTTCTAGTGATGGATTGTGATGCACCACTATCAACTACCCACAAATCATGGTTAACATTTGTAGAACTTGATATAGCTAAATTAACATTCTTCTTGGTTCTCTTTTGATCACCAACAGTCATTTTCTTTCCCTTAGTACAACATTTAGCTATATGACTCTTAGCCCCACAAGAAAAACATCTTTTAACAATATAGGCAGTTGAAGACGATCTTTCTTCCTTTGGTTGTTTCTCTCTCAATTGTTCTCTATCTTTCCTTCTTCTGGACTCTTCCAACAATCTTCTGGTTATGCAGTCAATGTTAGTTCATCTCTGGTCAAAACCTCCAGTGAAGAAACATAGTCATCATAACTTTCATCCAAAGAAGAAAGAATAATGTAAACCTGTTGCAATTCTGAAAAAATAAGTTCCTTCTCATGTAGCTCTTGAAAAGTTCTTGTCATAAACTCCAAATGAGCTAACATATCTTCTCCTTTAAGAAGATGGGTTTTAAACTGTTTACGTGTAAGATGTATGTGAGCACCTACACTATCACAAACATATATTCTCTTCAAATTGTTCCAACACCTAGCAGCAGAATCTTCACCACAAATGTGGACTAGCTGCTGGTCACTCAGTGTCAGTCCAATTATGCAAAGAGCCCGTTCATTATCCCGGTTAAATTTGACTAATTTCTTCTCATCTTCATCATTTTCTGGATTCTATGCAGTTACATCCAGTGGATTATTAACTACATCCCATAGTCCTTCCCTATGCAAAAGTAGGTTGCATTTCATAGACCAGGAAACAGTTTGTTCCGTCCAACCGGATTATCATGGATATACTGGATGACTGTTCTTGTGCCATCTTCACTTGGATACTTAATAACAAACGCAGCTGTCTGAATAAATTACTGTATCATTCACATCAACTCTCAGTGCTCTAGATAATACCGGGTAACTCTGGGTAGCTCTGGGTAGCTCTGGGTAGCTCTGGGCCCATAACCAATATTAAGGATATTGTTGTGTCACCACCAGAGTCATGGTTCATAAAGCAGAGTACCATCAGAAGTTTTTACACACGGAAACGGTTTTGAGAGTAATTGTGAATAACATGCAGACAAACTGGTTTTATAGTAATTTTACTTTAAGGGTAAAGCGAAATCATAGTCCTTTAACAATCCAAGCCTTAGCCATATAAAGTACAGTACAAGATCAATCCAGGGATATAAAATATTCTTACCAGTTTATAGAAAAATACAAGGAACATTCAGGAACAATATAAAAACAGTTCAATAAATATCAGGAAACAGTAATAAATAAACCATGATCAAACAATAACCATTTAGAGAGATCAAAAATAGTTACAGCATAGTAGCAGGTAAAAATATGGTGTAGTGTCCACAACTAACCATAATTAAGCTCTCCTTAAATACATGAGCTACAGAGCTCATCCAATCAGCATGCCGAATGACTCAGCAATGTTCTTAAAGCTACATAATACAATTTCATATTACAAACATACAATGTTGGCTTAGATATTTCCTGGCCAACTAGTTAGGCAATGACCATTTCCTAACAATGGCGATGCCCAGAGAGTGGAATCCACGATGCTGGTAGCAAGCTGCGGCTCAGCTGAGTGGTGCTCGGCCAAACGTGAGGTCCCCTGGCTACTGTAAGCTCAGCAAGAATCCAGCAATGTCACGAGTGTTTCCAGGATTGCTGTGGCTACTTGCCTACTCACAAACAGCATGGTTTTAATCAAGCCATCTCCTGTTGGCAATTACCTGCAAGCCTTCCCCGCCCTAGTTAATTGCAGGTTAACTCCCCATATAAGCAAGGACCTTTTCGCTTGCTACTTGGGCCTAGACTCCGGTTTAGGCCTAAATGCACAGCTCCTGCAGGAAGCTATGTGCAAATGCCGCAGATGGGAGAAGAATGCAGATAAGGACTCCAGACGCTGTTGCAGAGAAACTCCCACGGATGCTTGCCTTTTGCTGTTTTGTAGCACGCAAGCTATCATCGGGACTGCTGTTGCTGGACCTTCTTCCTCCCACAAGCTTCAAGCAATGTTTGCTGTTTGAACTGTTTTTACTTCAGGTGACTTTTAGCTGTGAAGTTTGTGCTGCACCCCTTCTATTACCTCGATGATGTATCGACGCCGAAGCTGCTTATCCTCATGTTAGCTTTATTCTCTTGTGAACTGTTTCGGTATTGTGGAGAGGAATCTAGGGAGATAGCCTTGCTTCACATAACCAAGATAAGACTTTGTTTTTAATTAAAGACATAGTGCTTTTTAAATGTTTTAAAGTAAATTATATTTTTACACAAGACGCCTCTGTCAGATTTATTTCAGTCTAGTGTGTTTGCTCATGAGCTGGTTCACGGTCCGGGGTACCCCTCAATCCCATTCCCTAACAGTTGGTAGCAGAGGATGGTTTAACGAACCTACACTCATGTGGTAATGCGCTAGACTGGAGTGTCTGCAGTTGAACAAATGTTGACTAGGGCAGCAGCAGCAGCAAAAAGTATGAAGTCACAAACTGGACTGTCTGGGGCTCAGGCCAAAAATGTTTTGGCTGAAAAACCCCAAACTCTAATTGATTTAGAGAATAGTGGAGCTGTAAGTTTTGGAGCAGAGGCCTCAACTTCTGAAGGGCCTAAGATAGTGAGTAAACCATCATCACCTAAAGAAGTAGAGACTGGAAGAACGCCACTTCAGGTCTTGAAAACAAATACAGAGGTGGATGATGAATTTAGGAAGGCAATCCTTCAGTTTTTAGGTTTGCCCACAGTAAGTCAGAACCCGACTGCTGATTCTAGCGGATTATTAAAGAATCCATCCGTGAAAGGAAAGAAGATCGAAGTCCTAGAAAACACTGGATCGGTAAGAGACTTTCAATCTTTTCCTAAAACCCTTACCTCAGACCATAAGTGGAGAATGGGGGATAACAGACTGCCTGATTCAAATGTTCCTGCTTCTTTGTTAAACCAGCATGGCCAAGTTGATATTGCACCACCTGCTGTTGAAGCCATCATAGATCAGGCCATAAAGACTTTAGCTCCCTTGATGACATCAATGACTTCTGCTAAAAATTTAAGAGACTCTCATGTTGAGCGTAAGGTTGCAAGTGTGATAGAAACTTTGGCAACCATTTTAGGCGATGGTTTGCAGGCGCCATCGGCTCAACAAATAGTAGCTGCATGTACCAAAGTACCCCTGATGTCTGCGACTAATTCAGCACATGCCACGAGTGGGATATATCCATCCGTGACGACATCGACATCCAGGACGGTTCCGGAGGCTGCCTCAACTGAAGATAGGAATTTGGGAGCGCGTCCAAAAATTCCTAGAGATGCGCACCAGAGAGGACCCTCGAGCTTTTGTGATCAAACCAGGATGAGCTTTGCATCCGCACAACGTGAAGTTTTAATCCCTCTCATTGGGGAGGAACGATTGTCAGAATGCCAGATGGAAGACACTGTGCTGTGTGCTTCCATTCCAATGCCTTATTGCCCGTTCCAGGACGGACCACATTTTGAACATCAATTAATGTCTGTTTCCATGTTTAATAATGTACAGGTCCTTCCTCCTAATTTTAAAAGTTTAAGTGTGGGTGGAGGAAATTTTAAGGAATGGGTTAAGAGTATTCAAGTAATTTTAATGAAAGAGAATGTTTTATCGTTGTTGTTAAAACCCCCACCTAGACCATGGTCCTTAGAAGTTGATCTTTTACATCATAAGGCCTTTTGTATCTTATTGATGTCTATTGACCCTGCACTATATCCCAGTATATCTTGTAACCTGACCGTAACAGAAGTTTGGGTGAAACTGCATAAGCTACTTTGTTCAAAAAGCTCCCATGTTACAAACAGAGTTTATAGGGAGTTCTATTCCGCAAGGTTGAAGGTGGGAGTAGATATTAATGAACACTTATGTGAGTTAAACAGGTTAAGGCAGGAATTGATGTTGAGGGGGGGAACAGTGTCTGAACAAACCCTCATTACTGTTATACTCAATTCCCTTGATCCTAGCTGGGATAATTTTATATCGCAACTGGATAATGTTGATTGTAATAACTTATCTTTAGAAGTGTTATCTGGCAGATTGATTGCGGAAGATAGCCTGCGAAAATACAGGGCGGCTTTTCACAAAAAGGAAAAACCTTTAAGAAGGCCCGATAGTTCAGCTAGAGCATATACTATCGGAGAATGCTTCAATTGTGGTTCAAGAGAACATTATAGAAGGGATTGCCCACAAAACGTAAATGCTAGGGCAAGTTTAAAGACACCTTCTGATAATAAATGTAAAAGGAGGTCACTTCCTCCCGGCAAAAAGCCAAATGGAGATGTTCCTAACCACAGAAGGGGTAAAAAGCCAAATAGAGGCAACAAAGGGAACAATCCCAGGTTTAATGATATTTCTGTAGGTATAGTGGAAACTACTGAGTCAGAACTTACAAGGGAACAGTGAGAGCAACTATGGTTAATGGACAGTGGAGCCAGTAACCATGTTGTCAGTGACTGAAGGTTGTTTGTTAATATGAGAAGGCATCAATCCATGGTCAAAGTTGTAAACGGTAAAAAGGTGAATGTTGTTGGCATTGGAGATGTTTATATTCCTGGGATAGGAGAAATTAATGGAGCATTGTATGTACCTGAGATAGACCATAATTTGCTAAGCCTAATGAGGATATGTGAGAACCCTAGAATGGAGATTCTGTTCTCAGGAGGAACAGCTGTGATCAAAAACAACAAATGTGTGATTGGGGAGGTTTTGAAGATAGGTGGTTTGCCTTATTATTCCCCCAATACAAATGCTGAGACCTGCAGTGATAGCAATTATACTATCTCATTTGGTAGTAACAATGAATCACAGTTAGAACTAGGTGATGAGGATCAAGACTTTCACAGAGGAAGCCTTGTAAAGACAAATGTAAAGTTAATAAAAAGTTTTTAAGTTTTAATTTAAAGTCAGATAATAGGGAACCTGAAAATGCTAATGTAATTTCTATAGGTGAGCCGTTGCACAATGAATGTGCTCACTTGATGCATCGCAGGTTAGGTCATGTGAGTTTTCCTATAGTGAAAAAGGTAACCGAACACTCAAGGGGAACCAAGATCAATGATTGTAACACATTCCTAGATTGTTCAATTTGTAGGAGTGCAAAGTTGAAAGTGAAATCTGCGCCCAAGAGGTCTCAGAGGTACTCCGAACACCCGTTTCAGCTCGTCCACATGGATTTGGTGGGTCCATTCGCACCTTCCGTGGGTAAGAGAGGTACTTTCTTACCATAGTAGACGACCATAGCAGATTTGGATTCGTTTTCCCCTTGATGTCCAAAAATGAAACGTTGACTAAGTTTAAGGAATTTTGTAACTTAGTCCAGAACCAGCACAAGGTCAGAGTTAAGAAGATCTTTTTTTTTTTAACTGAAAAAGTTTTACAAATACATTTTCTCCCCAATTACCCCCCCCTAACCCTCCCTATTGCCCCCTAACCCTCCCTAACCCCCCCAACCCTCCCTAGCTCTCCCATCCCCCCAGGACTTCCACAAAATATAATCCATATCAAAATCACATTTTATAAAACTTGAACCCCTCCACCCCCTGTATATTTTCCACATCTTCACAAAATTTTATTCTATCCCTATATAATACTTTCAGTTAAAAGCTATCTGATATTTCCTAGTTTGATATTTATTCTGCACATAATCTATCCACTTTTTCCACTCCCATACATAAATCTCTTGTGTCCGATCTTTTAAGTATGCTGAAATCTTCGCCATCTCTGCAAAACTGGCCATCTTCAAAGTCCATTCTTCAATAGTAGGCATAGCTTCATTTTTCCAATATTGACCTATCAGTAATCTTGCTGCTGTAATCATATACAATATCAGCTTTACTTCACCCAATGTGAAACCCTTAACTATGCCCAATAAAAACAATTGTGGAGAAAACTGAATTTTTTTCTTTAAAACATTCTGCATAACCCACCAAATTTTTATCCAAAAAGCCTTCACTTTCTTACAAGTCCACCACATATGATAATATGTGGCATCTAAGCAATCACATCTCCAGCATTTTGGTTGAACATTAGGATACATACAGGATAATTTCTTAGGATCTAAATGCCACCTATAAAACATTTTATAAAAATTTTCCCTCAGATTCTGCGAGTGTAAATTTAACATTCTGGACCCATATTTTCTCCCATGTTTCCAACATCACTGGTTCTGCAAAATTTTGTGCCCATTTTATCATGCAATCTTTAACCAATTCAGTTTCTGAATCTCTTTCTAGCAAAACATTATATACCCTTTTAATATGCATTGGACCTTTCTCTTTTATATGTCTAACCAGTTCTTCTTCATGCATCATTATACCAGTTTTTTGGTCCTCTTTCCATCTCAATTGGAGTTGATTATACTGTAACCACGATAAATTAATCCCCTCTTCCAACAGCGTTTCTAATGTCTTCAGTTGCCATCTGCCCGCATCTGTAAAAAGAACTTCTTTATATAACACCCCCCCCGAGTGACATTATATTTGTATTCCACATGATATGACCAAGATCCAACCATAACGGTATTTTGTAATCCCATTTGAGTCGGTGCTTCTTCCAAACTCTCATCAAAGAGTTTCTAAGTATATGGCTTTTAAATACTTTATCCACTTTGTTCTCATAAAATAAGTATGCATGCCATCCAAATTCAAGATCATAACTTTCTATATTCAATATTCCAGTCTTTTTCCTTCCAAACCAATCACTTGCTTGCGTCAAAGCTGCTGCTTCATAATATAATTGTAGGTTTGGAAGTTTAAGGCCCCCCATTTCTGGAACATCTTGCATAATTTTCAGCTTAACTCTCGGCTTTTTCTCATTCCAGACAAACTTATTCACTCCTTTTTGCCATTCTCTCAATTGTTTATCACTTTTAAGCACCGGAATCATTTGAAACAAAAAAAGAAATCTTGGCAAAACGTTCATCTTAATTGCTGCTATTCTTCCAAGTAAAGACAGCTGCAGTTTTTTCCAGGTCTCCATATCTTTCTGTACCTCTCGCCACAACACCTCATAATTATTTTGAAACAATTTCATATTTGATTCTGCAACCTGAACTCCTAGATATTTAACCTTTGGTACTATCTCAAAACCTGCCTTGCTTTCAAGTACCTGTTTTCGATCTTGTGTCATATTTTTGACTATCATCTTAGTTTTTTTCTGGTTCAATCTAAATCCTGATACCATACCATATTGTTCTATAATGTCTTTCATCTGGATTATTGATTCCATCGGCTGTGTTAGGGTAACAACCAGATCATCTGCAAATGCCCTTATTCTATAATCCTCTTGCCTTATCACTATTCCTTTCAAGATACTCGAGTCCCATATTGTATTCAACAAGACTTCTAATGTTAAAATAAATAACAATGGGGATAACGGACAACCTTGTCTTGTTCCTTTTTCAATACTAAAATTTGTTGTCAAACTTCCATTAATAATAATTTGTGCCTTTTGTTCTTGATAAATTGCTGAAACCGCCTATATAAATTGATCCCCAAAATCCATCTTTCTTAAAGTCTTTAATAGAAAGTTCCAATCCACTCTATCAAAGGCCTTCTCCGCATCCAAGAAAACCAGCACTGCAGGGATCTGTTTATTCTTCTCAAGATATTCCAATAAATCTATAACTTGCCTTACATTATCCTTCATGTATCTGCCTTCTATAAATCCCGCTTGATCACAATGAATCACCTCTTGAATAACTGGCATCAACCTGTTGGCTAATACGTTTGCAAATATTTTATAATCATTATTCAGAAGAGATATTGGTCTAAAATTCTCAGGTTTTTTAGGACCTGCTTGCTCTTTCGGTATCAATGAAATATAAGCTGTTTTCCATGATGGGGGTATTTTACCCCCTTGTTGTATACTGCAAAATAGATCTTTAAGATGTTCAATCATTTCTGCTTGTAAAGTTTTGTAGTACACCGCAGTTAAACCATCCGTCCCTGGTGCTTTAGCTGTTTTCAATTGTTTAATTGCGGCAATAATCTCCTCAGCTGTTATAGGATGATTCATTCTCTCCTTTTGTTGACTAGAAATTTTTGTGACTCTTCTATTTTCTAAATATTTCTCTATAAGTCCATTCTGTGTATCATCTTTGGCATATAGTTTGGTGTAATAATCTACAAAAACTTCTTTAATTAATTTTTGTTGAGAAATTTCCTTCCCTCCATTCCCTGTCAATGACCCATGTACTCTGCCTCTTCCTTAGTGTATAAGCCAACCATCTGCCCAGTTTGTTAGCATTACAAAATGTGTTATGTTTTGCAAATTGTAAATTTGTTGCTGTTTGTTCCGCCATAAGCATTTGAAATTGATCTTTCAGAAGTTTTATAGCTCCTCGTATTCTTTCATCTGTTGGGTTTTTTATAAGTAACTGTTCTTTATTCTTTATTTCTGCTTCCATTTCAGATCTTTTCTTTTGTCAATTTAATTTGTGTTTAGAGTTCATATGAATGAGTACCCCTCTCATATATGCTTTACTCGCATCCCACACGATTTCAATTGGGGTACTCTTATTCAAGTTCATTTCAAAAAATTCTTTCATCTGCTTTTTAAGTTCTGTTATATTCTTTTCATATCTAAACAAATTTTCGTTTACTCTCCATGATCTTCTCTCACTCTTTCCCATCTCAATTTCTATCCATACCGGGCTATGGTCAGTTAAAGTCCTTGGAAAAATCTTTGTTCTTTTCTTTTTTACAAGTAAGTCAGCTGATAGTAAAATAAAGTCAATCCTAGAAAAGGATCTGTGTCTGTCTGAAAAGAAAGTAAAATCCAAATCTTTTGGGTTATGTATTCTCCAAATATCTTTTAATTCCAAATCTTCTTTCATATCAAAAAAAGTCTGTGGTAATCTAATCCTTGACTTTGCCAAACTCTTTTTATCTATTTTAGGATCAATTACTCCGTTCCAGTCTCCCATAATTAAAATAGATCTATAGTCCCATTGCAATATTTTCAAATGCAAAGTTTTGTAGAAATTTTCTTGTTGTTAATTAGGAGCATAAATTCCAATTACCAGAATTGGGCCATTTGCTGTGTAAAGTTCAATTGCTATAAACCTACCACAGTCATCCGCTTCTATAATTTTAGCTGACAGTCTTTTATTTATATAAATAATCACACCATTCTTTTTTTCCAAATTCGAAGCTATAAAATGTGTTCCTAATCTTGAATTTATCAAATATTTTTGATCTTGTATTCTAACATGAGTTTCTTGTAGGCAAATTATATCATTATTAAATTGTCTCAAATAGTTAAATAGTTTCTTCCTTTTCTGTGGTGAGTTTAATCCATTCACATTCCAAGATGAGAACTTAATCGTCATTTACAGTTTTTTGAAGCGACAAGAACACATGCCGAAGATTTTCCGAATCGGTGGTCTTCAGCTTTGCTCCTCCCATGGCTTCACATTCTTGTACATTGCCCTTAACTCCTTTCTTATATTGCTGTGGCTTGGACCTTTCCTGTTGTCTTTCTTTAATTTGCTTAGAAACTGCTCGAGTTATACGCTGACCTTTAGCTTCACACATCCGAGCTAGGTCCAAAGCCATTTCTCTTGTGGTCTTAGGTGGTTCATTTACAATTTCCGAAGGAAAAACTAGCAGGGGCGCATCCAGAAATCCTCCTGTAGCTCCCTGCATTTCCATTGCCTCCAATTCCAGCTGCTTAGACTGCTCCTCCTTCTCTTGCTGAAATTGCTTCTCCTTATCATTCTCCTTTATCTCCAACACAGAAGATGTACGTGGGAATGGTAAACTCTCTTTAAAAACATTAGAATAGAATTCTTCCGCCTTCTCAACAGTATTTAATCGATATCTTTCTCCCTTATACCTCAAAATTATGCCAGTTGGAGCATCCCACCTAAATGGAATTTGTTGTTTTTTAATTCATTCACTAAAAATCCAAAGTCCTTTCTATCTTTTAACATCTTAGGTGGTAGCTCTTTATAAACTCCAATCTCCTTTCCATCCACTTGCACAGCAGAGAGAAAGGACTTTTGTAAAATATCATTTCTCATTTTTCTATCTGTAAAATATATCACCACATCTCTAGGCAATTGTCTTTGTCTGGCCACCCAAGAATTCACTCTGTACACTTTGTCCATTTTGCAAAAAATCTCTTCAGAGCTAATCTTTAACAACACAGCTAGATCATCAGCACAGATCTTTCTCAGGTCTTCCCTATCGTTCTCTTTTAAGCCTCTCAGCCTTATAGCAAATTCCATGGACCTGAACTGCATCATTGTAATTTCATTTTCAAGTCTTTGCATTTTATTGTCAGCATCAAAGATTTTATAGTCAGTCTCCTTCATTTTGACATCCATTTCTGATCTAAGTTCCTCCACTTTATTATCAGTTTTAATAATTACTTCTGACAATCCAGTCACCACTGTCATTAATTTTTTGGTCACCTTGTCATATTTTTTCTTGCACCACCTCTTTGATTTCTTTAATCTCCTGCTTAATTTCCTGTTGTGACTTTTTAAATTTCTCATCCAAATTTTCATCTTGCCTCATCAAAGCCTGAGCAATAAAATCCTTTAAACTTTCAAGATCAATCTCTTTTTTCTGGCTTTGCTGGCTGGGAGGCTGCTGTTCAGGTTTGTGTGTGGGGGATCCCCCCCCCTGCCGCCTTCACATCCTGTTTAGTCTGCTTAGAAGCCATCCTGCCATGTAGTCTAGCTTTTTCAAAAAAGGAAATCCTTTTTCCCTTTCCTTCACCACAAAGTCCTCTGAAAAATTCCCCCAGGTTTAGTCAAATTAAAGATGGAATTGAAGCAAAATTAGGCTTGTCTTAAAAAAGATTCCCTTTTCTTTCACTTGTTACAGGCAATGCTACTTTGTCGCTAGTTGAAATAGCTATTCAAATCCACTTTCGCTTTCAGCTCTCATTAACGCTGAAGCCAGGCGCCATTTTCAGGAGACTTTCACTCTTTAGTTTTTAAAAGTTAGTCACAGGGCTAGTAAATACTTGCGGTTTCATGGTTCAAGTTCTTATTCCACCCTGTTTATTTGGATTCGCTTTGTTCTCAGTAAAAGAAGGTTGGTCCTGCCGCCTTGCTCTACAATGAGTAGACTCGTCCTCGCTGTCCGGAGTCTCGGCATGCTGAATAGGGAGCCATGCCTGTTTCCTCCCCAGAAGCAAAGGAGTGCTATCTGGGGGCTCACAGGGGCTCTACCTGCCTCGCACCGACTCTTTTCACGATTCCTTTTGGATTCGGAAATTTCTGAGCCGCTTCTCTTGTTCGAAGCGGCTCCAACAGGCAGCTGGGCTGGCGATCCGAAAAAAAGACCGTCTTTCGGCGACAGGAACCAAACCGGAAGTCCTGAGTTAAGAAGATCTTGACTGACAGAGGAACTGAATTTAATTCTAGTCAGTTCTCCAGCTGGTTGAGGGGTAAGGGCATAGTCCACTTACGCACTGCGCCTTACTCTAAGTTTCAAAATGGCGTCGCAGAACAGTGCAGCGACGTATTACAAACAATGATGCGGTGCGCCCTAGAGGATGCCACATTAAACTTCGCGTACTGGGTAGAAGCAGTTAGATACGTGAATTACACCCTGAACCGTGTGTGGTCTAGAGTGGTGCAGAAGACCCCATATGAGGTGCTATATGGCCATAAGCCTAGCTTGGCACACCTCCATGTTTTTGGAGTGATGGCCGATGTTCATGTCCCGAAGGAGCTCAGGAGAAAGGGAGACCGGATCTCATTAAACTGAGATTCGTTGGTTACAAGCAGGGCTCCAAGGCATTTAGGTTTGCCTACCCTAACGGAAAACTGATGATATCAAGGTCTGCCATCTTTCACGAAGGGGCCAACTGGAGTAAGATCCATGCCAATGAGATTCTTATTCGGAACCCTTCCCGTAGTTGTCGTAGGCAAATGGAGGATGTATCGGAGAACCTATCCGATGATAGGGATACATTTGGTTCTGGGAAGCGTGCATCCCAGGCACCCTTGAAAGGGGTATTGAAGCGTAAGATGGGGGTAGCCAGGAAGGATAGGCACCCAGCTTCTGAGAAGCATAGTGATAGTCACGAGGTAGATGACTCATCAGACAACTCTGATGTGAGTGATACTCCTAAAGGCAGACCAGTTAGGGCTACTAGAGGCAATAAGCCTAAGAGGTACGACGACTTTGTTACCTCAGTCGACCAGGTTTTGACCACCCCTCAGAGATATGAGGATGTGTTGGCCTTACCTGACCATGAACGACAGAAGTGGCTTGCCGCCATGAATATGGAATTAGACAGCCTGAAAAGGCTGGATGTATTCACGCCAACAAGATTGCCCGAAGACAAGAGGGTGATCAGCACCAGGTGGCTTTTCAAGCAAAAGCCCATTGAAGATGGGGGATTTGTCTATAAGGCGAGACTAGTGGCGCAGGGATTCTCGCAGAGATTCCCTGATGATTATGAGGACACCTTCTCGCCCACAGTGCACCCTGAGAGCGTGAGAACAGCTCTCACTATCGCTACCATGCGAGGCGAACATGTATACCAGTTCGACATTCAGACCGCATACCTGCACGCCCAGTTAGACAAAGAGCTGTACGTGAGGATTCCTCAGGGAGTAAGCCATCGGGAAGACGATGTGTGGTTGTTGAACAAGAGCCTATATGGCTTAAAACAATCTGGTAAGCGATGGTACGAGTGTCTCACTAAAAGCCTGAGAGAGATGGGCTTTTTACCATCGTCGGCTGACGAGTGTGTTTTTGTCAAGGAAGATCAGGGCATTAGGGAAACAGTACTGTTGTACGTTGATGACATCCTATATATTTGCAGATCAGAGAACAGGCATAAGAAGTTCTCTGAGGACCTAAGTAAGAATTTCGCCTTAAAACCATTAGGTCACATTAGCAAATTTTTAGGGGTGCAATTCGTAAAAACCGAGAAGGGGTTTCGGCTCTCTCAGGAAGATAAGATTCAGGAATTGCTTAAAAAGTGTAGCATGGTAGAGGCGAAGCCATGCAATACCCCTTTGGCAACAGACTTCCTTAAGAGTATGTACACTCAGAGCACGGAGTTTGAAGATAAGACCCTTTACAAGTCCATGATTGGGTCATTGTTGTACATTGCAAATTGGACTAGACCGGACATCAGTCTATGTGTAAATGTATTATCTAGACATTCTGAACATCCTACACAGTACCATTGGAGCAGAATCAAACGACTCCTGAGATATTTAAAAGGTACTGTGAAGTATTCATTGTTATTGGAACCAGAAGCAACTAGAGAATTAAGATTAAGTTGTTTTTTGGATGCCGATTGGGCAGGGGATGTTAGATCTAGAAAAAATACCTCAGGGTACATTGTATACCTAAATAGTAGCCCCGTGTATTGGTACTCTGGGAAGCAGAAGTTAATTGCAACTTCCACAGCGGAAGCTGAGTATGTCAGTTTGTCCAAAGCTTCCAATAACCTAGTTTGGTTCGATGATCTCTTGGTAATCTTATAGAGGCAGTCCATACATCCTATAAAAGTCTATGAGGACAATATGGCTGCCATTAACATATCGGAAGCCGATGCTGTAGGCCAGAGATCGCGCCATATTGATATTAAAATCAAACATGTGAGGCAATTGGTGAAAACAGGTTTCATTAAAACTGTGTATTGTGAAACCAAGGAACAGGTAGCGGACATGTTTATCAAACCGCTGCCCCGTGACCAACACCTCTATCTTCTGGGTAAAATGTTGATGGCTATGTGAATGTACTTACCATTGATGTGTACATGTACCCAATGTAGAATGTATGTTTGTTAACGAGTCAAATAGCTGCAGAGAAGGGGATTGTCACGAGTGTTTCCAGGATTGCTGTGGCTACTTGCCTACTCACAAACAGCATGGTTTTAATCAAGCCATCTCTTGTTGGCAATTACCTGCAAGCCTTCCCCACCCTAGTTAATTGCAGGTTAACTCCCCATATAAGCAAGGACCTTTTCGCTTGCTACTTGGGCCTAGACTCCGGTTTAGGCCTAAATGCACAGCTCCTGCAGGAAGCTATGTGCAAATGCCGCAGATGGGAGAAGAATGCAGATAAGGACTCCAGACGCTGTTGCAGAGAAACTCCCACGGATGCTTGCCTTTTGCTGTTTTGTAGCACGCAAGCTATCATCGGGACTGCTGCTGCTGGACCTTCTTCCTCCCACAAGCTTCAAGCAATGTTTGCTGTTTGAACTGTTTTTACTTCAGGTGACTTTTAGCTGTGAAGTTTGTGCTGCACCCCTTCTATTACCTCGATGATGTATCGACGCCGAAGCTGCTTATCTTCATGTTAGCTTTATTCTCTTGTGAACTGTTTCGGTATTGTGGAGAGGAATCTAGGGAGATAGCCTTGCTTCACATAACCAAGATAAGACTTTGTTTTTAATGTGCTTTCTTAAAGACATAGTGCTTTTTAAATGTTTTAAAGTAAATTATATTTTTACACAAGACGCCTCTGTCAGATTTATTTCAGTCTCAGTGTGTTTGCTCATGAGCTGGTTCACGGTCCGGGGTACCCCTCAACCCCATTCCCTAACAAGCAAGGAAATAGCCACAATAAAAAACTGAAAATTCTTCCAAAAAACGCTAGCCAGAAAGTCCATTAGAATGAGTTGAGGCAAAAAGAGTCTTTAAGGCTGGACTGAGTTAATGAACTGGAGTCACACCGGAAGAGGAGGTGTGTTTAAACAAATCTTAACTCAGTCTCTGGCCAATGACATGAGGACAACCCGTTCAATGGACTCTCTAAGCAGCACAATGGAGAATGGCTATTTCTTCCTGTTTGGACAATGAAATATTTTCACTTTCATAATAATAGTGAGACATAAGGGATCACTTCACATTTGGAAAAAAGTAGTTTTCACGTTCACATTAGCTTTCTTAGGAAATAAACTACAATGTACTTTCAATATATTTGCTATCTCATTTTTGCAAAAATAATAATGAGATTTAAAATAGCAAACTTTGGAAAATATATTATTTAAAAGGGGGCACTCACTTTAGCCACATATTAATAATCCAAATCCAGATAGCTGGACATAATTTCACATTAGAGATAAATAACTTTTCCACAAGCTTTTAAAGTGTTTATTCTATGTCAGCAATCTAGCCATGGCAACTTAGTTTCAATTTATAGAATGACAAATGAAACTGCTATACCTTTCATGTAGGTAGTTTACTCCAAGTAATAATTGTATAAACCATTTCACTATTTGACTTTCAGGAAATACTTTGCCACTTCTTTTGTACTCTTGAATTTTAAAGTCAAGGTCTTGGCCCTGAAACACAGAAACAAATGTACATTCTGATGAAAGCATTATACCTTAATTCATTAAAATTAGTGGAAAGGAATTTATTGAAAACAATCAGAGATCCTCCTATTGTTTTTACTAATAAATATTAATTTACTATTATATATCAGTTTTAATTCCATGAATGCTCTGTGCAATTCAGAAGCCTAGCATTAGAACCTAGATAACTTCTGAAGCTAATGCACTATATAGTCATGATATGCAAAGATCTGTGAGTTCAATTCCCAGGTAAAGGCTTGAACTCCATGGTGTTAACATCTGGCTACCCACAACTGATGAATGCCAATGATGAAACCAGTCATACAGTACATTCTTGTAAAAATAAGAAGGGCTTTGGAAAAACAGATTAATTTTTTGGCACAGAACAGATATCCATTCGTTTTTTCATTACTATTTGAATGATGTAACTATATGTAGAACTGCTGATTCTAATTTGAGCAAAGCAGAGTAACCCTATAATCAGCTATTGATGGAAGTATATTCTGAGGTAATCATAATATTCATAGACCTGCCCACTTGCTGCAGCCTCAGCATTAACTATAAGCAGAATTTTTATATTTTCTGTTCTACTGATTCTGGGGATTGGAGGAGAGAAATATATAAAGACTAAAGCTCAGAAGCAAACTTGTTTTCACTGGCAAAGCAGCTATTATGCTGATTCCTGTGGTTCCTCACTTACTCTCTCAGCAAACACACCACTATCTTTAACTAATTGAAGAGGAAGGCAGCTCAGTCATTACAGCAATTGCATTACAGTCAATTGACATTAACCTCATGCATTCAGGCTGTCAGCACATGAAATTCAATTCTAAGTTCCTAAATGTTCAGGAAAATACCTACTTTATTATATAAACTTTCTATAATTCTATTTGGTTACTTACATTCTTGAAGAACATAAAATACAAAATTAAGGGAACAAGAAGCTCCCATATAGATATGCTTAGTTTTATAGTGCACAATGTCTCAGCTAGCTCATTTTCTAAAGTTGCACTGGATTGTCTCATGAGATTCTCTTAGGAAATGAATCTCCACAGTAAGCATTTGAGCAAATTAAGAAGACTCCTGAAACAATATTGGGGTGGGGGAGGGAGTCCTTAAAACATTTTAAAGACATTTAAAAGACATTCAGCAGCTCTTGAGAAAAATAGTACAGAGGTCTTACCTCACAGTATTCAGTAATGATGCAAAAACTTCCTCCTTCAACAAAACTTGTATAGAATTTAACAATGGCTGGATGGTCTAGCCTGGACAACAATTGTGCTTCCAAATTAGCTTCAACTGTTTCATTGGGTTTAAGATTCCCCACACAGATTTCTTTCAAAACTTTCCTGTTGATAAAATCAGTAAATCATAAGATAGTGAAAGGATTAGAGCATGCAAAGAGTGTAATTATTTTTGTACAACCCAGCTATTGTTATTCTTGCTGAGCTGAGCTCCATTGTAACTTAAAATATACCACCTGCAGAGATAAAAAGCTCCAGGCTGAATGCCAAGCTTAGCCTTACGGTAACTTTGCTGTAACTTTAAAATATGTATTCTGTCTGTTGTAACCACTTGTTGTAGATAACAAGCCCTAACAAGCTCTGGGCTAAATGCCAGAAAATGTGTATCTTTTCCTCCTGTGTTTCATCTCCAAGTGCTGACAAATCATGAGCTTTGTATAAACTAGTGGATAAGAAATTATGTTTCTAAACACAATGAACTATGTGTAAACTATAAAAAGGAAAAGAAGTTTTAATTAGTGTGTGCCTTTTGTCTCTCTGCCTTGCTTTGTTTGAGGCAGGAGACTGAGGACACCCAGCTTTTCTTTTGATCATCAGTAAAGCTGAATTTCAGTAGCCTGTTCAGAGTCTCTTTGGAATTTATTTAGATTCTGAGCTGCAAACCTAACAATAGGATACTTGTACAATCTTTTTTCATTTATACAATCATATATTCCTTCAATTTTAAATAGAGAATATAAATTTCATGAGAGTCTTTTTAACACATTTCAATATTTTTGATGTTTTCTTTCTATTCAGTGCTATTCTGGACTTCATTTGTGATTTTTTTGGATGGAAAGTAACTGTATGACACCATGGCCAATAAAGATATCCTAATTCTACTGAAGAATTTCTAACATCCTGTGCCTTTAATTTAAAATTTCCCATTTAGGACTATGTTATTGGGGGCTTTTTTTTTTTTGCTTTTTTAAAAAAACTTCATATAAAATATTATAGTCACAATCTCTTAACTTCTATTTGAATCTTTTTTTAATTAGAAATTTTTAATTTAATCAAATATTCAAAATAAATAAGAACAAATACAGGTGGAACTCGAAAAATTAGAATATCGTGCAAAAGTTCATTTATTTCAGTAATGCAACTTAAAAGGTGAAACTAATATATGAGATAGACTCATTACATGCAAAGCGAGATAGTTCAAGCCTTGATTTGTCATACTTTTGATGATTATGGCTTACAGCTCATGAAAACCCCAAGTTCACAATCTCAGAAAATTAGAATATTGTGAAAAGGTTCCATATTCTAGGCTCAAAGTGTCCCACTCTAATCAGCTAATTAAGCCATAACACCTGCAAAGGGTTCCTGAGCCTTTAAATGGTCTCTCAGTCTGGTTCAGTAGGAATCACAATCATGGGAAAGACTGCTGACCAGTTGTGCAGAAAACCATCGACACCCTCCATAAGGAGGGAAAGCCTCAAAAGGTAATTGCAAAAGAAGTTGGATGTTCCCAAAGTGCTGTATCAAAGCACATTAATAGAAAGTTATGTGGAAGGGAAAAGTGTGGAAGAAAAAGGTGCACAAGCAGCAGAGGTGACCGCAGCCTGGAGAGGATTGTCAGGAAAAGGCCATTCAAAAGTGTTGGGAACTTTCACAAGGAGTGGACTGAGGCTGGAGTCAGTGCATCAAGAGCCATCACACACAGACGGATCCTGGACATGGGTTCAAATGTCGTATTCCTCTTGTCAAGCCGCTCCTGAACAACAAACAACGTCAGAAGCGTCTTACCTGGGCTAAAGAAAAAAATAACTGGTCTGTTGCTCAGTGATCCAAAGTCCTCTTTTCTGATGATAGCAACTTTTGCATCTCATTTGGAAACCAAGGACCCAGAGTCTGGAGGAAGAATGGAGAGGCACACACTGCAAGATGCTTGAAGTCCAGTGTGAAGTTTCCACAGTCAGTGTTGATTTGGGGAGCCATGAAAGAAAGATTAGGAACAATGATGAAATAAAGGGTTTGACAATCAGAAAAGAGATATATAAGACACAGGCATTTGCAGATGATGTGGTATTAATCATGGAAGAACCATCAGAATCAGGCACTAAAATTCTGGAAGAATTGGGCAAGTACGGGGAGGTAGCAGGCCTTAAATTAAATAAATCCAAAACTAAATTATTAACAAAAAATATGACGGAGGTAAGGAAAAAAGTACTGGAAGAATCAATGGAGATCCAAACCGCCAAGAAGGTAAAATACCTGGGGGTCTGGATTTCATCAAGGTGCTCGGCCCTCAGAGAGGATAATTATTTACCATTGATTAGAAATATTAAACAGGATCTGGAAAAGTGGGGAAGACTACAGATATCATTATTAGGCAGAATCGCGGCAATAAAAATGAGCATATTACCCAAGTTATTGTATCTATTCCGAACGGTCCCTGTTAAATTAGATAAAAAAAATTTTTTGGAGCTCAATAGCATCATCAGGAAATTTATTTGGGAGGGAAAGAAACCAAGGATAGCAATTAGGAATTTACAGGACAAGAAGGAAAGAGGGGGTTTCGGATTACCTAAATGGGAGTTATATCAAAAAGCTGCAAACCTAGTATGGCTGAAAGAATGGGCAACCCTGAGAAATAAAAGACTGTTAACTTTAGAAGGGTATGATCTCCAGAAGGGTTGGCATGCATATCTCTGGGATACTGGGAAGAAGATAAAAACTTATTTCCATAGACATAAAATAAGGGAGATATTGATACAAATATGGGGAGAGATGAGACAGAAGCACTATAGGAAAATTCCGAGATGGCTTTCCACCATGGAGGCTATAATATATCCAAATATATTAGAAATGGGTAAAACGGTCAGATACAATGAATTATTAGATGGGGGAGGGAACCTTAAAACAAGGGAAGAATTGATGGAACAAGGTATTTCTATAGACTGGTGGCCATATAACCAAATTAAATCTAGATATAAAAAAGATAAGGAGGAATTTGGCATTGAAACGAGCATAAATGGATTTGACAAGATATGGATGGGTATGGACGACAAAATTCTAGCTAAATTATATAATTACTTATTGGAGTACGATATGGCAGAGGAAGTAGTTAAAGAACCGATGTTAGCATGGGCCAAAAATATAGGACAGAATATAAATCTGAACGAATGGGATTCAATATGGAATAATAATCTTAAAATGACAAAGGCGACGGCTTACAAGGAAAACCAATACAAGCTGTTTTATAGATGGCATATGGCCCCAGCTAGGATAGCGAAGATCTACCCCAATTCGAGCCCTAAATGTTGGAAATGTGACCATCAGCAGGGTACTTTTTATCATTGCTGGTGGACATGTAATCAGGCACAAAAATTCTGGAGGATGATATGGATGTGGATTAGAGAAATAATAAAAGAAAATTTTGATTTCGACCCAAAAGCCTTTCTCCTGGGAATTTTGAAAACTGAATATGCAAAAAAGAAAAAGTATTTAATTATACATATTCTGACAGCCGCTAGAATTTCCTTTGCCCAGTATTGGAAAGAAAAACAAATACCACCTCAAAAACATGTTATTGGAAAAATATTGGAGTGCGCCGAAATGAACAAATTGACTTCAGAAATTAATGACAGAGAAGATTCGGAATTTTATAGCGTGTGGGACATGTGGTATGAATGGATGGGGAAAAGAAATAAAGAAGGAAATAGAGATTAAATATTAATTAATTAACAAAATCTATATGAATAGTATTATATTTAGTCTTAGAGAGTTGAGCACTATTATCTTTAAGTGTTTTGAAATTAAATCTAGCTTTAAGAAACAATATCAAATAAAAGACAAGTAATAATGCATGTAGATGTATATATGTATATAATTGCACCAATGAACCGAAAATGTACCGAATGTATCACTATATGTTATAATAAAAAACAATTAAAAAAAGAAAGAAAGAAAGAAAGTTATGTGGAAGGGAAAAGTGTGGAAGAAAAAGGTGCACAAGCAGCAGGGATGACGGCAGCCTGGAGAGGATTGTCAGGAAAAGGCCATTCAAAAGTGTTGGGGACTTTTACAAGGAGTGGACAGAGGCTGGAGCCAGTGCATCAAGAGCCATCACACACAGACAGATCCTGGACATGGGTTCAAATGTCGTATTCTTCGTCAAACCACTCCTGAACAACAAACGTCAGAAGCGTCTTACCTGGGCTAAAGAAAAAAAGAACTGTGGTCCAAAGTCCTCTTTTCTGATGAGAGCAACTTTTGCATCTCATTTGGAAAACAAGGACCCAGAGTCTGGAGGAAGAATGGAGAGGCACACACTGCAAGATGCTTGAAGTCCAGTGTGAAGTTTCCACAGTCTGTGTTGATTTGGGGAGCCATGTCATCTGCTGGTGTTGGTCCACTGTGGTTCATTAAGTCCAGGGTCAACGCAGCCGTCCACCAGGAGATTTTGGAGCACTTCATACTTCCTTCCACAGACGAGCTTTATGGGGATGCTGACTTTATTTTCCAGCAGGACTTGGCACCTGCCCACACTGCCAAAAGTACCAAAACCTGGTTCAATGACCATGGGATTACTCTGCTTGATTGGCCAGCAAACTCACCTGACCTGAACCCCATAGAGAATCTATGGGCCATTGCCAAGAGAAAGATGAGAGACATGAGACCAAACAATGCAGAAGAGCTGAAGGCCGCTATTGAAGCATCCTGGTCTCAGCAGTGCCACAGGCTGATAGCATCCATGCCACGCCGCATTGAGGCAGTAATTGATGCAAAAGGGGCCCAAACCAAATACTGAGTACATATGCATGCTTATACTTTTCAGAGGTCCGATATTGTTCTATGTACAATCCTTGTTTTATTGATTTCATGTAATATTCTAATTTTCTGAGATTGTGAATTTGGGGTTTTCATGAGCTGTAAGCCATAATCATCAAAATTATGACAATCAAGGCTTGAATTATCTCGCTTTGCATGTAATGAATCTATCTCATATATTAGTTTCACCTTTTAAGTTGCATTACTGAAATAAATGAACTTTTGCACGATATTCTAATTTTTCAAATTTCACCTGTATAGTAAATGCAAAATAAACCAAAAAGACATTGGGGAAAAAAACCATACAATTGTGCCTGCCACCCATCTTTTTATTGAAAAATAGTCCTCTTAAACTTTTCAACTTTCATTTGAATCTCATCAGATTCATTTTTATGCCTCTCTTCTCACTGGAAACAGAGAAGGCTCTCTCTCAATTTTTAATGACGTGTTTAATAGTGAAATAATTATAAAAACCGTAGGGATGGACAGATAGTTCCTTTATAGCTCATGCCATTTCTGCATGTATCTGACTCATAAATTTGTTCCTTTCAGTTTTCACATAAATCAATCGAATCTTTAAAATTTGAATATTTTAAAAACATTTTCTTCCAACATATTTCTAAGCATCTTGTATATCAAAATATAGTTTTAGTTGTTGCTATTTGAGTAAATTAGACAATTGCAAAATCCAAACATAGCTTAGTCTAAAAGGCATGTGTTGATGTAGTTATACATTCATGATAGACAAAAACATTCTCAATTGTTCATATTGAATTTGATTTCTCCATGTTTGACAGGCATAAAGGTTAAGTGGCTTAAAGATGCTAGAGAAGTTCTCTGCTCTGGTGGTTTGAGTTCAAAGCGCTGCATGATGGAACCAGCTTCTGTCACTTGCCTCAGCATCAGCCAGCCATGGCAGCCAGCTGCGGGAGGAAGGTAGGGTCGCAGCCGCGGGACAACGAAAGAGGCGGTCGTGGGGGAGGAAGCGGGGCTAGGGCTGGGGCCTCTGAAGGAGGGGAAACAGGGCAACGCATGCGACTGGTGAAGGGAGAGTGGATGGCATGCAGGATTAGGCCAGGCCTTTGATGGATTAGGCCAGGCCTGGGCAGAAAATAGGTAGAAGGAATAGCTGTAAATTCAATTTTTTTTCCTACTGGGTTCTGTGGGCATGGCTTGGTGGGCATGGCCATAAATCTCATCATATTGGACACATCCACTCAGTCACATGACACCCCCCACCAAGCCACACCCACAGAACCAGTTGGGAAAAAATTGAATACCAGCACTGCTCAGCATCCACCAACCTAGTAGTTCAAATGCATGCTACATGCAAGTTGCACCACTTCGGTGGGAAAATAACAGTGCTTCATGTAGAAGTATGAATCCAAGCAGTGCCAGACAGACCTGAATGCGATGCCCAAATGCAAGGCAATTCAGTAGAGAGAAAAAGCATGGAATGCTGCTGCTGCATAATGCCATTAGGCATTCTGAATGCAGAGCTAGTTTGCTGTCCTGTGTTGCACCTCTGGATAGCATGCAAGCATGAACTGAATGGACTAGCTATCTTAGATAGCCAAACAACTATTACAAGCACTGTAGTCTCCTTGCTAAATAAACTATCACCATTCGCCATAAATAAATGTCCAGGTTTGAATTTCAAACCTCTGTTTCACATTTCAAATATTACAATCATTTTCAAAATGTTACACATATCTAAGATCTATGTTTCAGGTATGAAACATTTGGTTTCTTCTTTGAAATATTACAAAATAATTAAACAGTTTTTTTTGAATGAAAAAGATTTGAATTCAAAATAACAGTTATGGTTGTGATGATGATTATGGTTGACATTAATATTGCTTTTGCACAGTCTAATAACTAACTCAATTTAACAGAATTACAGGATAAAAGGGACCTTAACAGCCTATCCTATGGTAACAGAAGGAGAAGTTCTACCCTTCTATATATCATCTCATCATTTTTCCTGGTGGTAGAATTTTAGAATTAAGATTAAAAAAAGCATTTCCTAACGATCATTTTTGCTATTATCCCTGTCCTGGATAGTTCTGTCCAAAGGCAACAGAATATCTCCACATTAACCTAAATTTCAAACATACTTTGGCACAGTTTGAAAGCTTAATGCCACAGAGCTAACACAGAACAAACTTATGGAATTCTTCACACTGTAGCTTTCCTGTGTTTAATGGTTTAGAATGCTATAAGACAGGGGTGTCAAACTTGCGGCCCACAGGCCAGATGCATCACGCACTGCCCATCCCCACCCCCATTTTTGCGAAGGGGGAAAAAAGTCGCAATACGTCACGTGACAACAACATGACAATGTGAGTTTGACATCCCTGCTATAAGGCATGCTTTGAGAGATTTTAGTAGATCCAAGGACTTGCCACAAAATTTGATACACAACTTGCATAAAATATATATTTTCTGCATTCATACTCTGAATATAAATTATACTCAAATTTTATTTGTGTGATTAGAAATTGTACTATATGAGACTTCTGGGGTGGCATCACGCTGGTGGGTGTAGGAAGACGGGACTCCACTCTTTTTACCCGATTTTTTGCATCTGGAGACTGGCAACGGTAAAGTTGGATCTTGAAGAGGACAGTAAAAGAAAAGGGACGGGATGAAGGGTGATCCCCTGCTGCGGAGGGTGGATACCCCGAAATCCAGTGCAGAAGAGACCAACTGCTTCTTCGGCTAGGTCCAGAGGTATGACGGCCTGAGCAAATGGCAAGGAAGTGAAAGAGTGAAAAACAGCAGGAAGTATCCACAGTAAAATTTTAAGCAAAATAGAATACCAACCGACTTCCCTAAGGTGAGGAAATCTGTCAAGAAGTGACTGAGTGACTGAGTGAGTCTCCAAAGTGTAAAAAGCAGCGCCTAAGTGGTGGGAGTGGAAAAGAAAAAAAAAGTAAACAGAAAGAGATGATATTGAATGGACCGAGAGTGAAAGTGTTTTGTGTATTGCAAATGGTAATCTGAAAGACTGCCGTGTTTAAAGACTGGAAGAATTGATGTGACAGAGACAGTGCTGTGAGATTTATGCTGAGAGCAGATGAAAACAGATTTCACTTGGAAAGAAAAAAAAGAGACAAAGAAGTTGTGGAGAAGGAACAGTGACTGTGCAATTTATTGACAGCAGCCATTTTTCATCTTGGAGAACGAAAAGCAGCAGTGAATTTAGAAAGCATAAAGATTAAGTATTAAAAATTTTGACTCTCTGGGTGATAACATTGGAACTGGACTTAATTATAATTAATTACCTGTTTTCTACATATTTTATATATTTATCTATCTGTATATCTTCTATCAAATATATTATAACATATTAATTGCTCCCCCTCTCCTTATCCATATATCTATACTTAATTATAAAACTTTTATTCTTATATACTGTATATTGATTATAGATTTGGTTTTACTTCTTTGCCTATTATATATGTTGAATTGAAAGCTACTGTAGATTAATTTCAAGATATTATATGTTTAACAGGTAAAAATATTGCTGTATATAACAGTTGATTGATGTATTAATGGTGGATAGAAAATAGATTTTACAGATTTTTGATCAGACTAAATTTGCTTTTTATTCAGTATACCTTTTGGAGAGATAAAACTGGGGCAGTGATCTAGGTAGATTTTCTCATAACATAGGATTAATTCTTTATGGTTTGGTGGAATAATTTTTTTCAAATACTTAAAATGTCTAACACATCCACAGTTACAAAAACGGTAAAGAAGGCAACCCCAGTGACAGCCTCTCCAGCAGGACAAAAATTAATAACAGACATGCCAAACACTGAGAAATTAGGATCAGTCCCAACATTACAGAACATAAAAACAGCGTTAAACATGATACAGGAAGTAATGATGAAATGATGATGAATGATGAGTCCATGAATAATAATCATGAAGAAATGAAAGGAGAAGTGGGTGAAGTAAAGGGAAATATAAAAAAATTAGATGACAGAATAGAAAAGATTCAAGAAACAATCGCAAAAAATGAACAAAAGATTATAATAATCGAGGCAAGAACAGAACAAACCAAACAGAAGTTGGAAGACACGGAGCAGCAAATAGAGAGCTTGAAGAAATGATAATCCATTTAGAGTTAGAAAGATCTTCTTTCTACTTAAGATTTCAGAATGTAAAAAAAAGCAAAGAAGAAGATCTCTGTAAACTCATGACGGAATTACTGGCAGAGTCGCTACAAATGAATAAACATGAAATTCAAAACAACATTGATGAAGCATATCGAGTACACATTAACTATGTACGATGACACAGACTTCCCAGTGAAGTTCATGTAAGATTCACGAAAAAATCAACACGAGACGAAATTTACAGAAGAAGAAGAGAAGAGCAATTAATTTATAAGGGAAAGGAAATCATTATACTTAAACAATTACCGAGAAGAATCCAAGACAAAAGAAGGAATTATCAGTTTCTCTCCTCAAAATTAATAAAACAAAGAATCATGTTTCGCTGGCTAGTCCCTGAAGGAATGTTATTATCCTGGCAGGAAAAGAAAATAGATATGGTTGACAAAGCCCAGGAATTCTATGAACAATGTTTTGGAGAAGAATCGGATATCAGAGAGGAACTTGAATCAAGGAGTCAAGAGGAACACCTGACAGAGGAAATTGAAACAGACCAAGAACTGAGAGAGATGACAAAACAAGGAAATCAAGAAAGAGACGGAGTAAAGACGAGATACCAAATAGAGACAAAACTGGGGAGAGAAACAAGAGTGACAATAAGTAGTATGATGGAAGAAGAGGTGAATTTGTTTTCAGTTAACATAAATGGATTAAATTCTCCCACAAAAAGAAGACAGACAATAACTAAGTTGCAAAAATTAAAAATGGAAATCATATGTCTACAGGAAATGCGCATAGAAAAGGAAAAAAGTCGTATTTTGGAAGCCCCTAAACTAGGAAAATTATTTACATCATTAGCTGAATCAAAAAAATGGTGAATAGCAGCATACAAAAAGGAATGGCTAAAGCCTAAACAATTATTTGCAGATAAAGAGGGAAGGACATTATTGATAGAAATTTATATAAAACAAAAAAGAGTAGTCATTGCAATTATATATGCACCAAACATAAGGCAGAAAGAATATTATAGCAAATTATATAAACAATTAGTAACACTAGAATTAGACAATATTTGTATATTAGGAGATTTTAATGGAGTGGTAGACACCCCCCCCCCCAAAAAAAGACTATAAAACAAGGACAAAAAAGAATTATGATAGGAAAACCCTACCAATGGTATTATTTTATATGGTCCAAGAACTGAATTTAAAAGATATGTGGAGAAAAATTAATCCACAAAAGACTCAATATACCTTCTTCTCCAATCTCCATCAATCGTGGTCTAGAATAGATATGGCATGGATGGATCCAGAAACAGCAAAAGGAATATCAGAAATAGAAATTACAATGAATATCTGGGCAGACCATAGTCCGATAACAATTAAATAGAAAGGAGAAGTAAAGAAGAAAGGGAGGTGGACCATGAACCAGAGGGTGGTTAAAGAAAAAAACTACATCTAATATGCAAAAAAAGAATTAGAATTATTCTTAAAAGAAAATTGGAGCGAACAAACTACCACTCAAAATCTCTGGGACACACTAAAAGCATATGTGAGGAGTATATCCATTGCATATACAGCTCGAAGAAATAGAAATAAAAAGAAACAACATATAGACCTTCAGGAAAAACTGGAAAAATTAGAACTTAAATTATAAGAACAACCTCTAAAACAGGAAATTAAAGAACAGAAAGAAATAACAACACAAATTTAAATTTCCTGTGTAAATTTAATTACACAGGAAGAAATGGCAGAAAAGATTAGAGCAGTCAGACAAAATTACTTCGAAAACGCTAACAAACCGGGGAGATGGCTTGCCCACAAATTGAAAAAAGAAAAAGAAAAGAAATTAATACAAAATCTAGAAGATGAAGAAGGGACAGTACATTTTCAGAAAGACAAAATAAAAACCATAGCGATAAACTACTTTCAAACCCTGTAAAGACAAGAAAAAAAGAACAATATTAAGAGATATTTACAAGAGAGGAACCATCCAATCATATCAGATCTAACTAAAGAAATATTAAATGGGAAGATAATGACATTTGAGTTGAAAAGGGCAATACAAAAACAAAAAAATAACAAAACTCCAGGCCCAGATGGAATCCCAGCTGAATTTTATAAGGAATTTCAAGAATTACTAGACAATTTACTATTGCAAACATACAACAAAGTATTAGAGAATACGAAGATACCACAATCCTGGACAGAAGCTTTAATAACACTCATCCCCAAAAGCAACACCGAAAAACAGAAGATTCAGAACTATAGGCCAATCTCGCTGTTAAATGCCAATTATATGATATTTATGGCCATATTTATTTATTTATTTATTTTATTTGATTTCTATACCGCCCTACTCCCGAAGGACTCAGGGCGGTGCACAGCCTAACAATAAAATACATATATACAAAATTTAAAAGTGGAATTAAAATTAAATTAAATAGTTTTGGCCCAAATTAAAACCCCAATCAATTTAAAACCAATTTTAAAATTTGAATATATAAAATACTAAAAAATATTCAAAATTTAAAAATCTTTTATAAAAAAGGGAGAAAATTAGGCCAGGCCTGCCTGGTGAAATAAAAAGGTCTTTAAGGCGCGGTGGAAGGTGCGCAGATCTGGGATCCTCCGTATCTCTGGGGGGAGCTCGTTCCAGATAGTAGGTGCCCCCACAGAGAAGGCTCTCCCCCTGGGGGCCGCCAGTCAGCATTGTTTGGCCGACGGCACCCGGAGGAGCCCCTCTCTGTGGGAGCGTACTGGCCGGTGGGAGGCTATTGGTGGTAGTAGGCGGTCCCGCAAGTACCCAGGTCCTAAGCCATGGAGCGCTTTAAAGGTGGTAACCGAAACCTTGAAGCGCACCCGGAAGATCACTGGGAGCCAGTGCAGCTCGCGCAGGAGGGGTGTTACATGGGAACGCCATGTCGCTCCCATTACCACCCGCGCGGCCGCACTCTGCGCCAGTTGGAGCCTCCGGGTGCTCCTCAAGGGGAGCCCCATGTAGAGAGCGTTACAATAGTCCAGGCGGGAGGTGACAAGGGCATGAGTGACTGTGCGTAATGAGTCCTGATCCAGAAAGGGACGTAACTGGCGGATCAGGAGAACCTGATGAAAAATCCTCCCGGTCACGGCCGTTAAGTGCTCTTCTAAAGACAGCCGTGAATCCAGGAGGACGCCCAAGTTGCGAGCCCTCTCCGTGGGGGCCAGCGATTCGCCCCCAATAGTCAGCGATGGCGTCAACTGACTATATCGGAACGTCGGAAACCACAGCCACTCGGTCTTGGATGGGTTGAGCCTGAGCCTGTTTCTCCCCATCCAGATCCGCACGGCCTCCAGGCACCGGGACATCACTTCAAGGGCATCGTTAGGGTGGTCTGGGGTGGAGATGTACAGCTGGGTGTCATCAGCGTACTGGTGGTACTTCACCCCAAAACCACGGATGATCTCGCCCAGCGGCTTCACATAAATGTTGAACAGGAGGGGCGAGAGGACCGACCCTTGCGGCACCCCGCATATGAGGGGCCTCGGGGTCGACCTCTGCCCCCTTGTCAACACAGACTGCGACCGGTCAGAGAGAAAGGAGGAGAACCACTGCAACACGGTGCCTCCCACCCCTAACTCTTCCAACCGGTGCAGCATGATACCATGGTCAATGGTATCAAAAGCCGCTGAGAGATCTAACAGGACCAGGACAGAGGAGCAACCCCTGTCCCGAGCCTTCCAGAGATCATCTACCAACGCGACCAATGCCGTTTCCGTGCTGTACCCGGGCCTGAAGCCCGACTGGAACGGATCCAGATACGACGTTTCATCCAGGTGCTGGGGGAACTGATGCGCAACCACACTCTCAACAACCTTCGCCACAAAGCGAAGGTTGGAGACCGGACGATAGTTTACCAACATTGCCGGGTCCAGGGAAGGCTTCTTGAGGAGAGGCCTCACCACTGCCTCTTTCAAGGCGGCGGGAAAGTCACCCTCACCCAACGAAGCATTTATAATCCCCTGGAGCCAGCCTCGTGTCACTTCCCGGGAAGCCAGCACTAACCAGGAAGGACACGGGTCCAATAAACAAGTGGTCACGTTCAGTCTGCCCAGAATCCTGTCCACGTCCTCAGGGGTCACAGGATCAAACTCATCCCAGATAACATTCTCAAGACCTGCCCCAGTCTCTCCCCCTGAGACTACCCAGTCGGAGTCCAAATCTTCCCGAATCTGAGTGATTTTGTCATACAGATACTGAACAAAATCCTCGGCTCTACCCTCCAAGGGGTCCTCCCATGCTTCCTGGTGGAGCAGGGAGTGGGTCACCCTAAAGAGGGCGGCCGGGCAGTTATCTGATGACGCAATAAGAGCAGCAAAATAGCTACATTTCGCTGCTTTTATTGCCACTAAGTAATTCCTAATATGGGATCTTACTAGTGTCCGGTCAGATTCAGAAAGACTGGCCCTCCAACTACTCTCTAGGCATCTTTTCCGGCGCCTCAACCCCCTCAGCTCCTCGGTAAACCAGGGAGCCAATTGAGATCGGCGCCGGGTCAGAGGCTGCAAAGGCACGACCCGATCCAGAGCTCCAGCGGCCGCCCTATACCAGGCGGCCACTAGGTCTCCAGTCGAGGCGTGTGCCAGAGCCTCAGGAAATGGCCCAAGCTCCATCTGGAATCTGTCAGGTTCCATCAGGCGCCTGGGGCGGAACCATCTTACCGGCTCCGCCTCCCTGCGGCGGGGTGCAGCGGTTCGAAGGTTGAGATGAAGGAGAGAGTGATCTGACCATGACAAGGATTCAGTAACTATATCCCCTGTCTCAAGATCCCTCAACCACTGTCCAGAGACAAAAACCAGATCCAGCATGTTTCCCCCCGTGTGAGTAGGGCCATGAATTAACTGGGTCAGGTCCATAGCTGTCATGGAAGCCATGAACTCCCGAGCCACCTCAGACGCCTCACCCACGGACGGCAGGTTGAAATCCCCCATGACCATAAGCCTAGGGGTATCAACTGCCACCACGGCGATGACGTTGAGTAGCTCAGGCAGGGCTGTTGCCACGTGGCAGGGAGCCAGGTACGTGATCAGCAAACCCATCTGAACCCCATGACCCCATTTCACAAAAAGGGATTCACAGCCGGCCGTCTGAGGAACAGTGGCCTCCCTCGGTCTTAGACCTTCTTTAATAATAACCGCTACCCCCCCCACCCCTCCCTGGTGACCTCGGCTGATGGAATGCTTGGAAACCTGGCGGGCACATTTCAACGAGGGGAAACCCCCCCCTTCTGGTCCAACCAGGTCTCCATAACACCTGCCAGGTCCGCACCCCCCTCCTGAACAAGATCACAAATGAGGGGGGCTTTGTTTACTACGGACCTGGCATTGCACAGCATCAGCCGGAGGCCTGGGTCCTGAGGGTCTATGCAACCTGAGGAGCGAGTAGAGCCTTGGGGGCCGGAGCACACCACCGCTCATAAACAGCGAGTGCGCACTCCCCTAACACGATATGGCCCCCTGCTCCCGCCATATCTACCCCTCCCACCTACAGTACTGATGTTCAGAAAACTATCCGGACAAACTATCCATAATAGCAGAAAGGATTAAAATTATACTAAATGAAATTATTCAATCATATCAAAATGTTTTTTTTGCCCAACAGATACATCAAAAACAAATTTTTTAAAAATTTTTGATTTATATGCTGCCCTTCTCCGGAGACTCAGGGCGGCTTACAATGCACTAAGCAATAGCCTTCATTCTTTTGTATATTTATACAAAGTCAGTTTATTGCCCCCCACAACTGGGTCCTCAATTTACCTACCTTAGAAAGGATGGAAGGCTGAGTCAACCTTGAGCCTTGGCAAGATTTGAACCTGCAGTAATTGCAGGCAGCTGGTTTTAATAACCAGCTTAATAACAGGGTGCCTTAGACCACTGTACTACCAAGGCTCTTTCAATTTCATTGGCATCCTTCAGTCTCAAGAGACTATGGTATCGTGCTCTGGAAAGAGGTCCTAAAACAGCATTTAGTGTGATTAAAAAGGCCAATTCGAGAGTGGCAATCCCTTCCACACTGAGGGCAGATACATTCTGTCCCCTGCCCAGCCTCCAGATTTCGCTGGTTCCGGGACTGCCTCTTTGCCTCAGCCTGCCGAACAAGTGTCTCTTCAAATTGGAGAAGGCCATGCTGCGTCGTTAGCCTCCAAGCTGAACGATCGGAGGTCAAGGTTTCCCAATTGTTAATGTCCATTCCCAGGGCCTTTAGGTCCCTCTTGCAGATATCCTTATATCGCAGCTGTGGTCTCCCTCTGAGGTGCTTTGCCTGCACTAATTCTCCATACAGGAGATCTTTTGGAATCCGACCATCAGCCATTCTCACGACATGCCCCAGCCAGCGTAGACGTCGCTGTTTCAATAGTGTATACATGCTAAAAATTCCAGCATGTTCCAAGACTGCGCTATTTGGAACTTTGTCCTGCCAGGTGATGCCAAGAATTCGTCAGAGATAGTGCATATAAGAGCTGAGGTGACACAGTGGTTAGGGTACAGTACTGCAGCTACTTCAGCTGACTGCTAGTTCAGCAGATCAGCGGATCAAATCTCACCGGCTCAAGGTTGACTCTGTCAACTTTCCGAAAGATGCCCTAATTAATTCATGAGCCATGATCCAAACTTCAAAGAAAATATAGTGATTTATTAGGAGCACCATTCCGGCAATACTGGGATGCAGTCAGGAATGACCCCACGCAGATTTACGTCCCCCTATGACCCTATCTCTCCCCTCCTCCCTGGCCATGTCATAAATCACATTCTCCAATTACCCACTTTGGCTGGCTGTGAAACCTAACACCCTCCTGATTGTGGTCAGAAAAAATGTATGGAATTCACTTCAGTTCTCCCTCCCTCCTGCTCATGGCAACTTGAAAGCTTTGCAAGTCGACATTCGGCTCCCCTCACTTCCCGAGGGCAACCTGCACAAAGCAAAACAATTTGAGTACAGATGCAGAGTTTAGGGTTGTGACCCCCCACCAGGCTTGTTTGGATTTTCTGCATGAAATTTGGCTATAAGGCGATCAGCCTGGATGTTTTGACTTTATACCCAAGATGCCTCTGATAAGGGGTAACCCTTCCACTTGATTAAATATTGGAGTTGCCTCCTGTGCCACCTCAAATTGAGGATTTGCTGCACCTCATAATGGGTCTGGCCCCCTATGACCACGGGGTCTGGGGCCTCAGGGTCGATCCGACCACGGGTTTTAAGAGGCTACTATGGAATACCGGGTGTATCTTCCCTAGCAATCGGGGCAACTTCAATTGCACTGTGACTGGGTTGATTATCTTTATTATGGGGAATGGTCCTATAAACTTTGGTCCCAATTTCTTACTAGGAAGTTTTAACCTCAAACATTTTGAGAAGAGATAAACTTTCTCCCCCAATTGAAATGGCCTTTGGGGATCTCGGTGTTTGTCTGCCTGTTTCTTATAGGTTTGTGCTGCTTTAGCTAGCGCTTTCTTGACATTCTCCCAGGTTGCTTTCAGTGTCGCCATCCAATCGGTCAAGCTGACTGAGGAGGGAGGCTCCCTTGGGTACTCAGGCATTGGGACAAAGTCCATGCCGCTCACTACCTTAAACGGGGTTAGCCCCGTGCTACTGTGAACAGCATTATTATTCGCAACCTGAGCAAAAGACAGGAGGTCCACCCAATTGGACTGCTGATAGTTCACGTAGCACCTCAGGTACTGCTCTACCATGGCATTCAGTCTCTCCGCCCCCCCCCATTGGTGCTCAGGTGAAACGCTGAGCTGAGGCCTTGGGATGACCCTATGGACCGTAGGAATTCTCTCCAGAATTTTGCTGTGAACTGGACACCTCGATCGGAGATGATTCTTCTGGGTACTCCATGCAGGCGGTAGATGTGTTTCAGGAACAGTTTGGACAACTGGCGGGCTGAGGGTAGCCCGCTGCAGGGTATAAAATGTGCCTGTTTGGAGAATAAGTCTATTACAGTCCAGATCACTGTGTTTCCACCACTCCTCGGTAGTTCTACTATAAAGTCCATTGCAATCTCCTCCCATGGCCTTGTAGGTTCAGCTACTGGCTGCAACAGCCCGGGAGGTCTTCCTGGTCGTTTTTTCATCATGGCACAGATGGCACAACTTTTCACATAACTGTCTACATCTTTTCTCATGTGGGGCCACCAAAACTGTCTTCGTACTAAGTGCAGAGTCTTTAAGAAGCCAAAATGTCCCGCTGGTTTAACGTCGTGGCTTCTCTTGAGGATCAGGGTGCGTAGAGTCTCTGGGACATAGAGTTTTGTTCCTTTCCATGCTAGGTCATCCCTTTTTGTTAAGAGATGTTGGTTGTCTCGGAACCAGGAGTCCGCCGATGTTTCAGTTTTGAGTCTTGTCGTTAAGTCACTTGCAGGTTGGCCTTGCTGGTCGCGACGTTGCCGTCTGGTGATTACTTGACCTACTCCCTGGGCAGAGGGGATGATGGCATTCACTACCTGCTCCCGCTCACTGTTGTATTGAGGCATTCGGGAGAGGGCATCGGCCAGAATTTTTTCCCCCCCTGGGATGTGTTTCAGCTCGAAGTTGAAACGATTGAAGTATTGGGCCCACCGTACTTGCCTGGGCGACAACTTCCGTGGGGTCCTGAGGGCCTCCAGATTCTTATGGTCAGTCCAAACTTTGAACGGTTTCTGGCCTCCTTCTAGAAGGTGTCGCCAGGTCAACAGCGCCCATCTCACTGCGAATGCTTCCTTTTCCCACGCCGCCCATCGTCTTTCTGTGTCGGTGAGTTTGCAGGATGTATAGGCACAAGGTTGTAGATTCCCTTGGCTGTTGTTTTGGAGTAGCACGGCCCCCATTGCCACATCACTGGCATCTGCTTAGATGACGAAGGGTTGTTCGGGGTCAGGATGCTTTAAGACTGGTTCTTTTGAAAACATTTCTTTTAGTGTTTCGAATGCTTGTTGGCAGGCCAAGTCCCACTGTAGAGGTTGTCCTGGGCGGGGTTTTGTTGCTGGACTCCCTGTTTTTAGGAGGTCCATCAGAGGTTTAGCAATTCTTGCAAAAGAGGGAATGGCCAGGGAGGAGGGGAGAGACAGGGTCATAGGGGGACGTAAATCTGTGTGGGGTCAGTCCTGACTGTCTGTCAAGTTTCCGAAAGATGTCCTAATTAATTCATGAGCCATGATCCAAACTTCAAAGGAAATATAGTGATTTATTAGGCGCACCATTCCGGCAATACTGGGATGCAGTCAGGACTGACCCCACGCAGATTTACGTCCCCCTATGACCCTATCTCTCCCCTCCTCCCTGGCCATGTCATAAATCACATTCTCCAATTACCCACTTTGGCTGGCTGTGAAACCTAACACCCTCCTGATTGTGGTCAGAAAAAATGTATGGAATTCACTTCAGTTCTCCCTCCCTCCTGCTCATGGCAACTTGAAAGCTTTGCAAGTTGACAGACTCAGCCTTCCATCCTTCTGAGGTGGGTAAAATGAGGACCCAGATTGTTAGGAGGCAATATGCTATTTAGTATACTGTCTTTGGTGTAAGCCGCCCAGAGTCCTCGGAGAGTGGGCGGCATAGAAATATGACTAATAAATGAATAAAATAAAATATGAAAGGTGTTCAACTTTCTCTCCTGCTGTGCGTAGAGGGTCCAAGACTCACTGCAGTACAAGAATGTGCTCAGGATGCAGGCTCTATAGACCTGGATCTTTGTATGTTCCGTCAGCTTCTTATTAATCCATACTCTTTTTGTAAGTCTGGAAAATGTGGTGGCCGCTTTACCAATACGTTTATTCAGCTCAGTATCTAAAGAGTGTCAGAGATAGTTGAGCCGAGGTACACAAAGTCATGGACGACCTCCAGTTCTTGTGCAGAAATTGTAATACAGGGAGGTGAATCCACATCCTAACCCATGACTTGTGTTTTTTTCAGGCTGATTGTTAGTCCAAAGTCTTGGCAGCTCTTGCTAAAACTGTCCATAAGTTGTTGAAGGTCTTCAGCAGAGTGAGCAGTGATGGCAGCAGCATCAGCGAAGAGGAAATCCTGTAAGCATTTCAGCTGGACTTTAGACTTTGCTCTCAATCTAGAGAGATTAAAGAGTTTTCCGTCTGATCTGGCCTGGAGGTAAATACCCTCTGTTGCAGTTCCAAAAGCATGTTTCAGGATGACAGCAAAAAAGATCCCAAATAAAGTTGGAGTAAGGACACAGCCCTGCTTCACTCCACTTCGAATATCAAAGGAATCTGAAGTTAAGCCATCAAAAGCTACAGTGCCCTTCATTTTCTCATGAAAGGACCTGATGATGTTGAGGAGCTGAGGTGGACATCCAATCTTGGGGAGAATTTTATAAAGGCCATCCCTGCTAACCAAGTCAAAAGCCTTCGTAAGATTTATGAAGACTACGAAAAATGGCTGTCTTTGTTCCCTGCATTTCTCCTGCAACTGTCTAAGGAAAAATACCATGTCAATAGTGGACCTGTTGGCTCGAAATCCACACTGTGATTCTGGGTAGACTCTCTCTGCAAGCACCTGGAGCCTCTTCAGTACACCACGGACAAGCAGCTTCCCTACAACACTAAGAAGAGAGATGCCATGGTAGTTGTTAAAGTCACCCCTGTCTCCTTTGTTCTTGTACAGTGTGATGATATTTGCATCCTTCATGTCCTGTGGTACTCCACCTTCCCTCCAACAAAGACAGAAGAAGTGTTTTGTTTATTGTTTTTAATTAATGGGGCCAAATTTATATATGTATATTTTAACTGTATTTTAATATTTGTATTTGATGTTTTTACTTGGCTGTTCACCGCCCTGAGTCCTCAGGGAGAAGGGCGATATACAAATTCAAAATAAAATAAAATAAAATAAATAAAATTTCATGCAGTTCAGTGGAGATGTTCTCTTTGCAGCACTTTAGAACTTTGGTAGGAATGTTATCTTTCCTGGGTGCCTTGCCAGAGGCAAGGGAGTCCAGGGCCGCATTTAGTTCTTCTAAAGTTGGTTCACTGTCAAGCTCCTTCAAAACAGGCAGGCACTCAATGTTACCACATTTTCTCTGGAATATAACTCAGAGTACTGCTGCACCCAGCGTGCTATCTGCTGTGCTCGGTCTTGGATAACCTCACCTGTAGCAGACTTCAGAGGGGCCGATTTCTTTTGTGTTGGACCTAAGGCCTGCTTGATGCCATCATACATCCCCTTGATGTTGCCTGTGTCAGCTGCTATCTGGATCCAAGAACAAAGCTGCAGTCAAAAATCATTAGCACATCTCCTGGCGGTCTGTTGGACTTTGCTACAAGTAGCTCGCAGAACCTGTAGGTTGCGCTCAATGGAACAGGCTTTATATGCAATTAGAGCTCTCCTTTTTTCCTCGATGGCTGGCGTCAACTCCTCTGAATGGGCTTCCAACCAATCTGTTCTCTTTCTGATCTCCTTACCAAATACTGACAAGGCGATGTTATAAACAGCATTCTTGAAATATTCCCATAATTCAGATGCATTTATTTCAGCTAGGCCTGGGAGAGTTTCCTTGAGTCCTTGGGCAAATTCCTCCACTTTGCCCTGATTGTGGGTCTTTTTAATGTCAATTCATGGTTTTCCTTCCTACTTCGAGTGATGCAATCTCTTTGTTTGCAGTTTTATTCTGCTGCACACCAAGAAGTGGTCTGTATCGCAATCAGCACCCTGATAGCTGTGTGTGATTGTAATATTGGGAGGTTGGAGTGCCTTGTAAGAATCAAGTTGAGCTGGTGCCAATACTTTGATGTTGGATGTCTCCAAGAGACTCTGTGTTGAGGCTTTGTTTTAAAGTATGTATTGCTAACGTTAAGACCATAGTAGCAGCAAAACTCCAGCAGTCATTGGCCATTTTTGTTCATCTTTCTGATGCTGAACTGACCTAAACAAGTGGGCCAAGAACTATAATCAGCTCCAACTCTGGCATTAAAATCGCCAAGGATAAACAGTGGTTCTTTCTCAGGGATATTGATAGTAGCAGCCAGATCGTCATAGAATTTGTCTTTGGATTCTACTGAAGATGATAATGTCAGAGCATATGTGCTAATGAGTAACCAGCCCTGCTGATGAGTGGAGCTGCAAGGACAGAATTCTTTCACTTCCTGCAGCAGGTGGAGTAATGGATCTTAGTAGGGTGTTTCTGACCTCGAAACCAACCCCATATTCCCTAGACTCGTTTGATGGTTTTCCCTGCCAGAAGAACGAGAAGTTTTTCTTCTTAATAGATCCTGAGTCTAACAGTCTTGTCTCTTGAAGGGCAATGATGTCTATCTGCAGTCTGCTCAACTCCATGTCAATGACAGCTGTCTTATGTACGTATCTCTTGTAAATCATCAGAAAAGCTGGGGGTCATTGTCCAAACATTCCAGGTGCCCAACTTTAGGGCTAAAGTTTTTAATGTTTATTGCATGGTGCAAAGTTATTGATCGGCTTGTTGGCTTTTACCCTAAACCCCACGCACCCTGTGAGGTTAACAGACCGTGGCAGGGCAGCACCTTACTGGCTGGAGGCTGCCCAGCTTAAGGTAGGCGGTAGCTGCCCAATGAGGTACAATGACCTTTCCCACCGACGAAAGTGGCTCCTGGCGTCACGCTCTACGCCAATCAAGCAAACACTTATAACCGGTAACTGCCACTTCCCGTGTTGTTTCAATGCTCTATGCAAAGCTGGAGTGTCCTCTCCAGAGCACGAGGCTTGGGTAGATTAATATGGAGGATAGACTGTTACCCAAGCAGCAGATCCCCCCTCTCCACATTGCTGAAATAGTCCAATGGAATGGCAAAGCCAATATGATTAGTTCCAGCTATGTCACAGGAGTTACCAGAACGTGATTATACACAGTCACGAACTGCTTCCGGGACTCCAGCTCCGGATTTTGCCTCGAGGGTGACTCCTGAAGCCTTTTCCAGTAGTAGATATAGCCATAAGGCAGTGGAGGTTTGTAATCAGAGTTTCCCTTCTCCTAGAAGATGGTTCTGCTGTTTTATCTGCCCTTGGGGCATAAAGCCCTCTTCCGCCTTCAAAACAGTTGACCATCTTCTCCTGTAACCCTGGATAGGGGCCCTTACGAGGTGCTACCAGCTGGGCCAGCTAGACCAAGGTCTAAAAGAGAGGTATTACTCCTCTAGCACTCCTCCTCACTCCAGGACTCCTGCTCCAGGTTTTGTCTCGAGGTTGACTCCTAAAGACTTTCCCATAGATGGGTATAGCCACAAGGCAGTGGAGGTTTGAGATCGGAGTTTTCCTTCTCCTATATAAGTTGCCTTCCAAGGCTAGCGGACACCATCTAACCATGTTTTCCCACGCACACAGCTAACAAGACTTCCCACTTACACTCAATCAAACAGCCACTTTCCCCTCCCCCTAGAAACAAGCAGATTCATTCATGAGGTGAACTAGAGCACCTTCCTCCCTGCAGTCACATGATTCACTCACTCAAACAGACACCCCCCTTCCCCTTTACCCATGAGGAGAGCTGGAGGACTTTCCTCCCTTCAGTCACATGATTCACTCACTCAAACAGACACTCCTCTTCCCTCTAAAAACAAGCAGATTTACCCATGAGGCGAGCTGGAGAACTTTCCTTCCTGCAGTCACATGATTCACTCTCTCAAACAGGCATTCCTCTTTCCCCTAAAAACAAGCAGATTTACCCATGAGGAGAGCTGGAGAACTTTCCTCCCTGCACTCACATGATTCACTCATTCAAACAGACACAATCAAAACCAATATGAGAACCATTATAAATGTACTTGAATATTATGAAGCCAACCCAGACAAGCAAGTAGCTCTGATATTCTTAGACATGCAGAAAGCTTTCGATAACTTGAATTGGACTGTATGATTAACCAATTAATAAAAATGAACTGGGGAGGAAATTTTATAGAAATGATTAGAGCGATTTATTCTACCCAGAGAGTAAAAATAATTATAAATAGTGAATGTACAGAAAGTTTTAATATAGAGAAAGGAGTACGACAGGGATGCCCTCTGTCCCCTCTATTCTCACCGACCGGTACGCTCCCATAGAGAGGGGCTTCTCAGGGTGCCGTCGGCCAAACAGTGTCGACTGGCGGCCCTCAGGGGGAGAGCCTTCTCTGTGGGGGCACCTACCATCTGGAACGAGCTCCCCCCAGAGATACGGAGGATCCCGGATCTGCGCACGTTTCGTCGTGCTCTCAAAACTTTTTTATTTCAGCAGGCTGGCCTGGCCTAACTCTCCTCTTTTAAATTTTTAATTCGTTTGATTTTATAAATTGGGTGTTTTAATCTGTGTTTCGGCCAAAATATTTAATAATTTTAAGGGACTTTTAATATTTGTATTATCTGTATTTTATCTTGGCTGTTCACTGCCCTGAGTCCTCCGGGAGTAGGGCGGTATAGAAATCTGATTAATAAATAATAATAAATAAATAATAAATAATAATAAATATTCATCCTATTCACAGAAATATTGTCACAAATTAGAGAAAATTCGGACATAAAGGGATTAAAAATAAAATCACAGGAATATAAAGTCCAAGCATTTGCTGATGATCTGATATTCATTATTGAGGAACCCTTAGAATCTGGACAATAATTATTTGAAGACATAAACCAATTCGATAAAGTGGCAGGGCTCAAAATAAACAAGGACAAAACTAAAATGTTGACCAAAAATCTAACAAATAAACAAAATGAGAAATTAGAGGAGAAATTGGGGATTTAAAATAATTAAATATTTAGGAATACAGATATCGGCAAAATGCACCACAATAAAAAAAGACAATTAAGACATACTGGTACAAAAAATCCAAAAGGATCTAGAAACTTGGTCCAAATTGCAAATATCGTTGATTGGTAGAATTTTAATGATAAAGATATATATACTACCCAGACTGCTATATTTGTTTCAAACTATACTGATCAAATTAGAGAAAAATTTCTTCAAACAATTAAATAAAATTACATCACAATTTGTTTGGTCAGGGAAGAAACCTTGCATCAAATTTAAAATATTGCAAGATAGTTGAAGTAGGGGCTGCTTTAGTCTCCCAAATTGGGAGCTCTACTATCAAGCCGCAGTGCTAACATGGCTTAAAGAATGGATTCACCTACAAAACAAACAAATAGTAATGATAGAAGGTCACGACCTCCAGATTGGTTGGCACAGTTTTCCCTGGGACAGGAAAAATAAATATCATACATACTTTCAAAGACATTTATTAAGAAATGCCCTCTTACAAGTCTGGGAGAAAATCAAGAAAAATCACTACACAAAAGTCCCAATTTGGCTATCAACTATGGAAGCAATATTACACCCAAACACCACAGACTGGAGTAAAATGATAAGATATGCAGAACTACTTGATGAAAAAGAGCCTTGGTAGTACAGTGGTCTAAGGCACCCTGTTATTAAGCTGGTTATTAAGACCAGCTGCCTGCAATTACTGCAGGTTTGAATCTTGCCAAGGCTCAAGGTTGACTCAGCCTTCCATCCTTTCTAAGGTAGGTAAATTGAGGACCCAGCTGTGGGGGCAATAAGCTGACTTTGTATAAATATACAAAAGGATGAAGGCTATTGCTGAGCACATTGTAAGCCACCCTGAGTCTCTGGAGAAGGACGGCATATAAATCAAATTAAAAAAAAAAAAAGAGGAGTTAAAATCAATTCAAGATTTGAAAAAACAAGGACTTAAACATGGAATAGTGGTCGTATTTACAAATAAAAACTAGATTCAAAAAAGATCAGGAGGAATATGGCATACACAGAGAACAATTGGATATAGATAAAATTCTACTAGGACCAGGGGAAAAAAATGATCACAAAAATTTACAATCTCTTATTAAAATACAAAATGGAAGATGAAACAGTAAAAAAACCCAATGATCTGTTGGGCAAAAAACCTCGGGCACAATATAGAATTAGAAAAATAGGACAAATTGTGGGATAGAAATTATAAATTAACAATGGCAGTAGCCTATAAAGAAAATTTGTATAAAATGTTCCATCGATAGCACTTGGCACCAGCGAGATTGGCCAAAATGTTCTCAAATTTATCACCTAATTGTTGGAGATGTGGTTACAAATTAGGCACATACCATCATATGTGGTAGACGTGTCCCAAAATTAAAAAAAATTGACGTAAAATTAAAAATTGGTTGGAGGAAATTACCCAGTTAAAAATAGAATTTAAACCAGAACTCTATTTATTAGGAATAATCAACCCCAAAATAGACAAATCTTTACAATATCTTATACTTCATATTTTAACGACAGCAAGGATTACTGTCACATATAGAAACAAAATAATGTACTAGGAGAGGAAACAGTAATTCAGAAAATTTTACTATGTGCAGAAATGGATAAGATGACATTGGAAATTAAGGAGAGTGAAGAGTTGGAATATTATAGAGTGTGGAATAAATTATGTGAATGGTTAGAAAAAAGGAATCAAAACAATAATTTGGAATGTTAACTTAATCGGGTTGAAACTAGGAAGTGTAAATTACTGAATAGTCTTAACCCCACAATGAAGGCTGTGTAAATAGATAAAAATGTAAATATAAGTACATAGATGAATAATTGAATAAAAATAGAGAATATATATACATATCGATACAGCAAGCTGTAAAATAATATATGATGTAATGTTATGTTTGTTATGTGTTTTTAATGTGTTTTGTTTTTGTTGTATTTTTCTTTATTTTGTTTTTAGAAATCAAAAGTTCAATGACAATTATTTTTTAAAAAAGAAAAGAAATTGTACTGCATAAGTAATTGAAGAACACTATTGTCCTCAAGATAGCATACTTATAAACCTCAAAGTAAATTATTTCTTGAACACTGGGCCTTATCTAACAAAATGAAATTCAATGTAGAGAAAAGTAACATTTTATACTTAGGCGAGAAAAATCAAATGTAGAGGTACATGTTGGCTTAATAGCAGTAACTGTGAGAGGGATCTTGTAGAACTAGCAGACAATCACTTAAATGTGAGCCAAAAGCAGCCAAAAAAGGCAATGCAATCCTAGTTTACATTAACAGTGGGATAGAATCAAGACCATGTGAAGTATTAGTACTGCTTTATTAAGGCTTAGTAAGACTACACTTAGGGTACTGCATCCAGTTTTGATCACCATATTATAAAAAAGATGTAGAGATTCTGGAAACGTTGCAGAAAAGAGCAACAAAGAAAAGAACAACAAAGATGGAGGCTAAAACATATGAAGAACGGTTGCAGGAATTGGGTATGTCAAGTCTAGTGAAAAGAAGGACTAGGTTGACATGATAACAATGTTTCCATATTTGTGGGGCTGCAAGAAAGAAGAGGGGTCAATCTATTTTCCCAAGCATCAGAAGGCAAGACAAGAAACAATGGATGGAAATTAATCAAGGAGAGAAGCAACCTAAAATTAAGGAAAAATCTCCTGACAGTGAGAACAATTAACTAGTGGAACAGCTTCCCTCCAGAAGGAGTGTGTGCTCCATCACTGGAGATTTTAAAGAAGAGATTAGACAGCCACTTGTCCGGAATCTGTAGGGTCTCCTGCTTGAGCAGGGGATTGGAGTAGAAGACCTCCAAGGTCTCTTTCACCTTTGTTATTCTGTTCTTATTATTGATGATGATGATAATTTTTAATTGAAGTTACACAAAACACTTTTTACATATTTTAAAATGGGAGTTCAGAATTTCTATATTTAATAAATAAAAATGTTATGCCTATATTCAATAGCAAACCTTTCCATGCATTTTAATAAGATACTAAAAATATATTGTGGCTTTATATTAGAGCTTGATATAACAAAACACTGCATACTATAATGAGGTTTTAGATGAGCACAGGTAAACATTTTCAGTACGATCTGAATAAATCAGAGGGTTTAAACAGTATGAAGAGAACATTGCAACTGACATTCAACAATAATAAAAATCCATATTCTATAAAGAAAAGGGAAGCTACAATATTTGTTTTCAGGGAGTAAACAATAAATCCTTGTAAACTATCTTTTCATAAACCTGCTACCTGGCAATAAGTACATGAACATTTCTGTACATACCATTTGCTAAAACGTATCTATATATATTATAAGATAATAAAATACAGAATATATTTTTCTGAATTAATGCAAACTTTCTGCTATTAAAATAGGTAATATTTAAAGTAATCTTCTCATCTTTGATTTGACAGCATGACATTATTTTTTCCTGCTCACAGATCATGTCACTAAACTGTCAAAGACAATGAGCTTTCCTTAAATATCACTTAATAGAAAATCTTTATGCATCAAAAGGCAGCAATAAAAACTTGACATGGCAGGACAGCCTGTCATTTAATTCACTCCTGTCATGTCACATGATACATATTTGTCTTATTAAAATTCTATTACTGGATGGCAAATGAAAAATCTGTACACATAAATTAGATAAGAGTTTGTTACCATACCTTATATTTTTATTATTAAATTATAGCTAGTTTTTCCACTAAATGAAAGTTTTACAGAATACCACAATTGTTGCAGGAAAAATGAATAAAATGGATTTAAAACATTTAAATATTTTTTGCAAAGGAAATTATATTTTCTGCAAAGAGGTTTCTACTTTCCCCTTTTGAAATATTTATTTAGAAAAAATTATTATTATTATTTTTTAGAATATAATTCTTTATTGGCCCAGTGTGATTGGATACTCAAGGAATTTGACTATTTAGAAAAATTTAGACAGACTCTTAGAAGATAACATGATTTATATGCTTATGATATAAATTTATTTTATTTTTAAATAGACAAAAACATTTAAAGGTATCAGCAATAATTTGCTTTTTTAAAAACCTAGCAAAATTCTGAAGACTTAAAAGTATATGAATATATAGAAAATAACAGGTTTGCTTTAATATAGTACTGTAAGTTTTAATAACAATTTTGAGAAAAAAAAGCTATAAGTCTGGTTCACACATCCATGAATTTAATTTGATTTCTATGTATATATAAATGGTTTTAGATGAGAATTTATAATATATTACAGAATTTGTTAATATTATCTTAAGTATAATACCTTTTAGTTGAGCGTGAATTAATTTGAAAAATCAAGGTCAGTTCTACTATTGCGTTCCTTCAGGTCGCAGATGCAGGAGTTGGCAGTTAAAATGGAGAGTTGGGCACCAAATACTGCATCTTCAACTGGAAGTCTAATTGGTTTGTAGATCTGTTGCATATGCAAGGACTATTACTAGGATTAAAATTCCCTATGTTACCCCATGATGAGTTATTTAAACTACCTTAAACAATTTTATCTAGTATCCTGTTTTCATAGTTATCAACTTCTGGGAAGTACAAACTAGGCATGGTGTCCTGTCCCGCTTACACACGTATATACCTCAGGGGTTTGAAATATTTATTGAGGCTTCACCTGCCCTGAATAGTATACCCCAGGATTCCCCATACAGGAACCAGAGCAAGACCCAGATGAATCCAATTTTCCCAAGTCAGGAACAACACAGATTAAGTCCAGCAAAGATAGTCCATGATCCAAAACACAAATCCCACAATCCAATTCCAAGGTCCACAAGGCAAAGTCCTAAGTTCAGAAACAGAGTCAAGGATGAAGTTCCAAGGCAGATCATGAACAAAGCATGATCTGAAATGGAAGAGTTGTTTTCATTGTCACTCTGCTCCACATGTAGGAATAAATAGCCATCAGCCAATGCAATTCATTAGGATGGCAAGTGTGCCTCTTTGCAAGTAGCTCATGTTGCACCTCTCTCGGTCCTGCATACCCTAAGATCTGACAGAGGAGGCAGTTCCTCCTCATCCCCACTCATTGGTTGCAATTGTGCCCTTTCTCTGCTCCCTGCTTCTGGCTGACCTTCCAAGTCTCTTGGCTGCAACTTCATTTCTTCCTTCCCAAGTTCCTGAAGCAGGCTCTTCCTCATTGTCCAAGTTTGCTTTTGGTGCATCCATGACACATGGATTGTTATGTATCTCCTAAGCTAGTGTATTTAGTAGGATACAGTGTTTGAAAAATTACACTTACTTATCACAAACATTTAGCTATCACAACCAATCAATTGATAAATTTATTTTCCATAAATGTGTATGTCTGCATTTTATTAACATTTATCAGTAAATATAGAATGAATTTTATTAGGGAAAGTTTCCTTCACAAAATTAATTCTTTATTAATTAATTACTCAAAACTGACCACAAGATATTAGAAGACTCCTACTGATAAATAAACATAATATAGTCAATCAACTCTATTATGAACAATAATTGATTGGACACCAGAAGAGCTACCTTGAAATTTCACAAAACCAAGGATTTACATATTTAATTATTCTTGCATTGTGCTTCCTTGTTTGCATATTTCCCAACATTTCTGCTTCATTTTTTTTGTCACAGAAGTTGCATGTTGCTCAAGTGCATAAATATCCAATAATTCTGCAGGGCTAAACTGACAGTACTGTTAGTTGGGAACAAGTAGTTCTCAATTTACAACAACAATTAAATGGTATGTGTATATACAGTATTTTTCAGTGTATAAGACACACTCCCCTCCCAAAAGTGGGTGGAAATGTCTGTGTGTTTTATAGAGCGAATGTTGCCGAAGCTCCGCCTATCCGCCAGCCCCCACTCGCCGGCCTCTGCTTCCCAGCAATTTGCCTCCTTGCAGCAAACAGCCAACAGCCTGATCAGCTTCAGCACAGCCTGATTTAGCATGAGCAGCTGATTGGCGGTTGGATTGGCCTCTCGGAATACTGCCGATCGCTGCCACCCATCACCGCCATCACCACCCATCACCACCACTGCCTATCACCGCCTCTACACACCCCATTTTCGACCTCCACGCATCCCATTTTCAGCCTCTGTGTGCCCCATTTTCAGCCTCTGCACATGCCATTTTTGGCCTGTTCCAGGTGGGGGGAATAGGCAGAGGTGGTAGCGAAGCCAACCAGGCTATTTGTTGTTTGCTGCAAGGAGGCAAATTGCTGAGAGGCAGAGGCAGATTTTTTCTCTTGTTTTCCTCCCCAAAAGCTAGATGCATCTTATAGTCCGGAGCGTCTTATAGTCTGAAAAATATGGTATAAAATCAATTTACCCATTATCTATCTACTGCAGAATGAAGGCCTTTTCATATATATATTTTCCACTTGCGTCTGCCTGCATTTACAACCACTTTTTGGCCACCTGTCTACCAATGCAACCAGCTGCCCCCATCATCTAGCCCTGCCCCCTGCCTCCACAAGTGCCTCACCACATACCACACAATACTCCGATTCTCCATTCACTTCCCATCCAAGACCTCCATTTGCACACCAGCCACGGTGTCTGTTTATGTCCCACCCTGGAGTGAAAAAGAAGGCCTCAGCTGTACCAGTATGAAAGAAGACCCAGCTAGAAGAGTCTTTATTTTGTGCAATAGTAACAGAGACTTTTTTTTTCACATGACAGGCTTTTTTCCTAAAAAAGGATCCTGAGTTGGTCACAAATAGAGCTCATGGGTGCAAACTGAGAAAAATCTGGCTGCACTGGCACAAAAGAAAGTGGCATGAAAGAAGGTCCTGTCTGGTACAATAGTGGCACATAGGGGCAGTAGGCCACAGTTGGGAAGTCAGCCAAAATGACAGAGATACAGGACTCTCTGTATACTATTGTTTTATTAGGTTAAGCACACTGAAGCACTCTGAAAATGCAGAAATTTATTATTTCATAAAGAGATGATGAATTTCATTGAATAAAAGAATTCTAAAGGTTTTATTCAAACTCATTCCTCCAGCTAGAACTGATGAACAGAGATCCAGAAATCAAATTGATAGTATGTAATGAAGCAAAGAAAGAAAATCTGAAATGTAAAAACAAAACAAAACATACCTCCTTCAAATAATTAGCAACTGACTTATTCAACGAACATTCGCTTTGGCCTTTTTAAAGCTTAAAAATCTGCGTATATGCTATCTATTTGTTTGTTCATCATATGGCACATTCACATTATATTTTAGTAAAAAGAACACAGGTAAAATACAAATACAGAATATAAAATCAGAACATTTAACAGCAATATTACAAACATGTATCTAAGTTTCAAATATAATTTACTTCATTTGTCACAGCCAGTGTCAGCTCCGGTGGGTCCCGCGGCCCAGGGCTGCCATTCCAGCGGGGATGCAATGGGGTAGCAAGTGGAACAATGTTACCACAATGACAAGCTGCGGCACAGAATGCTGGCTCATGCTGCTCGTTTTGACCTGGAGCACGTGGCTAGCACAACTGAGAGGCGGCCAGGACTGCCACAGAGGCAGAAGCCAGCGCTTTCGCTGCAGCGCACCCGGAAGAAAAGCAGGCGCATGGCGCTTCCAGATGACATGGCCAGCACAGCTGAGAGGTGGATTGGGAAAGCCACAGAGACATGTGTTGTAGCGCCCAGCTGAGAGGTAGGAGCACGGTGCTTCCGGACCACAGGGCCTGGGATTTCATGTGGGGGCGGGGTTGGGTTAAATGCTTAAAAGGTGGTGGGGACCACAGAGCAGTAGCTCTAACAATATTCTCCTTTGTTGTCAGTATGTGCTGGGTTGATAAACACGGTTCTAACGATCTTCTGTGTTTGGAGTCTTACTTTTCAACTGGAACCTGACAGTTTGTTAGAGCTCATGTTTAAACACCATGGTTGAAGGTACAGTGCTAGGGTTGGAGTCTGCGGATTTAGAAGAGTCTGTGGCTACAAAGGAGGTGACTGTATTGGAGGCTGTGGACCCAGCAGAGGGCATGTCCCCGGCTGTCAGGCCAAAGGAACGCCAGATTACGGAGCGAGGGCCCCTGAAAAGCCAGGAAGGTCTGGGTGATGGCCAGGGTGGAGCAAGGGAATGATGGCTGAGGCCTTTGGGAACTGTGGACTATCAGGCCCCACCACCCACAGGTTCTGTGCTTACCCTTTCTGGAGCCCATTTCTCCCAGTGGAGAAAGAGAAGGATTTCAGATGACTGGAGTTATTCTACAGCTATTGACAGTCAGACAATAAAGTATTGCAGGAAATGTTTAGGGCTATGGGTTTCTGGGACCCAGGCCAGAGCAGAAGTTGGCAGAACCCCAAAGTGGCGGGCCACTCTCCGCATGAGCCCCACCCTTTAGGAGCCAGAGAGGACGTTTCTGGGGACCCAGTGAAAGCAAACAGTATGTGACCTAAGGGCCTCTGGGAGTGCAGGCCCACAGGTCACAACCAGGGATGGCACAAGCTGCCCATGTCCCTTATGGGTCAAGGGAGGGGGAGGAGAGGCCTCGAGGTTATGAGGAACATGCCCCCCTCCCCCACATAGTGGCTGGGGCTGGACAAGTCCCCCCAGTGCTAGGGCGTTTGGACTCTCCAGCTGTGAGGGCAATGTTTAATGGGAAGCTGGAGAAGTTAGCCCTGTTCATTGGCCAGATATTAAACCATATGGATATGGCCACCTGTATACCTCCCAGTTGGGATAGGGTAATGGCTGTGATGGCAGCAATGAAAGAAGCAGCTGCGAACTGGGTGGCAGACCTATATGGAGAGCACACTGAGGAGTTAGGGGACCTAGGCCTCTTTTTGGCCGCCCTTCAGGAACAATTTGAAGATACCACCACGTCCCAGCAGGCGGAGGGGGAGCTGTTGGCAGTGCGACAAAGGGGAAGGCCTGTGAACGACTATATTAGGAACTTTCATTGACTGGCAGGCAAGGTGTGTGGCTAGCCAGAATGTTTAGTGGTGCACCATTTTAAGGCGGGTCTCGACTGGAGCTTGCATGTGTTGGGGCTTGCCTGATCATTTGATGGCATGGTTTCAGGCCGCCATGGAATTGGACACAGAATTCAGGGATGACTGGCTGAAGAGGGAGGGGGACGTTTGGGGTCAAAAAGCCCCATCTCGTTCCACCGGCTTCACTTCAAGAACCCAACCACCTATGGTGAAATCCCACCGGGGTACCAGGAAAGACCGTGCCAGCTAGGCCACCCCTGATGTGTTTCTGGTGTGGAAAGCAAAGTCATCAAGCAGCGGAGTGCGTGGAAGAGACTGAGAAAGGCTGCTGGGACTCCCAGCATGCGGCAAGGGATGGCCAAGAAAAGTATCAACGCGCTGCTGGAGAAACTACGGGGGACCCAACAGGCCTCGCCAGTGACTGCAGGTGAGAGGATAGTCAGCCCAAATGAAGGACTGAACACCAGAGGAAGTGAGGAGGATGGAAAGTCAGATCCAATGGTGAGTATGCCGGTCAAACCCTTCGTGATCCCGGTGTCAGCATTCTGATGCTGCCATAAAAAGGAGGAGATGAGGCTTGACTTTTCACCTACTTATTTTCCCTATAGACAATATCCCCTAGGAGATGGGATGGGAGGGGAGACATTCCTGTGGGGTGAGGTCAGAAGCTGGGGAGACTGACTTGGAAGATGGCCAATGAGAAGATGAGAACTGGGGAATGGAAAGGGAAGGGTTTGGGGGTCAGAGGGTTAGTATCGGCTACAACGAAGTTGGGGCCAGATCTGTCGTACTCAATAAATGGAATATTTCAGCAAAGATTAATTGTTTGGGAGTGCAATTTATTTGAGATGACATCGAAACCTGACACCCGGTAGTGGTTGAAGCCCACGGAATTGCACAGCATTGGTGGATACGGGGTGCACTCACTGCTTAATGGGCGCCCTTACCCAGTGATTGCTTACAAAGATCCTCATGACGACATCTGGAAAGTTTCCTCTCAATGTTCAGAATTGTCTGTTGTTATTTTAGCTTTCCACATTTTTTCTCAACAGCTTTTTGATCTGATCTCTGACTCTCAGTATGTGTGTCAACTCAAATTTATATTGCACATATTAGGAGTTATCAGTCTTTCCCAGGTATGTTATCAGAAGGAAATGCTGTTGCAGACGCTGCAACGAAGCAGCATGTTTTATCTGTTACTCCATGGGAAAGTCATTCTATGTTTCATCAAAATGCCAAGGCTTTAGCAAAACAATTTCACATTCCTTTAAATCATGCTAGAGCAATTATACAACAATGTCTTCAATGTTCTCAAATCACCCCATCTCCTTGCATTGGGGTGAATCCGAGAGGGCTTAAAGCAAACGAACTTTGGCAAATGAATGTAACTCGATATCCCTCTTTTGCTCCTTGGAAATATCTTCATGTAACCATTGATACTTTTCTGCATATTGTAGTCGCTCCTTTGCTGAATTTTGTGGCGCATGGCAAATTAAACATCTTTTTGGCATATTTTTAACTCTACAGGACAAGCCATAGTGGAGTACGCAAATTTTACCTTAAAGTCTGCTTTGGATAAACACAAACAAACCGGAGGGATTCCTATAGGTCTCCCTGGTAAACAGGAATGGTTAAATAAAGTTCTGTTTACTCTGAATCATCTTAACATTACAAATTTATCAACTCCAGTAGATGATCATTTTGGAAGTAGAATAAGTCATCCCCAGCCACAGGTAATGTATACATTATTGCCTAACCCTGAATGGCATGGACCTGTTCCCTTATTGACGTGGGGACAGGGCTATGCTGCTGTGCTTATGCCTACAGGTCCGGTGTGGATCCCTGCTCGGTGTGTGAAACCGTGGAAAGATGGCGTGGCACCAAGGACTGAAAAACCCGATCCCAAATTTCTCACTCAGCCTGCAGAACCCTCAGCAGGATCGGGATCGAGCACCTCGCCAGGCTCATTAAGTGACCTGGGGACAGATTAAAGCCCTTTCTGCTCAATCTACAAAATTGCTACAGGAAAAGAACATGCCGCAGACGCCGGAGAACTTTTTAGTAGCGACTTTTGCTTGTTTAAATGCTAATTCTGTAACCATTATAATGTGTATTCTTTTTATGTGTATTTTCCCTCCTTGCACAGCTACGATGACTTTGCAACATGGAATTCCAGAACAAGGTCTTTGGGATCAAAATTCCTATATATGGGATGTGCAGAATATCTCTTGATTAATAGGTAAAACTGATTCTTGGATCTGCATGCACTTTCCCCCACATGCCAGAGGAGGACTTTTAATACATGCTATTCCTTTTCATGAAACCGGATGGAATCAACATCCTTGGATCCCTGCAACGCTACAAAATGAAAATGTTAATTATCCTATTTAGTTATGCTTTAGATATTATTTTAGCAGCCAAGGGTGGTGTATGTGCTTTGATTCATTCGCATTGTTGTATGTATATTACTGATCATAAAGCAAATATTTCAGCTACAATTGAGCACATGGAAAACATGATTGCAGATAATCCAATTGGCTCCACTATTCCACAATCTCCATGGGAGTGGTTATGGTCTTGGCTCCCAGATTTTGGATGGGTGCGACAAATAGTATCCATCGTTATATTAGTAATTATTGCTTTGATTTGTTGCTGCTGTTGCATACAATGTTTGCCTGGGTTATTAGTGATATTTCGTCCAAGAATTCGGCCCTCCAAATCTGAAATTATGTATGCTTGCAAAATATTAAAAAATAAAAAATAAAATAAAAGAGGAGGACATGTGGGGATGGTGTGACCTCAGTTGTCGGCAAACCGCGCTGGGTAAACAACTTCGACACAAAGTCCTAATCTTATCAGGAATGTAAAAACAGGATGTCTGGCAGAGACCCTATATCAAGATATGCAAGGCATGGGGACCCAGCACGTAAGCATTGTTTGTCATAGGAAAGAACATGAGGGGAACACGAGGGATCCATATGGAATTCACGAGCTTTCTTTAGCCAATCAGTATCAGTAAACGTTGATTAATGTTTTGCCATGATAGTTGTAAAATGACAATAAAAGGAAGCCTTTTGAATGGGGTCAGGGTGCCTTGATCAAGGGCCTTCCCACTGAGGGGCCTTCGAAGCCGTGAACCATCTTCCTGCCTACGCGTCTTTCTTCATCGAAACAACACAGGGGTTGCTACAAAGAAGAGGGGGCCAACCTATTCTCCAAAGCACCTGAAGGCAGGACAAGAAGCAATGGTTAGACACTAATCAAGGAGAGACGCAACCTAGAACTAAAGAGAAATTTTCTGACAGTTAGAACAATTAAACAGCAGAGCAACTTGCCTCCAGAAGTTGTGAATGCTCCAACACTGGAAGTTTTTAAGAAGAGATTGGACAACCATTTGTTTGAAATGGTATAGAGTTTCCTGTGCAGTGGGATAGCAGGTTTCTTGAGCAGGGAATTGGACTAGAAGACCTCCAAGGTCCTTTCCAACCCTGTTATTCTGTTATTCTGTCAAATATGAACTAGCTTTGATTGCCATTTGTAAAAACAAGTTATTTCTATAAAACAGTATATAATAAGTCAAATTACAGGTTATTTTGGTGAATAGTACTGACAAATCTGTAAGACATACCAATTTCAAGAAGTGAAATATTTGTTGTCCAGAGTTTTTAACGTTTATGGTTTTAAGAGAGTTTTGTATTATGCTTTTTTAAATCGATGTTTATCCTCTGAATATCCTGCCCAAAAAAACATCTTCTGAATAACTCAAGGCAATTGAATGCTCGGTTTTTGCAGGTATAAATCTGCTTTTTCACCTCCACTTCTCCTCTTAAAACCAGACTAGGTAACTCAGAATATCTGGAAATTAGCCATATTTTTATTCAGAAAAAAGGTACACAAAAATACTGCATGCACAAAAAACACATACTGTGCATTCTGAATGGCAACTATTTTGATTTGAAACTGACAATTGTTGTATCCTGTTGCTGCTTTTTTAATACCTCTTCATCTCAAAGTGTATTTTCCTGGTACTCTAAAGTGAACATACGAGAATAGGAAAATATGAAGCTTCTTTAAAGTGCATTGATAGGCTTAGTAAATACATCCATGATGGCTCTGAAGCAATTTTCCCACTTCGGATCTACAGTAAATATTCCCAACCCCAATACTCATCTGCCTATTTCTCATATCATCACAAACATTTCTTATATATTCATGTAAAAATAGCCACATACTGCTGGAGCCTAGCTTGTAGGATTTTAAGCATAACTTTACTAGCATGTGAAATGTGTGCAATGATGCAATTGTTTTAACATTCTTTGGCATTGCCCTTCTTTGGAATTGGAATGTAAACTGACCTTTTCCAAACCTGTGGCCACTGTTGATTTTTCCAAATTTGCTGGCAAATTGAGTATAGTACTTTTACTGCATCATTTTTTAAGATTTTGAATAGCTCGGCTGGAATACTGTCACCTTCACTAGCTTTGCTGTTGCTCAGATTTCCTAAGGCCCATTTGACTTTGCATTCCAGGATGTCTGGCTCAAGGTCAGTGACCATCCCATCGTGGTTATAAGGGATGTTAAGCTCATACTTGTATAGTTCTTCTGTGTAATTTTGCCACCTCTTCTTAACCTCTTCTGCCTCTGTTAGGTCCCTGCCATTTTGGTCCTTTATCATGCCCATCTTTGCATGAAACGTTCCCTTCATATCTCCAATTTTCTTGAAGAGATCTCTGGTCCTCCCTATTCTATTGTTTTCTTCTATTTCTTTGCACTGTCCATTTAAGAAGTTGTTCTTATCTCTTCTAGCTATTCTCTGGAATTCTGCATTCAATTGGGTGTATCTTTCTCTTTCTCCCTTGCCTTTCGCTTCCCTACTTTCCTCAGTTATTTGCAAAGCTTCCTCAGACAGCCATTTTGCTTTCTTGCGTTTCTTTTTCTTAGGGATGGTTTTAGTTGCTACCTCTTGTACAATGTTGCGAACCTCCGTCCATAGTTCTTCGGGCACTCTGTCTATCAGATCTAATTCCTTAAATCTATTTGTCACCTCTACTGTATATTCATCAGGGATATGATTTAGTTCATACCTGAGTGGCCTAGCGCTATTCCCTACTTTCTTCAAATTAAGTCTAAATTTTGCAAAGAGAAGCTCATGATCTGAGCCACAGTCAGCTCCTGGTCTTGTTTTTACTGACTGTATAGAGCTTCTCCAATTTTGGCTGCAGAGCACATAGTCAATCTGATTTCTGTGTTGACTGTCTGGTGATGTCATGTGTAGAGTCGTCTCTTGGGTTGTTGGAAAAGAGTGTTTGCTATGACCATCATACTGTCTTGACAAAATTCTATCAGCCTGTGCCCTGCTTCATTTTGTACTCTAAGGCCAAAATTGCCTCTTATTCTGGTTATCTTTTGGCTTCCTACTTTAGTATTCCAATTCCCATGATGATAAGGACATCATTTTTTGGTGTTAACTCTATAAGGTGTGGTAGGACTTCATAGAACTGGTCAATTTCATCCTCTTCAGCACCAATGGTTGGGGCATAGACTTGGATTACTGTGATACTGAATAGTTTGCCTTGGATTCAAACTGAAATCATTCTGTCATTTTGGGGATTGTATCCCTGTATTGCTTTTCCTACTCTTTTATTGGTTATGAAGGCTACTCCATTTCTTCTCAGGGATTCTTGCCCGTAGTAGTATGCCTGATGGTCATCTGAATTAAATTCACCCATCCCTGTCCATTTTAGTTCGCTGATTCCTAAGATGTTGATGTTCAGTCTTGTTATCTCTTGTTTGACCACGTCCAGTTTGCCTTGATTCATGGATCTTACATTCCAGAGAAAATCTTTACAGCTTTGGACTTTCCTTTTACCACCAGAACAGCTGGGCGTCCTTTCGGCTTTGGCCCAGTTGCTTCATTCTTTCTGGCGCTACTAGTACTAGCCCTCTGCTCTTCCCCAGTAGCATATTGGACATCTTCCGACCTGAGGGGCTCATCTTCCGACATCATATCTTTTTTCCTTTTGGTACTGTCCATGGGTTTTCATGGCAAAGATACTGGAGTGGGTTGCCATTTCCTTCTCCAGTGGATCACGTTTTGTCAGAACTCTCTGCCATGACCTGTCCGTCTTGGGTGGCCCTGCACGGCATAGCTCATAGCTTCATTGAGCTATGCAAGCCCCTTCGCCATGACAAGGCAGTAATCCATGAAGGAGATAGCCCATAAATACTAAAAGAGAAAATATTGTTTTACCTATGTTGAGTTGGATTTCATTTTTTTTTTTTTGCTTTATCAGATACATTTTGAAATAGGATAAAATGTAATTATCCACCTCTATTGTTTCAAAATTAAATTCAAGAAACTACATAAAGTCTCAAAAGTATATTGTATATGTATTATTCAATTTATTGGTTTTTTGCCCTATCATTCTTCAATAAACTGTGATTTCTTTTCACATAGCATGCTTATCAAATATGTAAGATCTAAAAGAACATATATAGAGATGATTCTTCAATGTTGAAACTCTTTGTAACATTCTCTCCAGTCTTAATATTGTCCTAGAAAATAAGGACACTCCAATGTGGGCAGAAAGCTCCTTTGCACATTTAAAAAATGGGGCCACTCTTCTTAGTTATTAGATTAACAAGTTATATTGTTAAACCATTTAAATTTAATGTTTAAACTTTTCAAAAAGCTAAGAAGGTCTCATTTAGAAACATGACAATAATCTTAAACAAGAAAAGGGCTAAATTCATAGCAGCAAAAGGATTAGACACTGAATTACTTGAACAGGAATGAATAGTTAAAATGTATTCTTAAAAATACAAATTTAATTTATATTTTTTCCAAATAAAATTATAAATGCTTTGATTATACTTTTAAAACTCTTTCCTTCCCTAAACTGAAATGTAAATATTTATAGTTTAATTAAAATAAATTCCAAAGGAAACAAAAATAATTATTATAAATACTGGAGGACACAGAATACAACCACAATTAATGAAAACCACACTAATGTTGCTTTACTGCCATCTACTGTTCTGATCTGTATTATCTATAATCTATTGCTCACTTGTTCAACAGATTTATTTCAAATGTCAGACCCTTTAATTTGTAACAGAAATAAATGGAGAGATCTGTTACATTAGCTAGACATCACCCATAGTTTTATAATACCTTTATTAGAATTATCCAAGTATGTGTGTGTGTGTGTGTTGTGTGTTCCTCCATCATTGTCTTCTTTGTTATCATCATCATCATCATCACCACCATCATCACCATCATCTCTTTATTTAGGCCATAAACCAGCATAAGATAATGAAAATTGTTAAAATTTGTGTGTTCCTCCATCATCATCATCATCATCATCATCATCATCATCATCATCATCATCATCACCACCATCACCATCACCATCACCACCATCTCTTTATTTAGGCCAGCATAAGATAATGAAAATTGTTAAAATTTTCAACCAGTAATGGTATAAATTTAGATTATAACTTGCAAAAATTAACCAAATTATTACCATTATAATCACAGTTATATGATATTAATACTTTATAGAATATTGAAGAGGCAACATCACATTTGATGAATATAAATTACCAGGACCTGATGGATTATATCCCAGAGTTCTGAAGGTGTTGGCAGATTTTATATCAGAACCATTGTACCATATCTTTCAAAAATCCTGGAACATCAGGGAACTACTTGAGGATTGGAAAATAGCTGATGGAAACCACAGACCTACAAACTACAGAAACAACTTAATATCAATACCTTGTTTACCCGAAAATAAGACAGGGTCTTATTTTCTTTTGACCCCCAAAATATGGCCTAGGTCTTATTATCGGGGGGAGGGATCTTATTATTTTTCTGGTGCAGGAGGCCCTTAAATATCGGCCTGTTGCAGGGGGACTGGTGCCAGAGCACCGATCAGCTGCTTTGCCAGTGCCGCTCAGGCTGCTGCCTCCAGCAATCATGGCAGCTTTAAATTTGCTTCCTGTGAAAACAGCACGAGGTGAGGAGGCGAGGCGGGGGGGCGAAGGGTGGGGAAACATGCCCACGCGCACCTGCCATCCACCCGGAATGGCCTTGTGGAGGGAGCTCCCACAAACCGTAGCTTGCGCACCCCATCTCTTAGTGGCGGCTACAAAGAGTGGCCTTCTCCTGCTCCCCTTTCCTCTCCCCACCCCAGCGGTGCATAACTTGAGAACCAGCACCTTGGATTCTCTCTTTTTTTCTCTGCTTTGGCTCCAGGGGCTGCAACCAACCACCATCCAACCCCATCCCTGGCTGGGGTGGTGGTGCTCGGGAGAACTTTGGCAAGGCTGGCCAGGCGACCCTCAGGGCAGAGACTCTCACCCCAGCCCCCTTGGCTCCCTTGAGAGGAGCTGTGCAAGCTCAACCCAGCCCAGTCCAGCCAGCCTCCTTGGTTGGCAGCCGGGGAAGTGGGATTACACACTGCTGGGGGGGAAGGAAAGGGGAGCAGGAGAAGAAGCGCTGGCTTGGATTGCAAAAGCCACAGAGTGGCTTGATCACCTTCCTCTTGAAGAGTCTGCAGAGCAAACAGGAGATCTGGGGTTTGGACGAGCGGCAGAATTCTCATTTCTCCGCCTCCCCACCCCTCCCCACCTGCCACTCCCCCTCACGGGCCGAGATTGGTAAGCTTGATTCGGGGAGCTGAACATGTTGTTGCCGCCCATGAGGAGAAGAATGTCAGAAATGGGCTCTCTCGTTTGGGAGGCGGACCTGACATTGCGACGGTACTACAGACAATCCTGTAGCTCCAAGATCGCCGTCGATATCTCTGCCGCTGGACGGTCTTGTTTGGATCTCACCATCCCATAGAGATGGTGATAGTGGAGGGCACATCCTGTTGATTCCAGGGACACTGCAAAGTCCCTGATTGATCCAGGAGAAGCCCTTTTCTCCGGCGGTGAAGAGGCAGCCATTAAGCTGCTGAAGTTGGGACAGCTCTGGAACGGAAGAGATTGAGAGAAAGTGTGTCGGCTTGGTGAGAGATCCTTTAAATAGATTACTTGAAAGAACACCCTGAGGTGGAAAGATAATTAAAATTGAAGAGATAAGAAGCTAAGTGGTGGAATTAAGCCTTAGTCTAAGGTAGTTTTTCCTATTTTTCCATTTACTTCTACTTGTGGATGTTTGTGGACAATTTTATTCTTTAGCCTGAACTGGATTGGATTGGACTGGAGATTTCTATCTTATTTACTTAATTGCTAAATTTTTAGTGCCTTTTTAGCACAAATTCTCTCTGGTTTTACTTTTTTATTTTTCTTTTCTCTCCAATATTTTTCCATTTTTATTTTATCGTGTATTGGATATAGAGGGAAGAGAAGGGAAAGTGGAGGAAATAAGTAACACTGCCATCTAGTGGATTGGATATTTTGTATCTTTTTTTCTCTCTCTGGAAAAAGAAAATAACAACTGTGCTACATTTCAAGGACTCTGAGCCTATTCATAGGTAAGATAGTGGGAAGAGCATTAGAGACTGTTTGCAGGATTGTTTATTCAGATGCTCTTCTGGGAAACTTTTAATGGCAGGAGTCTGAGATGAAAGGAAGAAGATTGTAGTGACTCTGGAAAAAGAGCTGTAAATATTATGTGAGATTTAACAAAAGAACTTTTGGGTATTATACTGTCGTAGATTTTTCTTTCAGACAGAAAGTTTATTTTTTCTCCTTTCTTTTTTTTCTTGGTGTCACCTCTCCACTTTTCCCTTAGTTAATTATTTTTAGCTGGACTGTGACTTTTGGAAGGACTTTCAATATTTTACATATATATAGATTTTTTTATTAGTGTTTATTTTTTTCTCCTTTTCTTTTTTGTTTTTTTCCCCTCTCTTTTCTTTTTCTCTTTCCTGGACGGGAGATTGTTAATGTGTCCAATATCCCTCTGTTTAATTGGAATAAGGCATACAAGAGCCTGAAGATATTTTCCTTTCCTTTTTCCTTTTTTTTTTTTTTTTTTGTGGTTTTTTTGGGAGGGGCTTTTCCTTTTCTTATTGCTACTTGGGATAATAGTTGTCCTACATACAAAAGCCTTGATGGTACAGTAGTCTAAGCACCCTGTTATTAACACAGCTGCCTGCAATTACTGCTGGTTCGAATCTCTCCAAGGCTCAAGGTTGACTCAGCCTTCCATCCTTTCTAAGGGAGGTGAAATGAGGACCCAGTTTGTGGGGGCAATAAGCTGACTTTGTATAAAATCCTCAGGGTGCCGTTGGCCAGACAATGCCGGCGGCCAGACAATGCCGGCTGGCGACCCCCAGGAGGAGAGCCTTCTCTGTGGTGGCACCTACCCTTTGGAACAATCTACCCCCTGAGATACGAGTGATCTCCGACCTCAGGACTTTTCGTCGGGCCCTAAAAACTTACTTTTTTCAGTTAGCCAGTCTGTCTTGATTTTAGGGTTGGTTTTTAAAATTTTGATACTGATTTTAAATTGACAAATTTTAAATTATGGGCCAAATTTATTAATTATTTTAAATCTGTTTTTAATTGTAATGTTATGTATAAATGTTTTTATTTTGGCTGTTCACCGCCCTGAGTCCGAAAGGAGAAGGGCAGTATAGAAGTTTGAATAATAAATAAATAAATAATAAATAAATAAAATATACAAAAGTATGAAGGCTATTGCTTAACGCATTGTAAGCCGTCCTGAGTCTCCGGAGAAGGGCGGCATATAAATCAAATTAAAAATAAATAAATAAATAAATGGATTAAGGTACAGAAGAACCTGAAGAATTTTTATTTGTTTGAATTTTTTGTAACCACTCCATAGAAATGAGAAGAAAGGCAACAGCTATTGGTTCTTCTACATCGACTCCTTCCTCTTCACCATCTGGAGGGCAACGATCAATACAGATGATGTTGCAACAGGAAAAGGAGAAGGAACGAGAGAAGGATAAAGAAGTGAAGCTGCAGATGATTTGGCAAGGAATTCAAAACATACAATCAAGAGTAGAGACTATTGAGCAGAGAGCAGAAAAAATTGAACAAAGAACAGAAAAAACAGACAAGAAAGTGGAGAACATACACCAAATGATGAAGAAATATGAGGATAGACTCCAAAAAAATTGAAGAAAAGGAAGAACAAAGGGATAAAAAAAATAGAGATATCGACAGTAGATTGGACGAGGTTGAACGAGATAAGAGTGGAATAGGATGGGAGATGGACAAATCAGAATTTTACCTCAGATTGCAAAATATAGAAGAAGAAAAGAGTGAAAATTTGGCAGAAATAATGATAGAAATTTTAGCAGAAGCATTAGCAGTTACCAAAGAAAAGATTATGTATGGTATAGACAAGATATTTCGAGTCTATAAACATATGCAATGAGGAATAAGTTACCAAGAGAAGTCCATATAAGATTCACTAAGAAATCGATTAAAATACAATAGTGCAAATTATAAGAGAGAAAACATTGAAATACAAGGAGATTGTGGTTCTGAAGCAAATACCAAGAAGAGTGAGGGAGATGAGAAGAGAATATCATTTCTTGACCAAATATTACTTCAAAAAGGTGTGAACTACAGATGGTTGATACCAGAAGGCCTGGTGTTTACATGGCAACAACAAAAATACAGAATAGATTCAATTGATAAAACAAAAGCTTTTTACGTAGAATGCTTTAGAGAGAAAGAAGGGGAGATAAGAAGAGAAGAATCACTGATCGAATTACAAGAGGAATGCCCAGCAATGATTGAAAAAGAAGGAGGTGCAGTGGGTGGCAAGGTGGAATACAAAGAACAACGTGAACCGAGATCTACTAGAGCAATAAACCCTTCTTATAAAATATAAACATGGAAGAGAAAAAACTGATTACAATAAACATAAATGGACTCAATTTAGCTATTAAAAGAAGAAAGATATTTCACAAATTACAGAAATTAAAGGTTGATATAATTTGTTTACAAGAAGTGCATATTAAAAAGCAACATGAACAAATATTGGTACAGCCAAAATTAGGGAAAATATTCACTTCATTGCCACAATGTAAGAAAAGAGGAGTTGTTTTATATATTAGAGACACAATCCCAGTGGAGCAAATTTTTACAGATGAAGATGGAAGAATTTTGATGGTGGAAATAACAGATAACACTATGAAAATACTTTTAATAGCAATATATGCATCTAATAATAATCAAGAAGATTTTTATAGAAAATTACATACGAAAACAATTGAGTTGGACTATGATAATATTTGCTTGATGAGAGATTTTAATGGTATAGTAGATGAGAAAATAGATTATAACACACAAAAGACGACAAAGCAAAGTAGAAAGACACTTCTGAAATCTTTTTTTAAAATGATAGAGGAAATAAACTTAAAAGATGTATGGAGAGAAAGAAATGCAAAAAATAGACAATATACTTTTTATTCAAATAGACATTCATCATGGTCTAGAATAGACATGATATGGATGACAAGGGAATTGACTTTTAATATAGAAGAATTTTTTTTAAGAATAAAACTTTACTACAGTCATCGACCAGCAATAGACATACAATGAATTAAAAATAATACTGACATTAATCATAAATAATAACATCTCTGTTATGAAAATACATGATCTCAAACCTAATTTACATGCGTGTAGAGCTGATAAGTATGTGGGTAAATACCAGGGGGAGGGGAAGTTATCAGTCAGTACTAGCGGGGACAGTCCCTCGGGAAAGTAATGAATTTTTAACCAATAAATGATCATAATCTTCCAGGCTCTTACCTGAATTTGAGGCATACCTATCTCAATTCTTAACTGAGCATTTGGAGTTCCTTTGGGTGCAGCTAAGATGGCTCGCAGAAATTTGTTTTGTATAGTTTCTAGCAAGTTTTTCTTTGCAAGGATTCCTGTTTGTGCCTCAAAAGGTTTTAAGGCAGCAGATACTAATTGACCTCCGCCTGTATAATAGAAGTGTTTAATTGCATTTGAGGACCTATTGGCTGCTTGCATTGTCTGCCTTCCAGGTCCCTTGCGAGTGGAAGACCACCCCAAGATATCTAAATGTCCTAACCTGTTCCAATCTGTGCCCTTCAATTTTCCAGGAGTATTGTCTGGGTCTTTTGGCAAAAACTAAAATTTTTGATTTATCAAAGTTAAGGACCAACTTGTTCTGTATACAGAAGCCAAGTGTTGCCCTAATTGCTCTCTTCAGTCCTATGGGCGTTTGTGAAATAATGGCTTAGTTGGCAGGATACTTTAATATAGAAGAAATTGACATAGAAGCAAATACCTGGGCAGATCATAATCCAATGACAATGAAATGGAAAGGACAAAGGAGAAGATCTAGATGGACTTTAAATAACACAATATTAAAAGAAAAGGACTTTGCACAGAAAATGGAGAAAGAATTGGCCTTCTTCTTTAAAGAAAATAGAAAAGAAGATACATCAATGCAAAATCTTTGGAACACTATGAAAGCTTATGCTAGAGGTCTGATAATTGACTATACAAAGAAAAGAAATATTAAGAAAAGGCAAGCTTATAAAACATTAGCAGATGATTATAAGAAATTTGAAAAAGAACTACAGAATTTCCCACAAAAAAAAAAGGACATTAAAATGAAAATGGACATAACTAAACATAAAATGGGATTAATGGAAAAAGAAGATTTAGCACAAAAAAATTAGAAGTGCTACACAGAACTATTTCGAAGATGCTAATAAACCAGGTAGATGGCTAGCATATAAAATGAAAAAAGAGTGAGAATCCAGGAAAATAATACAGTTAGTGGATGACCAAGGACAAATTAGATTTGGGAATAAAGAGAAGAAAAATATCATACAAGATTATTATAAAAAATTATATGAAAAAGAAAATATAGAGGAGGAAAGTGTTAAACAATACTTATACAAGGCGAATTTACCCCAGATTTCTAAAGACACTGAAGTGATGCTAGAAGGAAATATAACGATAATGGAATTAACTGAAGCACTTAAAAAACAAAAGAATGGGAAGGCACCAGGTTCGGACGGATTACCAGCAGAATATTACAAGACATTACAGGAATTGCTGAATCTCCCATTGTTAGAAGTCATGAATGAAATCATGTCAAAGAAGGAATTACCCAAGTCATGGTCAGAAGCATATATTACACTTGTTCCAAAAGAGGATACCGACCACAACAAATTAAAAATTATAGGCCTGTTTCCCTGCTAAATTCAGACTATAAAATCTTCGCTTCAATATTGGCAGAAAGACTTAAAAGATATTTAAATAATTTTATACACTCCAATCAAAATGGGTTTCTGCCAAAAAGACAGATTAAAGACAATATGAGAAAAATCCTGGATATATTGGAATATTATCAGGCACATCCTGAAAAGAAAATGGTGTCGAGCCCTGGCCAGGGCTCGCCATCTCTGGGACGCTGGGGTGTTTGGGACCAGACGGGGTGCTCACCTGACCTCCCGGCACAGCGGCATCGGCTCTGTGCAGCAGCTAGAGAAGCAGGCATTGCAGCAGCTGGAGAATCAGGCAATGCAGCCGAAACCTACCCGTGCTGTCCTATGACATCAGAGCCTTGACGCTGGGCGGCACAGAACTCAACAGCTGGTGTGGGAGGGGGGAATTTTGAATTAGTTTGCCGGATGGTGGTTTGGGAGCGGGGAAAAATATAAATAGCGCTGTACGGTGGCTGCGTGCAGCGCTGACTTAAACTGTGTGTTCCGGCCCATTTTGTTCTTCTTGCTGTGCTGCTGCTTATCTTGAATAAACGATTGTTAAAGGACGCTGCTTCTGAGGATTTCTTGGTAGACACGGTCTGGATGACAGATGGAGCCGAGAGAAAGTCAGCGCTGCCTCTTATTCCGTTCCCAGCTTTGCTGCTCTTGCCTGCTGCTGAGGCGTGAGGATGGAGGAAGGGTCGATGCCAGAGGAGGTGGAAACAGAGCTGTTAGCCGAGGCAGCTGGTGGCGAGACGCTTGTAGAGGAAGAGGTCCAGGGGGAGCCTATTGAGCAGCCGGTGGTGAAGCCCAAGGTACGACAGACCCTGGAGGAGGAATGCCAAGAGCAGAACGATGCCCAGCCGCAGAGAGCCGTCCTGTACAAACAGCCACAGGGGACTGGTGGCACAGCTCTGCTCTTGCTGGACTGAAACTGCCAACCCCCCCGCTTTTGGGTCCAGCCTTCCAGGGCTGGAGGGAGAGACAGTGGATAGAGGAAGAAGAGGGGGAATGGGGTTATGACACCGGGCCCAGTGCTATGGATACCCTCTGGGACCGCTTTGGGGAGGCGAGCTTCCGTGATGCCCCCTCATGGCAACTGTGGGCCACTGGTTTGGAACCTGGGCAAGCACCATCCTGGCAGGACACTGGGACATTTAGTTCAGGGGGTCGTTTCCACCTTGCCAGCCCAAAGCTGCGGAAAGAGCAGGCCCCAACCCAATTAGAGGACCGCACGGCTGCATGGGACCAGGAGTCCTCTCCGGGCAAGGGATTTATGCGACGCCAGGGGCACCAACTGGAGCGGCAACCCCGGGCACAAGAGAGGGCCCCTGCAAGAGGCCTCCAAAGACCAACAGCAGGCCAGGCTCACGTTGACCGAAGGGGTGTGGAGGCGAGAAGGCCACCTGACCTGCCGCAGATGTGGGCCCCAGCTCCAGATGTGGGTACCACCCACTTGGGGCCTTCCTGCTTTGCAGGCCACTTTCGATGGGAGTCCAAATCGGGTGGCTTTATTTCTCAGCCAGGTAATAAGTCATCTGGACCAGTATGGACGCTGGTACCCTTCCCAATGGGCCATGGTCGTGGCCATAACGGCGGTCTTCACTGGGGATGCTGCTGATTGGGTGGCTAGCCTGCACAGTAACCATGCTAGGGAGCTGGTCGATGTTGGGAGATTTCTGGAGGCCCTCCGGTCTACCTTTGAGAATGAGTCCAGCATGCAAGTAGCAGAGGGCGACCTGGTTGCCCTTAAAAAGAGGGGTGCTCCTGCTAAAGACTATGTAAGAGACTTCAGGAAGATCGCAAGTCACTTGGTGGGCTGGCCAGAACGGATGTCTGGCACCACGTTTGGCAGTATGGTTTAAGGCTGCTATAGAACTGGATCTTGGCCTCTGGGAGTTCCGAGCTCGACCTGAGAGTAGTGCAAGCCAGAGGAAAGGCCAGATGGACAGAGTGACAGAAAAGCCCCAAGGCATAAAAGAACCTAGACCAGCTGTATTCTCGGAACCACCGGAGAGGTCCCAGCAACCCGGATTCCGATGTTTCCGGTGTAACCTGGTGGGCCACCAAGCAACGGAGTGCCCGTTGCCAACACCTCGGCCACAACCCCAGAGGTCGATCAGCGGAATGGTGTCAAGAGGGTGAACACGACAGCCACCCGAGAAATCCCGGGCGGTCCAGGGCCCCAAGACAGCTACGGAGTCTCAGACCAGGGGTCCTGCAACAAACCCAGCGGTGGGGAAGTTTCCTGTGGTGGACAGGGACAGTGACGATGAGGACCTGGAAGACCCAATGGTGAGTGATCCCATTTGCCCTTTTGTGATACCGGTGACGATAAGGACCCCTCGAGCCATTTCCGGGACTCGTTATGGGGCCCTATGGTGCCTTATCTGCCAAGCAGTGGTGGATGACTTGGGGTTGCGGGTGAGACGGCTAAAAGCTCCCATAACATTTGAACACATGGATGGATCGTTGTTGGGGGGTGGCATCGGCTACCCATGTGACGGAGAGGGTACACCTGGAGATAGGAGACCACCGAGAGGTGATCCGCTTTATAGTCATTGAAAAGATGCTAGAACCAATAATATTGGGATTAGCTTGGCTTGATAAGTGGCAACTCACCATCTGGTGGGAAGGGGGATATTGGAAACTGTGGCTGGCTGTTGATCCAGCGCAGCTTGACGTGGCTAGGGACCCCTGTGCGTCCTCTACGGCGGGGCATAAAGGGCTGTGCTGTGCTATGACGGTACCCCCTACGGAAAGAGACTTCCCTAGTGTTTATGAGGATCTTGCACTCGTATTTAGCGAAGAAGAGTGTGAGGTCTTGCCTCCCCATCGGCCTATGGACTGTGCTATAGAATTGGTGCCTGGGGCCACACTACTAAAACCAAGGATGTACTCTATGACCCAGAAGGAAATAGCAGAGCTACGGCGATACATCGATAAGAACTTGGCTAGGGGGTTCATTAAACCCAGTACATCACGTATGGCAGCCCCTGTCCTTTTCAGGGAGAAGAAGGACGGGGGATTACGCTTATGTGTCGATTTCTGAGGATTAAATGCAGTTTGTGTGGAGCATTTGTACCCGCTCCCCTTGATGAAGGACCTCTTAGCCACGTTGGCGACTGGGCATATTTTCACGAAATTGGATCTGTGAGAGGCATATTATCGGGTTCGTATCAAGCCAGGGGATGAGTGGAAAACCACTTTCAACTGTCCCCTCGGCAGTTAGCAGTTTCAAGTCATGCCGTTCGGTCTCCAGGGCGCTCCTGCAGTTTTTATGCAGCTCCTCAACGAGGTGCTGCATGAACATTTGTACAGGGGTGTTCTGGTGTACCTGGACGATATTTTAATATATACCCAAACCATGGAAGAACACATCAAGTTGGTGCATCAGGTGTTACGAAAGTTGTTGGCGGCCAAACTGTTTGTGAAATTGTCGAAATGTGAGTTTCACAAAACAAGAATAGACTACCTGGGTTACCGAATATCGGCGGACGGTGTGGAAATGGACCCACGAAAGGTCCAGGCAATCAAGGACTGGCAAGCCCCAGGGACTAGAAGACAGCTCCAGAGTTTTCTCGGTTTTGCCAATTTTTATCGACAATTTATCCCTGCATTTGCTACGATAGCGTTGCCTCTAACAGACTTATTGCATACCAAGCCGCACACTTCCAAACCAAAACCCGGCCAATTGTTACATTGGACCACAGCATATCAAACAGTGTTCGAACAATTGAAATACCTGTTCACTAAAGAACCAGTCCTTAAACATCCTGATCCAACACTAGTGTTCATCGTTCAGGTAGACGCCAGTGACGTAGTTGTAGCGGCTGTTCTTCTACAGAAGGACGGGCAGGGTCGTCTGCGACCGTGTGCATACACCTCTCACAAATTAAGTCCCACCGAACAAGGATGGGCTATATGGGAGAAAGAGGCCTTCGCTGTGAAATGGGCGTTGATGACATGGCATCACCTTCTTGAGGGGGCAGTGCATCTGTTTGAGGTCTGGACGGATCATAAGAACCTGGAGGCCCTACAACACCGAGACGGTTGTCCCCTAAACAAGTGCGATGGTCGCAATACTTCCATAGGTTCTCCTTCCACTTGAAGTATGTACCGGCTGGGAAAAATTTCCTTGCAGATGCCTTGTCTCGAAGCTCTTATACCACCCAATCAGGGGTCACATGATATGTCAACCATGCTTCGTTCAGAGGGGTCCTTTGTAACTGAACTCAAGGCCGCACTGAACAATGATCAATGGTTGACACAGAACCGAGCCTTACTTACCATTCGGGAGGGGTTAGTGTGGAAAGGCGATAAAGTGTACATTCCAGAGTCGCTGAGAACGTATGTTCTACGCCGTTGTCATGATTCAAAACCGGCAGGACATTTCGGCTATTTAAAAACACTTCATCTTGTCAGGCGACAATTTTGGTGGCCGCAGATGCGCGGCCAGATCGAGAAATATGTAAGAGGATGTTCAAATTGTGCGGTGGCTAAACCATGGTCAGGAAAACCGATTGGACTGTTACAGACGGTAGCTGATCCCAGTAAGCCGTGGGAAGAGATCGCTATGGACTTTATAGTCAATCTTCCCCCTAGCGATGGATACAATGTGATCTGGACGGTGGTGGACTTGTTCTCGAAGCAAGCTCATTTCGTGCCCTGTAAGGGATTACCATCTGCACGACGTCTAACCGACTTGTTTCTCCAACACATCTATTGCCTTCATGGAGTTCCTAAGAGGATTATTTCGGATCGTGGAGTCCAATTCACCGCTAAATTTTGGAAGTGCTTCGTACAACGTATAGGCTCCACCCAAGGGTTAAGCTCTGCGTTTCACCCCAGTACTAATGGAGCCGCAGAGCGAGCTAATGCTGCAGTTGAGCGATACCTTTGTTGCTACGTTTCTTACCAGCAATCTGATTGGTCCAGGCTGATCCCATTCGCAGAAGTAGCTTATAATAACATCATTCATCGTAGCACAGGCCTTTCCCCCTTTCAGGTCGTATATGGTCGAGACTTCCCAATCATACCGGAGTAGAGCCTCCATCAACCAACGTGGACACCCCTGGTAGTTGGGCAGAGAAAATCCACCGCATATGGCCAAACGTTAAGATAGCATTACAAAAAGCGGCAGACGAATATAAAACCTACATAGATAAAAGAAGGGCAGACCCGAAGCCATTTCAAGTAGGAGATAAAGTATATCTGTCAACCAAATATCTAAAGCTTAGGTTGCCGAGTAGGAAGCTGGGTCCAAAATACCTAGGGCCTTTCCCAATTACCTGAGTAATCAACCCTGTAACAGTAGTCCTCAAATTACCCTCGCTTTTGGGTAGAATACATCCTGTGTTTCACAGTAGTCTGTTGAAACCGGTAGTAGATAGACCCACCGATGCGTCCAACCCACCAGACCCTATACATACGAACCAATACGAAATAGATAAGATTTTAGATTCTAGATATCGTCGGGGCAGACTCCAGTATTTAGTGAGGTGGAAAGGATATCCCTTAGCACAAGCCTCCTGGGTAGCAAAATCTGACGTGCATGCTACACGCCTGGTACGGCGGTTCCACCGCAGGTATCCTAACAGGCCACAGCCTGCAGGGACTGTATCTACAGTAATTAATACCTCTCCTCTTCCTCCCGCAGGTGGACCCCTGGTAGAGGGGAGCCGCCTGTCGAGCCCTGGCCAGGGCTCGCCATCTCTGGGACGCTGGGGTGTTTGGGACCAGACGGGGTGCTCACCTGACCTCCTGGCACAGTGGCATCAGCTCTGTGCAGCAGCTGGAGAAGCAGGTGATGCAGCCGAAACCTACCGGCGCTGTCCTATGACATCAGCTGGAGAATCAGGCAATGCAGCCGAAACCTACCGGCGCTGTCCTATGACATCAGAGCTGCGACGCTGGGCAGCACAGAACTCAACAGCTGGTGTGGGAGGGGGGAATTTTGAATTAGTTTGCCGGATGGTGGTTTGGGAGCGGGGAAAAATATAAATAGTGCTGTACGGCGGCTGCGTGCAGCGCTGACTTAAACTGTGTGTTCCAGCCCGTTTTGTTCTTCTTGCTGTGCTGCTGCTTATCTTGAATAAACGATTGTTAAAGGACGCTGCTTCTGAGGATTTCTTGGTGGACATGGTCTGGATGACAGATGGAGCCGAGAATGGCTTTGATATTTTTATTTTTATTTTTTTAATAGTTTTTATTGAATATAAATATTAAAAAAGACATACGTAACATATACACAACTAACATTTATACAACATATACACAAAAAGAATATAATTTCTTCTTAAGCATTTTTTCAGAGTGACGTTCTACACTTCTACTTATAATATATTCCTTCACCTTTCTGTAATCTAATAATATTTTTATTACATATATATGTATCAATCAGTAATATATCCCCTATATTTTTTGTATATTTCTAATTTTTAGCCAATTATACCAATTATTCCATATTTTATAATAGTCTGATTCTTCTTTTTCTTGTAATTCTTTGGTTAACCTATCCATTTCAGCGCATTCTAAAATTTTCCCTATTACTTCTGTTTCACTTGGTATTTTTTCTTGTTTCCAATTTCTTGTGTAGGTTATTCTTGCAGCAGTTAATATATGAATTGTAAGATATTTGATATCCTTAGGGTATGATTTGTTAAAGATTCCTAATAAAAATGTTTCTGGTTCTTTTTCAATCTGTGTTTTTGTTATTTGTTCCAACCATTTTTTGATGTTAGACCAAAATTTCTTTGCTGCCGGGCACGTCCACCATAAATGATAGAAAGTCCCTTGTGCTTTTTTGCACTTCCAACAAATTGGGCTATTTTTAGGTTGTATTTTTGCCAATCTGGTTGGAGACATATGCCACCGATAAAACATTTTCAGTTGATTTTCCTTGTACGCCGTTGCTTTCGTTAACTTTAGGTTTACCTGCCAGAACTTTTCCCATTTTTCCAAAGGTATTGTGTGTTTGATATTTTGAGCCCACTTAATCATCATTTCTTTGACTGTCTCTTCTTCCAATTTATAGCGTAGGAGAAATTTATAAATTCTACTAATTAATTTATTTTCTGAATCTAATATAATTTTATCTATTTCTTGTTTTTGATTATAAATTTCATATGTTTTTATATGCTCTCTATATTTGGATTGTATTTGAGTGTAAGTCCACCAGTCTATTCCTCTGTGTAAATCTATCTCCAATTGTTGTTTTGTCTTTAGTTTGCCTTGATAGTCAATTATATCTTTATATCTAATTATTTTTGTCTTATCTGTTAAATTTGGGTGTCTAATTGATTCAGCCGGTGCTAGCCAATTTGGTATCTTCATATAATGTTGTTTTTTAATTTTAAGCCAAATTTGTAATAATGAGTTCCTTATTATATGTGTTTTAAAATATGAATGTGTTTTGTATTTCTCATCCCACATAAAGGACTGCCAGCCAGTTTGAAGTTCGTGTCCCTCAATTGTTAAAGTTCTAGAGTCCTTTAATTCTATCCAATCTTTGACCCACGATAGTACTGCTGCTTGGTAGTATATCTCCCAGTCAGGGAGTGCAGCTCCTCCTCTATCTTTTGTATCCTGAAGCAGTTTAAATTTTATTCGTGGCCTTTTCCCTTGCCAAATAAATTTAGATGTTATTTTATTCAGCTTTTCAAAAAACGGTTTATCTATTTTAATTGGGGTGACCTGAAACAAATATAAAAATTTAGGTAATATAATCATTTTGATGGCCAAAATTCTTCCTAGGAATGAAATGTGTAAATTTTCCCATTTTTCTAAGTCTTTCTTTGTTTGTTCTAGTAATTTATCATACCGTATTTTCCGGCGTATAAGACGACTTTTTAACACATGAAAATCTTCTCAAAAGTCGGGGGTCGTCTTATACGCCGGGTGTAGTTCTCCTGTAACCAGGCAGACCAGCCCGAAAGGCTCTGACGAGCCTTAAATGGCTCTGGCGATCCCAGCTCTGGCGATCCCAGCTCTGACAATCCCAGCTGAGTTCCCTGCAACTCAGCTGGGATCGCCAGAAACCACGTGAAAGGAAAAAAGTTTTTTCCCTTTTACTCTGTGGATCCCAGCTCTGATGATCCCAGCTGAGTTCCCTGCAACTCAGCTGGGATCGCCAGAAACCACGTAAAAGGGAAAAAGTTTTTTCCCTTTTACTCTGAGGATCCCAGCTCTGAGGATCCCAGCTGAGTTCCCTGCAACTCAGCTGGGATCGCCAGAAACCACGTAAAAGGAAAAAAGTTTTTTCCCTTTTACTCTGAGGATCCCAGCTCTGACGATCCCAGCTGAGTTCCCTGCAACTCAGCTGGGATCGCCAGAACCATGTAAAAGGGAAAAAGTTTTCCCCCTCCAGCTTGCTTACCTCAGCTGCTAGTCGCAACGCTTGCCTTGCTTTGCTTGCCTGAATCTATTCAGGCAAGCAAGCAACTCCCTGCCTGCAATCAAGCAAGGAGTTAGTTGTGGACTTCAACTCCCAGAATTCCTCAGCCAGCAAAGCAAAGCTGGCTGAGGAATTCTGGGAGTTGAAGTCTACAAGTCTTAAAGTTGCCAAAGTTGGAGAGCCCTGTTCTATTGGGTAAGTTTTTTTCCTCTTTGGGAGCTTTAAAAAAAATAGTCAATTGGGGTTTTTTTAGTTGTTCTTTTTTAGACCTAGCCATTTAAAGTTTAGGAAGTTTTAAATTTAGCTTTCATATAAAAATAAAAATAAAATAAAATAATATTTGTGCAACTTTCTGAGATTTAGTGTGTTTCTGTAGTGTTTCACTCTAACTACACAAACACACAAAATCTCACAAAGCTGTATGTGGAATTTTGTGTGTGTAAAGTGTGAAAGTTGGGTTTTTGGACTTTTTGTGGCTGTGTGAGGTTCCTGCTTGTTGCAGGGGCCATTTTGGGTCTAGCACAGCTGCTTTTACATTGTAGGTGAGCCAGTTGATGTTTTTTAATTTTTATTTGGTGTGCATTGGAAGAGGGGCAGTCTTATATGGCGAGTATAGCCCAAACCCTATATTTTAACAGGAAAAGTTGGGGGTCGTCTTATACGCCCAGTCGTCTTATACGCCGGAAAATACGGTAATTGTTTTCTTTAATTGCTGATGTTCTTGTAGATAAGCAGATTCCTAGATATTTTATTTTTTTTGTTGTTTGGATTTGTATATTATCTATCAAATCTTTTGTTTGGATTTCCGTAAGGTTTTTAACAATTAGCTTCAATTTACTTTTATTAATTTTTAGTCCAGCCACTTCTCCAAATTCTTCTATTTTTTGGAACAAATTAGGTATAGATTCCATAGGATTTTCTGTCAAAAACACTAAGTCATCAGCAAAGGCTTGAACTTTGTATTCTTCTCTATTAATCCTTAAACCTTCAATTCCTTGATCTTCTCTAATTTTTTTCAACAGGGTTTCCAATGATAGAATATATAGTAAGGGGGAAAGTGGACAGCCTTGTCTGACTCTTTTTGTTATATTAAATTTGTCTGTTATGTCATCATTCATAATTATCCTTGCTGATTGCTTGGTATAGATTTCTGCTATAATTTTCCCAAATTTTTCCCCAATTTGCATATTTTGTAGTTGTTCAATCATAAATTTCCAATTTTGGTTATCGAAGGCCTTTTGGGCGTCAAGAAAAACCAACACTGCCTGCTTCTCCGGGTGTGATTCATAGTATTCTAAAGCATTAAGTATTATTCTCATGTTGTTCTTTATTTGGCGTCCTGGCAGAAATCCATTTTGGTCTGGGTGTATATATGTATTTAATACTAATTTAATTCTTTCTGCCAAGATTGCTGCAAATATTTTGTAATCGGCATTCAATAATGAAATAGGTCTATAGTTTTGTATTAACTGGAGATCTGTGTCTTCTTTTGGAATGAGTGTTATTATGGCTTCTGTCCATGAATTTGGTATCTTGGCTTTCTCCATAGCTTCATTATATAATCGCAACATATTCTCTCCCAATACTTCTTGCATTGTTTTATATATTTCTACCGGTAGCCCATCGGGACCCGGTGTTTTATTGTTTTTTTGCTTTTTCAGTACTTCATCTAGTTCTAATTTGGTTATTGGCCTATTGAGAGTAATTCTTTGTTCTTCTGTGATTTTTGGCATTCCTGATTTCTCTATGTACTGTTTTATTTTATCTTCCTCTATTTTCCCCTGATTATATAGATTCGCATAAAATTTCTTAATAATATCTTTTTTGGCCTCTTTACTATGTTGAATTTCTCCTTTATCAGCCTTCAATTGGTATATCATTCTTTTTTTCTGTTCTTTTTTCAGTTTATAGGCTAGCCATCTGCCCGTTTTATTTGCGTGCTCGAAATAGTTTTGTTTCGCCATTTTTATTTTTTGGGCTAGTTCTATTTGGTTTATCAAATTCAATTTATGCTTAATCATTTCCCATTCTTCTCTTATTGTTTTGTTCTGGGGCTTTTCCTGGAGTTTTTGTTCTATTTGTTTTAGGTCTTTCTCTAATTTATCTAACTGTTTTTTCTTCTCTTTATTCTTTTTCCTCGTATATGCTATTACTAGGCCCCTTATATATGCTTTTAAAGTATCCCATGTGTTTTGTAAAGAGGTTTCCTCTATTTTATTTATCTGAAAGAATATTTTTACTTCCTTTTCTAACATCAAATTAAATTCTTTTTCTTTACATAATCTTTGGTTCATTGTCCATCTCTTACGTCTTCTTTCCCCTTTCCAGTTTATGAATAGTGGATTGTGGTCTGCCCATTGGTTTGTGCCTATCTCAATTTTTTCTACTTCTGTTTTGATACTTGGGGTCATCCATGCCATGTCCAGTCTTGACCAGGAGTTATGCGGATGGGAGTAAAAGGTGTATTGGGCCTCTTCTTCATGTGTTTCCCTCCATACGTCTGCCAAGTTTAGTTCTTCAGCCATAGTAAAGAATTCTTTTGGAAGTATTTCTTTTTTCTTTTGTTTTTTTTCCCCAGTTTTGTAGTCTTTCTTTGCATCTACTATTGCATTATAATCCCCTATTACACAAATATCATCATATTCTAATTCTGCTAATTTTATATGTAGGTCTTTAAAAAAAACCTGTAGTTTTTGGTTAGGTGCATAAATCCCTACAATTAACATTTTCCTTTTTCCTATTTCTAATTCAACCATCACCACTCTACCTTGCTCATCGGTATAAACTAGTTTAGATTGTATTTTTTCTTTTACGTAAATCACTACTCCTTTTTTCTTTTTTGGGGCCAGAGATAAATATAATTTTCCTAATTTGGGGTTTTCTAGGATTTTTTGATAATCTTTTTGAATGTGTACTTCTTGCAGACATATCACATCTGCTTCTAATTTTCGTAATTTTGTGAAAATTTGATTCCTTTTCTTTGGGGCATTTAAGCCATTAATGTTTACCGAAAAGAGTTTGATCTGTTCATCCATTGCCTATTGTATCTGTTTTTTGGTGTTTCTTGTTTCCATCCGTTCTCTAGGTTTTGCACCTTCTCTCTGTTCTCTCTCTTTTTCTTGCCTCTGTCTTATTTCTTTTTCTTCCTTTGTTTCTATTGGTTCTTCTTCTTGACTTTTACTATCTGTTTCCTCCTTACTTTCCTGTTCTACTTCTAGTCTAAAATGTGTGTTATGAAATTCTCTTGCCTTTTCTAGAGTGTCTATTTTATATCTTTTGTCTTCCCACATAATTAAGATCCCCTCTATTGGCAGCCATCTATACATTATCTGGTATTTGATCAATAGTTGTGTTAAAAACTGATATTGTTGTCTTAGATTTCTTACTCTTCGGGGTATCTGTTTTAAAATTATAATTTCTTTTCCATTATAGATCACAGTTTCTTCTCTAGATTTCTTATAGACTTCATCTCGGATTGATTTTTTTAAAAATTTAACATGGACTTCTCTCGCCAATCTGTGTCTTCTTATATAATTTGTTTGTATACGATAAGTTTCTTCCAATTGTCCTTTTATTTCTTCTGGCTCTTTTTGTATCATTCCTGCAATAATCTCCACCATCTTTCCTTCTAAATCCTCATTTTTTTCTTCTGGAACGTTTTGAAAACGCAGGAAGTATGAGGCCTTTTCCATTTCGAGCATGGCCAAGGAGTCTGACATTTCTTTGTTTAGTTGTAGGGTTTTTTGTTCCATTGCTTCTACTTTTAATTCCACGTGATCTATTTTTGTTTCCGTTTTCCTAATTCTCTGTTCATTTTCTGCTATAGAATTTTGAATGCCCCCAATTTTATCTTTCATGGTCTTAATATCTTCCTTAACTTCTCCTAATTCATTTCTGATCTCTGCATGGAACATTCTCATTTCTTCCTGATTTTCAGCTATTTTTTCTTGTGTTTGAAGCAGTGTTTCCTGGATCTTTTGAAACATATCTTGTATTACATTAGGTGCCATTTCCAGTTTTTCTTTTTCTTTTTCTTTCCCCATCATGCTATCTATTGTTTTTTGTTATTTTTAGATGCTCAGAAAGCCTTAGATAACGTGAACTGGTGATTTATGTTATTACAGCTGGAACAGATGGGCTTTGGTAGAAAATTTATTCAAGCCATAGAAGCCATATATTATAAACAAACAGCAAAAGTAATGATAAATGGAGAATTGACAGAGTCTATTGAAATAAAAAAAAAGGTACGAGACAAGGTTGTCCACTGTCACCTTTATTATTTGTATTAACATTAGAAGTGCTAAACAGAAATATTAGAGAAGATAAAGACATAAAGGGAATGAAGATTCAAAAGGAAGAATACAAATTGCAAGCATCTGCTGATGGCCTGGTTTTTATTCTTGAAGATCCATTAGAATCAACAATTAAATTGATAGACAAAATAGGAGAATATGGAAAAGTAGCTGGTTTGAAAATAAATAAAAACAAAATGAAGATCTTGACAAAAAATATGTTAATAAAACAAAAAGAAGAATTGGCGGAAATATCGAAGATGCAGGTCACAAATAAGGTTAAATACTTGGGAATATATTTGACAGCAAGATGCAGTGCACTCAAAGAGAATAACTATAACAAACTTAAGCAACAGATAGTGACAGATTTGGCAAAGTGGGAAAATTTATAACTGTCATTGATAGGGAGAATATCAACGATTAAGATGAATATATTGCCTAGAATTCTATACTTGTTCCAGACAATTCCAATCAGACTGGGGAAATATTATTTTGAAGATTTGAATAAAATAGTGCTGAAATACATTTGGCAGGGTAAAAAAGTGAGTATAAAACTAAAATTGTTGCAAGATGCCAGAATACAAGGTGGTTTTGGCTTGCCTAATTGGCAACTATACTATCAAGCTACAAGTTTGATGTGGATTAAGGAATGGATAATGCTATGAAATGCCAGATTATTGACCTTAGAAGGGCATGATTTGTTATTGGGTTGGCATGCCTTTTTATGGTACAAGGAAATAAAAACACAGGGGTATTTTAGAAGACATTTTATGCGAGAGGCTCTGCTATTAAACTGGGAGAAGGTAAAAAAATAACATTATTTAAAAATTCCAGTCTGGGTATCACCTATTGAAGCATTCTCACATTCAATAACATTTAGAAAGGAACAAATTGTTAGATATAGTGAATTATTGAATGAAAAGGGTGAATTTTGAAACAATGAAACAAGAAACAATGATTGCTCGGGGGGAAAATTTTGGACATGGAATTGACTTATAGAAATGGCAAAAATTGTGGTCGCAAAATTATAAAATGACAATGTCAACTGCATATAAAGAAAATTTGTATAAGATGCTTTACAAGTGGCACCTACCCCGATGAGAATTGCTAGAATGTTCAAGATTAAATCGGAAAAATGTTGGAAATGTCATCAGATACCGGGCTCATATTACCATATGTGGTGGACGTGTATAGAAGCTAAAAGATACTGGACTAAAATCCATACATATGTGGAAAAAATGATACAAAAACACATAGACTTTAAACCAGATATTTTTTTATTGGGGATTGTACCTGAAATATACAATAGAGAATTGAGATATTTGATTGTGAATGTATTAACAGAGGCTAGAATTGTATTTGATAAAAATTGGAAAAATGAGAAAATGCCAACGCAAGACGAAGTTATTGAGAAAATATTGGAATGTGCAGAAATGAGTAAATTGACATTTGAAATTAGAGAACAAGAAGATATACAATATTATAAGATATGGGATCTATTTTACCAATAGTTAGATAAAAAGACATGAAAATGAAATACGATAGAGGTTTCTTCTAATGAAGAAATGTAGAATTATATAAAACTCAATATAAAGATGTACTGTTATTTTTGTGTACTATGTACTATGATTTAGGAGAATGAATGGCATAATACAAATTAATTAAAATTTTAGACTATTTTGTATGAAATAAGGGAAGAAACAGCTATAGTTAAATATACGATTAATGAGGATAATAATACATGGATATATATGAATAGAGTGAAGATGCACAAAGACCTGTAACCAACCGACACACTGTTTGTATTTGCATTGAAGATGGTTTTTTATTTGTTTAAAAATAAAATTTTTGAAAAAAAGAAAGAAAGAAAGAAATGGGCTCTCTTACAGCGCCTCCTCTCTCTCTTCTCCCGAGTGGCAGTGGTGTGTCTGGCTCATCGAATCTGACCTGTTGATCTCGGGTGGCAGCGGCAGCAGCTCTGACCTGATCCTCGCTGGCAATGCTGCGGGCAAGAACTGGCCACGCCAATCCCGCTTCATGGCTGCGCAGACAGCCCGTACCAGCCACTGCTCGGAGCTCCGGCACCAGTACTCCTCCCCCCCAGGTCAACAGGGCTAGGGCTGGCAAGGGTGGCTGCTTTTTGCAGGCACCACTAAGAGAAGGGGCGCGCAAGCTACAGTTTGCGGGAGTGGCCTCTGTGAGGCCGTTCCAGGTGAATGGCAGGTGCACATGGGGCATGTTCCCCCACTCTTTGCCCCCATCCCACCTTGCCTCCTCACCTCATGCTGTTTGCATGGCAGCTGCACATGTGTATAAGTTTTTTTGGGGGGGTTATTATAGTGCATGCACTTGAAAGCCCAATTGGGCTTATTATCGAGACATGTCTTATTTTTGGGGAAACACGGTACCTGGGAAGATACTGAAAATGATAATCAAAAAACAGATCTGCCAACATCTAGAAACAAATAGTTATAAGTAAAAGCCAGCATGGTTTGTTAAAAACAGGTCATGCCAAACCAATCTTATTTCATTCTTTGATAAAATTACTAAATGAGTAGAGCACTGAAATGCTGAGGACATAGTATAGTTAGACTTCAGCAAGGCATTTGACAAAGTAGACCACAACCTACTTCTTGGTGAGCTAGAAACATGTGGGATAGACAACATCATCACCAGATGGATTTGTAACTGGCTGACAAACCGTACTCAATGCGTTGTCCTTAATGGTATTACATCTACATGGAGGGAAGTACCATATTTTTCAGAGTGTAAGACGCACCTTAGTTTTTGGGGAGGAAAATAAGAAAAAAGCTGATTGGCAGGTGGATTGGCCTCCCGGAATACCCCCAATCAACTGTTCCCAGAGATGAATTTTAGCAACAAGTTCCTTGGTTGTGAGCTCTGTGCCTTGCTTTTTTTTTGCTTTTTTTTCCTGCCTCTGAAAGCCTCCGAAACAGCCTTTGAAGCTCTGTTTGGGGGCTTCTTTTCTGAAGCTCTGTTTGGGGGCTTTTTTTCTGAAGCTCTGTTTGGGGGCTTCTTTTCTGAAGCTTCATTTCTGATGCTTTTTTCATCCTCTGAAACCTCCATTTGAGAAGCTGGGCAGGGCTACATTCGGAGTATAAGACGCACCCAGATTTTCACCCTCTGTTTTGGGGTGGGGGGGAAAGGTGCATCTTATACTCCAAAAAATACGATAAGTAGTGGGGTTCCACAAGGTTCAGTCTTAGGCCCAGTACTCAATATCTTCCTAAATGACTTAGATGAGAGAATAGAAAGGGAACTCATCAAATTTGCAGATGACACTAAGCTGGCAGAAATAGTCAACAGAAGACAAGCTCAGGATCCAAAAAGATCTTGACAGACTTGAACAATAGGCCCTATCCAACAAAATTAAATGTAATGTGGAGAAACGCAAGGTTTTGCACTTAGACAGGAAAAACCAAAGGTACAAGTACAGATCAGGTGAAACCTGGCTTAAAAACAGTAACTGTGAAAGGGATTTTGGAGTCCTAATGGACGATGAGCCAGCAATGTGCGGCAGCAGTCAAAAAAGCTAATACAATCCTTGGTTGTTTAAACAGAGGCATAGAATCAAAATCATGTGAAGCATTAGTGCCACTTTATAAATACTTAATAAGGCCACACCTGGAATCCAGTTTTGGTCACCACATTACAAAATAGCCTTTGGAAAAAGTACAAAGAAGACCAACTAAGATAACTAATGGCCTGGAAACAAAAATATACAAAGAATAGTTGCAGGATTTGGGTTTGGCTAATCTAGAGAAAAGAACGGGACATGATAGTAGGTAACTAAAACAACTATCATTGAACAGAAATGATTTAAGTGTAAAGCACAAGAATAACTAAAACTTAATGTTACTAATATAAGATTTTGAAAGCTAAATGTAGCAATTGTAATTAATCTTAAAACTATAGTAGTGAAAATTAAAACCTAGATATCTGGAGAATACAACACTACAGCACAACACATAATAGCACTGTATCATACAGCATGATTATAGCCCAAAATTTTAAAAAAACAGACTAAAATTTGAGTTAAACAACCTGGAAATCTTTTGAATAATGTCTCTATAGATGAACACAAACAGGGAACATGTTTGAAAGATTCAATTTCCCTCAACAAAAATGTTCCAGGAATGGAGCCTTTTTATATTCCCCAAATAGGAAAGACAATGCTCTAGAGAAGCTAATTTTGCCACCAATTTTTTCCCCCAAACAAATCTGAATCCCATCTCCGAAGTTAGAAAGTGACTGGCCCAAGGTCACTCAGGTGGTTTAATAGCTAAGTCTCTTGCTTTCCACTCCAGTGTCTTAGCCACTAGGGCTACACTGGCTCCCTATTCATTCCTCCTCCAGCTATCTGCCCATTTAGCCTTTGGATACTGAGTCAATTGTCAACAAAACAATGTAGATACAATTTAAATTCATATTATGAGATTTGGACCAATTTGCAAAGTACTGTCCTATTAATGCTCCTATCTGAAGTGTAGAAAGTTAGCACCCACCCATCTCTTAGAAGAATGAAATATTTTGGGAAATTTTAAAAAGACAGAATATTATTTTTCCCTAAAGGAGAAATAGAGAAACATGCTCTTGGAGACAGAAAGCAGCCTCCAATTCTTTCTTAATAGCCCCAGCAAATACTGAGGTGGTAGCTTTTAGAAATGCAGATTTGGTAATAAATTCAAGAAGGATATTTTGAAACAAAGGCAGAATGATATGGATTAGAAGCAGCCATCACCCAAGATCCAACACAGGACAAAAGCCATTAAGCCACAATATGAATTACCGAACACTCTTTCAAAACATAAGGCCTTCATTGCATCACCCTCAGAAACTTCAACCAAACTGGGCTCAGACAAACACCTAGGATTGTATTTTGCCTATAGAGCCAACTATGACCCCTTTATGACCCCACAGGAATTTGACAACAGCCAATAGAACACATGTTCTTGCACAGGAACAGGAAGTTCAAAGTCCAAAGAATATATAAAAACCCCACACTCTTAATTCCATTTTGTCAGCTGCCCAGAACCCATGTGGTTCTGCTTCATTATTAAATCATCTTTCCTCCATGTTTCCAAGTGTTTTTCTCCTGGCTTGGAACTGAACCAGATAGATATTTCTTCCCTCAGAAGCAATGGCCAAGTACTGTACTTATGTAAATGTAAAATGGAGACTATTCCAAAGCAACTTTCTGCGTCTAGGAACTCAGAGGGGAACATTTGAAAAATAAGTTAGGGCTCAGATCACTGATGCTATGCACTGATAATTTGGTTCTTTCTGTTATTCTTCAAACTGTATAATCCCTAGTGAGTGTAATAAACCCTGATTTTTGTGTGTGTTATGAATTGATTTCTGAAAATACAAAGCCTTATTGATTCATTTTCTGTACTCATCCAAAATCTTTGCAATTTAATTTGGCTTTTCTTTTGAATTTTCCTGTATTATTGGAGATGGACTGGCTTCAGATCCATTCATTCATTCATTCATTCATTCATTCATTCATTTATTTATTATTATTTTTATTTATTTATTATGTATGTATGTATGTATGTATGTATGTATGTATGTATGTATGTAATTTATATGCCGCCCTTCTCCCGAAGGACTCAGGCCGGTTTACAAAGGAACATAAAAAATTACATAAACATTAAAATCAGTTTAAAATTAATTAAAATAAATTCAAATTCAAATTATTTAAAATCATCCCTACGGATTCAGCCCATTTGGTAAAAAAGCCACGTCTTCAATTTGCAGCGGAAGGAGAGGAGGTCAGGGGCTGTCCTGAGGCCGGTGGGCAGCCCATTCCAGAGGGTTGGTGCTCTCACAAAGAATGCTCTCCCCCTGGGGGCCGCCAGCCGACATTGTCTGGCTGACGGCACGCTGAGGAGGCCCGCTCTGTGTGAGTGCACCAGATGATGGGAGGATGGCAGGAGATGATCCTGCAGGTACCCCGGGCCTAAGCCATGTAGGGCTTTATAGGTGAGCACCAGCACCTTGAAACGAACCTGAAGAACCACCAGTAGCCAGTGCAGCTCGCACAGGAGAGGTGTCACACGGGAGTACCGAGAAATCCCCGTAACAACCTGCACGGCCACATTCTGGACTAACTGTAGTCTCCGGGTGCATCCCAAGGGCAGCCCCATGTAGAGGGCATTACAGTAGTCCAACCGAGACGTAACAAGGGCATGAGTGACTGTGGCAAGGGCATCCCGATCTAGGAAAGGGCGCAACTGGCACACCAGGCGTACCTGTGCGAAGGCCCCCCTGGTCACGGCTGTCAAATGATCTCCTAAAGATAGCCATGAGTCCAGGAGGACATCCAGATTGCGGACCCTTTCTGAGGGAGTAAGAACCTCACCTCCCATCACTAGTGACGGGGCCACTTGCAAGATGCCAGTATCCACAGCCACTCAGTCTTGGATGGGTTGAGTCTGAGTCTGTTTCTTCCCATCCAGGCCCGGACCGCTTCCAGGCAACGGGACATCACAGAAAGGGCATCCCCAGGGTGATCCGGGATGGAGATTTAAAGCTGAGCGTCATCAGCATATTGATGGTACCTCACTCCGAAACCACAAATGATCTCACCCAGTGGCTTCATATAGATGTTAAAGAGCAGGGGGGACCTGCTGAGGCACCCATGTGAGGGGTCTCGGGGTGGATCTCTCTCCCTCCATCCATACAAACTGCGAGCGGCCCGAGAGGTAGGAAGAGAACCACTGTAAAACGGTGCCTCCTACCCCCAACCCCCCGAGTTGCTGCAGTAGGATATCATGGTTGATGATATCGAAAGCCGCTAAGAGGTCAAGGACCAGGATGGAGGAGCAGCCCCCATCCCTGGCCTGCCAGAGATCTTTCACTAGGGCGACCAATGCCATTTCTGTGCTGTAACCACGCCTGAAACCCGATTGGAACGGGTCTAGGTAGTCAGTTTCCTCCAGGAACTGTGGGAGCTGCTGTGCCACCACGGACGACAACCTTTGCTATAAAGCGAAGGTTGGAGACTGGACGATAGTTGTTAAGGGAGTCTGGATCAAGGATGGGCTTCTTGAGGAGGGGGCGAACCACCACTTCTTTAAGTGTGGCAGGGAAGACCCCTTCCCTCAGAGAAGCATTGACAACTGCTTGAATCCAACCTCCAGTCACCTCTCTGACTGCAGAAACAAGCCAGGAGGGACAAGGGTCCACCCAGTTGACCCATGATCCTGTCCACTTCATCCATCAAAACAGGCTCAAACTAAACCCAGATGTTACCATCAAGACAGGCCCCTGTCGCCTCGCCAGACTCTGCCCAGTCAGAGTCCAACCCAGTCTGAATCTGAGTGATTTTATCTTGCAGAAACTGTACAAAATCCTCAGCTCTGCCCTGCAAGGGGTCCTCCCTCGCTCCATGACTGAGAAGAGAGCGGGTCACTCTAAACAGAGCGGCTGGGCAGTTTTCTGCAGATGCAATGAGAGCAGCAAAATATTGGTGTTTTGCCGCTTCCATTGCTACAAGATCAGACCTAATATGGGTTCTTAACTGTGTTCGGTCAGACTCGGATCGGGAGGCTCTCCAACCACCCTCCAGGCATCTTCTCCGATGCTTCATTTTCCTAAGCTCCATGGTAAACCATGGAGCCACCCGGGATCTGCGTCAGGTCAGAGGCCGCAAAGGCGCGATTTGATCCAAGGCCCCTGCCGTGGCCCGTTCCCAGGCCACAACCAGGGCCTCGGACAAATCGTGGGTTAAGGAGGCGGGAAATGGCCCAAGCTCCGTCAGGAACCCTTCCGGGTCCATCAGATGCCTGGGGCAGAACAATCTCACTGGTTCCGCCTCCCAGCGGCGGGGGATGATGGAAAGAAAGTCCAGCCTAAGGAGGGAATTCCATGACAAGGGGTAGATTGACAAGTTCCCCCTACCACGATCATTATCCACTGTCCAGAGAGAAAAATCAGGTCGAGTGTGTGTCCTCCCTTATGAGTTGGGCCCTGCACAACTTGAGTTAGGTCCATGGCCGTCATGGAGGCCATGAACTCCCAGACTGACTCAGATGTCTCCCCGGCTGATGGTAAATTGAAATCTCCCACAACCAGAAGGATGGGGAGTTCCACCGCCAACTCGGCCAGGACATCTAGCAGTGCGGGCAGGGCTGAGGTTATGCAGCTGGGAGATAGGTACGTAACCAACAGCCCTGACTGAACTGTATGGTCATATGATCAAGGCATTCATTGGATTACAGGACCTGCAATCTCTTTCTTTAGCTTCACAGATCAACAGTGTTTCCCCATTTTATCTGCCAAGTAAGATGGTCCTTGACTTACAGCCATTCATTTAACAACTGTTCAAAGTTACAATACTATTGGAAAAAATGACTTAAAACCAGTTGCCATACTTACAGCATCACAGTTACAGTTACCACAGTCATGTGATCAAAATTCTGGCACTTGGTAATCAGCATGCATTTGCAGTGGTTGCAGCATCCTGGGGTCATGTGATTACCATTTGCAACCTTCCCAGCTGGCTCCTGACAAGCAAAGGGGAAGTCAAATTCACTTAACTACCAATGATTCATTTAACAACTATGACAAAAAAGAATGTAAAGTTGAATATGACTCATTTAACAACCACTTTGCTTAGCAATAAAAATTCTGGTTCCGATTGTAGTCATCATTTGAGGACTACCTGTATTCTAATTTTGTACATTGGGTGGGAGAACCAAAGGGAGAAATCCTTGTTCACCTATAAATTTCATAATAATGGTATGAATTTGGAATCTGGTGCACAGATCTCTGCTGACACCAATAGCCCCTTTAAAAGTTACAGAAGGTATGTACATATTTTATTAAGGTAGATGTCACAAGAATTTATAATCCGGACTGCATTAAAGAGACAATGAGTGTTTTTAGCATTTGTTATAGAAATTCTAAATATATGGCAATATTTTTTGGCTCATTCTTTCATGAGATATATGAAGCATATATTTCATGGCCCTTTGTCAGTATATTTATTTATTTATTTATTTATTTATTTATTTATTTATTTATTTATTTATTTATTTATTAAATTTATATACCGCCCTATTCCTAAGGGACTCAGGGCGGTGAACAGCAAACGATAAAAATACATGTAATACAAACGTTAATAATAAAAAAACCAATTAAAATATACTAAACATTCTGGTCCTAGATAATTCAAGACATCCCAGTTTAAAATAAAATCAAAAAGCAATATAAAGGGAAAGTTAGGCCAGGCCGGCCTGCTGAAACAGGAATGTTTTGAGGGCACGGCGGAAAGTGCGCAGATCCGGAATCTTCTGTATCTCTGGGGGGAGCTCGTTCCAGATGGTGGGTGCCCCCACAGAAAAGGCTCTCCCCCTGGGGGCCGCCAGTCGACATTGTTTGGCTGACGGCACCCTGAGAAGCCCCTCTCTATGGGAGCGTACTGGGCGGTGAGAGGCTATTGGTGGCAGAAGGCGGTCTCGTAAGTACCCCGGTCCTAAGCCATGGAGTGCTCTAAAGGTGGTAACTAAGACCTTGAAGCGCACCCGGAAGACCACAGGGAGCCAGTGCAGCTCGCGCAGGAGGGGAGCCACATGGGAGCGCCATGCTGCTCCCATAACTACCCGCGCGGCCGCATTCTGGACCAGCTGGAGCCTCCGGGTGCTCTTCAAGGGGAGCCCCATGTAGAGAGCATTACAGTAGTCCAGGCGTGAAGTGACGAGGGCATGAGTGACCGTTTTTAACGAGTCCCGATCCAGAAAGGGACACAACTGGCGAATCAGGCGAACCTGATAATAAGACCTCCCGGCCACAGCTGTCAAGTGTTCTTCTAAAGACAGCCGTGAGTCCAAGAGGACGCCTAAGTTGCGAACCCTCTCCGTGGGGGGCAATGACTCATCCCCAATAGTCAGTGATGGCACCAATTGACTATATCGGGACGTCGGAAACCACAGCCACTCGGTCTTGGATGGGTTGAGCCTGAGTCTGTTCCTCCCATCCAGATCTGTACAGCCTCCAGGCACTGGGACATCACTTTAAGGGCATCATTGGGGTGGTCCGGGGTGGAGATGTATAGCTGAGTATCATCAGCATACTGATGATACTTCACCCCAAAACCACGGATGATCTCACCCAGCGGCTTCACATAAATGTTGAACAGAAGGGGTGAGAGAACCGACCCCTGTGGCACCCCACATACAAGGGGCCTCGGGGTCGACCTCTGCCCCCCTGTCAACACAGACTGCGACCGATCAGATAGAAAGGAGGAGAACCACCGCAACACGGTGCCTCCCACCCCTAACTCTTCCAACCGGTGCCGCATGATACCATGGTCGATGGTATCAAAAGCTGATGAGAGGTCTAATAGGACCAGGATAGAGGAGCAACCCCTGTCCCGGGCCCTCCAGAGATCATCTACCAATGCGACCAATGCTGTTTCCGTGCTGTATCCAGGCCTGAAGCCCGACTGGAACGGATCTAGATAAGCCGATTCATCCAAGTACTGAGGAAGCTGTCGCGCTACCACACTCTCAACAACCTTCGCAATGAAGCGAAGGTTGGAGACTGGACGGTAATTAGCCAACACTGCTGGGTCCAGAGAAGGCTTCTTGAGGAGAGGCCTCACCACCGCCTCCTTCAAGGCAGCAGGGAAGACACCCTCTCTCAAGGAAGCATTTATAATCCCCTGGAGCCAGCCTCATGTAACCTCCCGAGAGGCCAGCACCAGCCAGGAGGGACACGGGTCCAATAAACATGTGGCCGCGCTTAGTCTGCCCAGTATCTTGTCCACGTTTTCCAGAGTCACAGAATCAAACTCTTCCCAGATAATATTCTCAAGACTTGCCTCCATCCTCCCTCCCGAATCTACCCAGTCAGAGTCCAAATTTTCCCGAATCTGAGCGATTTTGTCATACAAATATTGTACAAAGTCCTCAGCTCTACCCTCCAAGGGGTCCTTCCATGCTTCCTGGTGGAGCAGGGAGCGGGTCACCCTAAACAGGGCGGCTGGGCGATTATCTGATGACGCAATAAGAGCGGAAAAATAGTTATACTTTGCCGCTTTTATTGCCACCAGGTAGGTCTTAATATGAGACCTTACCAGTGTTCAGTCAGATTCAGAACGGCTGGCCCTCCAACTGCTCTCCAGGCGTCTTTTCCGGCGTTTCATCTCCCTCAGCTCCTCGGTGAACCAGGGAGCCAGGTGAGATCGACGCCGGGTCAGAGGCCGCAAAGGCACGACCCGGTCCAAAGCTCCAGCGGCTGCCCTATCCCAGACAGCCACTAGGTCTTCAGTCGAGCCGTGTGCCAGAGCCTCAGGAAATGGCCCAAGCTCCGTCTGGAACCTATCCGGGTCCATCAGGCGCCTGGGGCGGAACCACCTCATCAGTTCCGCCTCCCTGCGGCGGGGTGTGGCGGTTCGAAGGTCAAAGCGAAGGAGGGAGTGATCTGACCATGACAAGGGCTCGATCGCTATATCCCCTATCTCGAGACCACTCAGCCACTGACCAGAGACAAAAACCAGGTCCAGCGTGTTTCCCCCCGTGTGAGTAGGGCCATGAACTAACTGGGTCAGGTCCATGGCCGTCATGGAAGCCATGAACTCCTGAGCCACCTCAGACGCCTCACCGACGGATGGCAGGTTGAAGTCCCCCATGACCATAAGTCTAGGGGTATCAATCGCCACCGCGGCTATAACGTTGAGTAGTTCAGGCAAGGCCGCTGCCACGTGGCAGGGAGCCAGGTACGTAACCAGCAGGCCCATCTGCACCCCATGACCCCACTTCACAAGGAGGGACTCACATCCGGCCGTCTGAGGAACAGTGGCCTCCCTCGGACTAAGACCCTCTTTAATGATAACTGCCACCCCCCCCGCCCCTTCCCTGTGACCTTGGCTGATGAAATGCCCGGAAACCGGGTGGGCACATCTCTATGAGAGGGACTCCACCCTCCTGGCCCAACCAGGTCTCCGTAATACCCACCAGGTCCGCTCCCCCCTCCTGAACAAGATCACAAATGAGGGGGGCTTTATTTACCACGGACCTGGCATTGCATAGCATCAGCCGAAGGCCCAGGGCCTGAGGGTCTGTGCCACCTGGGGAACGAGAAGAGCATTGGGGGCCGGAGCGTGCCACCGCTTGAAGACAGCGAGCGCGCACTCCCGCAACTTGATGTGGCCCCCTACTCCCGCCATATCTGCCCCTCCCACCTACAGTACTGATGTAATGTCTATCAACAGCACAAGTTCTAACCCTCTCCTTGGCCCAGATTCTGCATCTCTTCCGCCGTGCTCTTCAGATGGACTAGACCCCGTCCCTCGCGGGTTAATCCCTGAACCCATACAACCCACCCCCCTCCCGGGAGGCTCCCCAGCCTCATTATTTACATTGAAAACCACCCTCCTCCCAGATCCCCTTAAAATAGAATTTGAAAAACTATCTAAAAAACCCCAAAGCTTCCGGTTCTTAGCATACCACCTCTCGGGGTTCCAAAACCCGTCCTTGAGGGTGGCCCTAGATAACTGGGAGGGCCAAACTTGCGAGAGGGGAGAGTCTCGCAGTGCTAGGAGTTCTGTTATTGAATACATCGGAGGTGAGATAGAATTGGAGGCGATGAAAGGCAATTTTCTTCTTAAGTTGTTAAAGATGGTTTAAAACAGATGGTTAAGACAAAAAGGGTAAAGTAGATAATTGTACAAGGAAGCTAATATAATAGAACATCGGAATACCATCTCCCTCTTACAATGATGGGAAAGTCTTGTGATTAAAATAAGTTAGTCATAAAAAGGGGGATGAGAGTCACAATGACCGCCCTCTCACGGCGACCAGTCCATATAAACATAATACATTTGAGGCTAAGAAGTTTGTAGAATTCTCTTCCATACTTTGTAACAGAACCCACATATTTGATTAATTACAGGCATTCAATGATCTGAAAGACTTTAATTCTCCCAATTCTCTCCCCCATGCCCCCCCCTCAGTTTCTCATCTCATTTTTCTATATTATATATAATTTTATTTTTAAACGCGGTGGTGCTTAAGAAAAGGCAACCAGCATGATGAGATGAGCAAATGCAGCACACACAGTGGGGAATCATTTTTTATTGTATTAATTGATTCAGTTTCAGAAGTCTCTTCTTTTTGGAATACCTTCAGAGAAATAAACAGGTTTCAAATTTGGGGATTTAACTACGCAGCAATCCACTGATAGTCTCTTGGATATTCATAAGTTACAGAGCTTCTTCTACCTTTAGATTTCATTATAGTTGTAATAAGAATGCATAAATAATTGAGAGACATGCAATAAATTATTCAGTTAAGTGCACAGTTTCCAAGGAATCCTAGCATGAGTCAGGATTAATGGTATAATGCAAGTTAGAGGCAAAAGTTGTGCTGGCACCCTACAATTACCACATGTAGGAGCAGTGCTGGATGCTTAGTGCAACCCAGCATGGGCCTTCCACCTAGAGAATATATTAACACCTATTGAATATTAATGGAGTTGAAGCCTCTACTGCCTGCTGTGTACTTCTGTTGCTTGGTCGTGCATTGTTAAGGATATTGGTGTTGTGTTACCAATCAGCAGAGTAAATGCACAAGGAAACGTTGCTGAGAGCAATGAATAAGAGATATGCAAACTGGTTTTGCAAACTGGTTTGTCAAAAGCTTACTTTATAGTAGAAAAACAGCCTCATAGTCTTTAAACAAATTCCAAGTCTTTGCCATTTAAATCAGTCCAGTAGTTACAGATATCTTCTCACCAAACAAACAGTAGTTGGTTAGAATAACAAACTCACTCTGGTTCACAAACCACGATGGTAGCAGATCGAATAGTATGCTTAAACCATGCTTATCGAATAGTAAAGCTTAACTCAAAGCTTCTTTTAATGCAACTGATTATGACTTTTGTTAATCCAGAAATGACTAATGTTCAATAGTGATGGGTATTCAGCAATTAAAACCAATAAAATGCAGATGTACGCTAATTGGATAAATAGCCTTTTGGGGGGAAAATGAGAGGACGTGGAAGCAGACTCTTTATGTTGAATAGGTTGGCCTTTATACATTTAAGCTATAAATAAATAACTCTGAAGAGTTACAGCTAGCTGTGATCAAAGAGGTATGTATTGAAAATCAGCATTTGCTCAGAACAGTAGACAAAATTATTCCATCTAAATATTGCATCTAAACATGAGTGGATTGTCCTTGCTTGTCCTTCATAAACTGTAAGGAATCATAGAAAGCAGAAGCTGGAAGGTTAATAAGGCTATCAGGGTTCCGACAGATGCCCTAATTAAATCATGAGCCTCAAGCCAAGCTTCAAAAGAAATCCAGTTATTTATTAGGAGCTTCATGCCGGCACGGACCAGGTGGAGCCAACTCTGACCTTAGTTAATTCGTGCTTTGCCTCTGACCATGTTTCCCCCTTTCCCCAATATGTGTCATCAGTCACATTCCCCAATGAAGAAATTTCACGGGTTGTAAAAGTCACTATGGCCACTGTAGGTTTCTGTGGAGACGACCTAGGAATATGGGTTGGAATGTGCCTTGTTTTGACTAAGATACCAGCTCCTTGATGCAGCTGTGAAGTTTGCTTTCCCATCTCCCTTGCCTATAGCAACTTGAGAGCAGGTCAGGGATGCTTTACGAGTTGACATTTAGCTCCCCTCACTTCCTGAAGGCTATCTGTGCAAAGCTAAGACAGTTTGAGTACAAGTATAGATTTTAGGATTGTGATTCCCCCCCAGGCTTGTTTGGGTTGTCTGTGTGGAATTTAGCTATGAGGCAGTCAGCCTGGATGTTTCTACTCTTTATCCAAGATGCCTCTGATAAGGGATAGCCCTTCCACTTGATTAGGTATTGGAACTGTCTCTTGGGCCACCTCGAGTTGAGGATTCATTGCACCTCATAATGGGTTTGCCCCCCTATGACCACTGGGTCCGGGGGCTCATGGGGTAGTGGTCTCAGGGTTGAACCAACCACGGGTTTTAAGAGGCTGCTATGGAATACCGGGTGTATCTTCCCTAGCAGTTGGGGCATTTTTAATTGCACTGTGACTGGGTTGATGATCTTCACTATGGGGAATGGCCCCAGGAACTTGGGTCCCAGCTTCTTACTGGGGAGTTTTAACCTCAAGTATTTTGTGGAAAGGTAGACTTTTTCACCCAGCTGGAATGGTTGTTGTGGGGCTTGGTGTTTGTCTGCCTGTTACTTATAGGTCTGCGTTGCTTTAGCTAGCACCTTCTTGACATTTTCCCATGCTACTTTTAGCATCGACAGTCAATCTGTCAAGCTAATTGAGGAACGGGGATCCCTTGGGTATTCTGGCATTGGGATGAAGTCCATGCCACTCACTATTTTGAATGGAGTTAGCCCTGTGCTACTGTGAACAGCATTAATGTACGTGACTTCGACGAAAGGCAAGAGGCCTGCCCAATTGGACTGCTGATAGTTCACATAACACCTCAGGTACTATCATGGCGTTAAAACGTTCTCCCCCCCCCCCATTGGTAGCCAGATGAAAAGCTGAGCTAAGACCCTGGGACAACCCAATAGATCGCAGGAACTCCCTCCAGAACTTAGCCGTGAACTGGACCCGTCTGTCTGAGATGATTCTTTGTGGTACTCCATGTAGGTGGTAGATATGTTTCAGGAACAGTTTGGCTAATTGGTTGGATGAGGGTAGTCTGCTGCAGGGTAGGAAGCATGCCTACTTGGAGAATAAGTCAATCACTGTCCAGATCACCGTATTTCCCCTGCTCTTTGGCAACTCCAATTGTAAGTCCATTGCATTTTCCTCCCATGGCCTCGTCGGCTCTGCGGTTGCAGCAGTCTGGGGGTTTTCCTAGTCGTTTTTTCTAGTTTTGGGAGAGTTGGGTTGCTATCAAGGTTTCGACTGATGCCTTAATTAAATCATGAGCCTCAAGTCAAGCTTCAAAAGAAATCCAGTTATTTATTAGGAGCTTCATGCCGGCACGGACCAGGTGGAGCCAACTCTGACCTTAGTTAATTTGTGCTTTGCCTCTGACCATGTTTCCCCTTCCCCCCAATATGTGTCATCAGTCACATTCCCCAACAAAGCAATTTCGTGGGTTGTAAAAGTCACTCCCATCTGGCCACTGTTTCTGTGGAGACGACCTAGGCGTATGGGTTGGAATGTGCCTTGTTTTGATTAAGATACCAGCTCCTTGATGCAGCTGTGAAGTTTGCTTTCCCATCCCCCTTGCCTATGGCAACTTGAGAGCAGGTCAAGGATGCTTTGTGAGTTGACAAAGGCAGTACTGAAAATTATATTGATATGTTAAATAGATATTTTTATACCAATTGTCTCTCGGTAATTAGAATTATCAGTTTCTGTTGTTAACATTCTGTTCTCTATCACTCCATCTAGTTTGATATCAGTTCTATGCTGATGTTGAAAAGGTTCATTGGTTACGTGACATATGATTTATATTTTTTAAATGAAAATAGAAGCACCATTTCATTATTTTACTTGTGTTATATGCATAGTGTGATCAAATGTTTGATTAAAATTATTAGAAAAACTGGCTAGCTTGCTATCAATGTATTGGACACACCCAGAAGCCTGCATTGTAATATGCAAAGTTCTGATTCATGTCAAATAATTATTGGATACATCAAGCCAATGATGGGATTCAAATTTTTTAAAACCGGTTCTTTAGGCATGGCTTGGTGGGTGTGGATGGGTGGGCATGGATGGGTGGGCATGTGGCCAATTCAACATCACTCATGTCAAGTGGCCCCTCGCCCAGCTACTCCCCTCCCAGCCACTCCTTGTTACGCCCAGCCTCAACATATCTATACAGTCAGGTCCAGAAATATTGGGACATCGACACAATTCTAACATCTTTGGCTCTATACACCACCACAATGGAGTTGGAATGAAACAAACACAATGTGCATTAACTGCAGACTGTCAGCTTTAATTTGAGGGTATGTACATCCAACTCAGGTGAACGGTGTAGGACTTACAGCAGTTTGTATATGTGCCTCCCACTTGTTAAGGGACCAAAAGTAATGGGACAATTGGCTTCTCAGCTGTTCCATGGCCAGGTGTGTGATATTCCCTCATTACCCCAATTACAATGTGCAGATAAAAGGCCCAGAGTTCATTTCAAGTGTGCTATTTGCATTTGGAATCTGTTGCTGTCAACTCTCAAGATGAGATCCAAAGAGCTATCACTATCAGTGAAGCAAGCCATCATTAGGCTGAAGAAACAAAACAAACCCATCAGAGAGATAGCAAGAACATTAGGCGTGGCCAAAATAACTGTTTGAAACATTCTCAAAAAGAAGGAATGCACCAGTGAGCTCAGCAACACCAAAAGACCTGGGAGACCATGGAAAACAAGTGTGGTGGATGACCGAAGAATCTTTCCCTGGTGAAGAAAACATCCTTCACAACAGTTGCCCAGATCAAGAACACTCTCCAGGAGGTAGGTGTATGTGTGTCGAACTCAAGAGAAGACTTCACCAGAGTGAATACAGAGGGTTCACCACAAGATGTAAATCTTTGGTGAGACTCAAAAACAGGAAGGCCAGATTAGAGTTTGCCAAACAACATCTAACAAAGCCTTCACAGTTCTGAAACAAGATCCTATGGACAGATGAGACCAAGATCAACTTGTACCAGAGTGATGGGAAGAGAAGAGTATGGAGAAGGAAAGGAATTACTCATGATCCTAAGCATACCACCTCATCAGTGAAGCATGGTGATGGTAGTGTCATGGCCTGGGCATGTATGGCTGCCAATGGAACTGGTTCTCTTGTATTTATTGATGATGTGACTGCTGACAAAAGCAGCAGGATGAATTCTGAAGTGTTTCAGGCAATATTATCTGCTCACATTCAGCCAAATGCTGCAGAACTCATTGGACGGCGCTTCACAGTGCAGATGGACAATGACCCAAAGCATACTGCAAAAGCAACCAAAGAGTTTTTGAAGGGACAGAAGTAGAATGTTATGCAATGGCCAAGTCAATCATCTGACCTGAATCCCATTGAGCATGCATTTCACTTGCTGAAGACAAAACTGAAGGGAAAATGCCCCAAGAACAAGCAGGAACTAAAGACAGTTGCAGTAGAGGCCTGGCAGAGCATCACCAGGGATGAAACTCAGCATCTGGTGATGTCTATGCATTCCAGACTTCAGGCTGTGATTGACTGCAAAGAATTTGCAACCAAGTATTAAGAAGGGAAAGTTTGATTTATGATTATTATTCTTTCCCTTTACTTTTGGTCCCTTAACAAGTGGGAGGCACATATGCAAACTGCTGAAAGTCCTACACTGTTCACCTGAATTGGATGTACATACCCTCAAATTAAAGCTGACAGTCTGCAGTTAACGCACATTGTGTTTGTTTCATTCCAACTCCATTGTGGTGGTGTATAGAGCCAAAGATGTTAGAATTGTGTCGATGTCCCAATATTTCTGGACCTGACTGTAGTTCTGTAAAAACGTTGTTCACCTTTTTTCAACTTTATTATCTGTATCTACATACTATAGATGTACTTTCATGGGCCACTGAAAGGAGGAAATGGCTCACATGCTTTGCCCAAGAGTGTTATAAGCAGGTCACAAAACAGGCCTTTCAGGGGCTGCCACAAAGAAGAGGGGCAACCGCCATCCCTCTCAGGCCATGCAAAGGACCCCCAGACAGCAGCGCAGGCTGCCAAGAGCCCTGGGCAGCAGAGGGAAAGCACCCAGCCTGGCCCTCAAGCTCCAAGGGCACTGGGACCCCACAGCTCAGCTCCACTTCCCCGAGGGAGTGCCCGGCTGCACTTACCTCCTACTCAAGGCTGCTGCTGCTGTTCTCCTTGGGCACATTGCTCATGATGTATGCAGGAGGGCAAAGTGTGTGGGTCAGACGGAGGCCCACTCCCTCTCCATGCAAGGAGACCCAGCTTTGTAACCAAAAACTAACTCTCTCTCTCTCTCTCTCTCTCTCTCTCCCCCTCCCTCTCTCCCTCCCTCTCTTTCTCTCTCTCTTTTCAATAACTTGAAAAGATTTTACTTACAATGAAATTCTGAAGACAGAAAGTAAATTAACATAATCCTGAGAAGGGAGAAAAAATTTTATGCTTAGCTTCATATCTATTTATCTAATTCTAGAAAGCTATTTCTTTCATCTACAATTTAATTACCAGTTCTAGAGGGTATCCATCTGAAACCTCATAGAAAGCTAAAATGTAAAATCTTTTTTTTTTGCCTTTGAGTCAGTGTTTCCTATTGCATTCAATTTACTTTTATGTTTCTCTTCATATACATAACTCTCTTCCATACAACAAATTGAACAAAATAAGCATACACATGCTTCTAAACAGAGGTGTTTTTTATTCTTTTGACAAATGTTTCTTCCTTTCAACATTTTGCTTCTATCCTTCTAGCACACCTTAGAATTTTTCCATAAATCCAGTAATTCATAATTATTCTTTCATAGGGCACATTTTATAATTTTGCTCTAGATCTTTTTTATTTACATATAGCCTACAATGATGCATGGTATTTTCCTTCTCAATTATAACTATCCTCACTTCTGATACCCAAATTTTCAATTCCATACTCCTCACTGCTTTACATATCCAAATATCAATTTCTCAGCCAATAATACAGCATTATCTGTATAAAGAGGTACAGCACATGTTCACAGCCCTAACCAATACACTGCCACCTATATACACTGCTAATGTAACCACAACTATTCTTTATATATTAGTCCATAAATACATTAAACAATAATAAACACTTCATATATTCTTGTCCTAGTCAAGCATGGAAGAATATTTGCCCTCCATACTCAGATATGAATTATTAGTTAAGAATCCCATGTATGCATAACAAGAGCTTCAAAAGGATCTTTCCAAGCTGGAAGAACAGGCCTCAAAATAAAAAACAGACAACAAATAACAAGTGCCAATAGATACACCTCGGCACAAAAATTCCAAACTTCTCATATGGATGACAGATCTGAACGTTTAGTGACTGGAATAGAATAATTGGATCATGCTGGATAACAAAGTGAAAATATTACACCAATGCATGATTGCTGTGAAAAAGGCAAATTCCACACAATCATTTTATAGGAAATTGAAAATAAAATAGCTAAAATGGTCTTATATGTGATATGTATTGCTAATTATGTGCATCAGACAGCGAGATGGGCAGCATATTTATTGATTGATTGATTGATTGATTGATTGATTGATTGCGATTTATATGCCGCCTTTCTCCCTAGGGACTCAAGGCGGCTTACAAAATGACAACTTCAATACAAATCACAATACAATACCAAATTAAAATCAGTAATATAAATTTCATAAATAAATAAAGGTCTCTGGTAAAACTGTACAATATACAGTTCTGGAGAATAAACTTAAAAGAAAATATTGGGTGCAAAGAAGGTCAACCAAAATGATTATAGAGATAAAGCAGATGTTCTGAGAGTAAAGAGTACAGCAACTGGAGATTTTTAGCTTAATGTACAATTTAGAAGTACTTATACAAACAGCTTCCTCCTTGATAGATTCTGAGTTATGTGAGTTTGATCTGGCCCTGATGGATGGTACTATTGTTTTTGTTTTATTTCTAATGCTTTTTATATCATTCAAAGCAGTTTCTAAAATGTCACATTCTAAACTCTTATAAAATATTTTTAAAATGTGTTTAGTTCGCATATACTATATACTGTATATGCAAGATATAAACTATATGAAATTCTGTTCATTTTAGACAAAAAGATCTCATATCTTGTTAATAAAATTCAGCAGATACTTCTAGACATTTTTCAAATCATTTCTTAATTATGAAAACAAGCCTTGGTACTACAGTGGTTTAAAGCATCCTGTTATTAACACAGCTGCCTGCAATTTACTGCTGGTTCGAATCTCTCCAAGGCTCAAGGTTGACTCAGCCTTCCATCCTTTCTAAGGTAGGTTAAATGAAGACCCAGTTTGTGGGGGCAATAAGCTGACTTTGTATAAATATACAAAAGTATGAAGACTATTGCTGAATGCACTGTAAGCCGCCCTGAGTCTCCGGAGAAGGGCGGCATATAAATCAAATTAAAAAAAAAAAAAAAATCCAGTGGAACTATTTTTAATGATAAAGATAAAAATAATAATAAACAAACATAAATGTGAATGTCTAAACTGTTGGCTGAAGTGCTTTCTTATACTTTATTGTCTTCCTCCAATAGAGGTGCTAGGTGAGGTAACTGAAACTATTACCCAATAACTGGAGCTATTATCCATTTTCTGAAACCAAATAGGGAGAGAATACCAGCCAGTGAGAGCTAGCCCCATGCTCTTGTACTACCCAAAGTAGTACAAAGGATTACCTGTACAAAGTGTAGTACAGGTAGTCCTTGATTTACAACCACAATTGAACCCAAAATTTATATTATTAAGTGAGAAATTTATTAAGTGAGTTTTGCCTCATTTTATGACTTTTCCTGCCAAATTTGTTAAGTGAATCATTGTAGTTGTTGAATTAATAAACAGGTTATTAAGTGAATCTGGCTTCCCCATTGACTTTGCTTGTTAGAAGGTTGCAAAATGTGATCACATGACCCAGGACACTGCAACATCATAAATATGAATCAGATGCCAAGCTTCTGAATTTTGATCACATAACCATGGGGATGCTGCAAAGACTGTAACTGGGAAAAGCAGTCATGTCACTTTATTAAGTGCTGTTAGAACTTTGAACAGTCACTAAATGAACTATAGTAAGTAAAGAATTACCTGCATAGTTAGGTAAACAGGAAACAAACAAAGAAGCAGGACAACTAATAGAACTAACAAAGAAACAAAGACTGCAGGATTCAAATAGAAAGCAATCCTTCTCTCCTAATTCCCAAATTAGTCTATATATCCCTTAATCTTAGTTGTTTATCTATCTATCTATCTATCTATCTATCTATCTATCTATCTATCTATCTATCTAAAAATCATGGACATCAATCAAATTGGCAAATTATACATTCAATTCAAGCTTTCTGACAAAGTATAAAGGAATTTTATCAGGAGTAGTGTATTTTAGGAAATCACACCACACAAATTTTTTCTACTATGCAAGCTTTATCTACATATATAAAGCAAAATACCACTCATGCATTATTATGAAATCTCCTGAAACGTAAAGTCTACAAACTTGAAATTTGGCATGTATGTTCCACTTGGCTTCTAGATGCCCGCTGAGAAAGGATTTTTCAAAATGACTATCAGATCATTAGTATTTCTTATATTATTATTAACACGCTCTGATGCTAAGGATGTTCAGGTGGGGAGGGGACGTTCTACTCCTCTCCCTACCTGAAAAGAACTCTGTTCCAACTGCCACTTGGATACGGGCGTGGCAAGCACGTGATTCATCTGGCATGCAGGCTGGGACTTTAGACATTCTATTCCCCGTCCACACCTGAAAAACGCTATGATGCTAAGGAGTTAGTCAGAAAAAAGGATAAGATAGGAGAGGCCTCTGTAGGGCAAGCATGAGGGAGAGAAGGGGATAGGAGAGGATCAATGGGGCTAGCTTGAAGGAGAGAAGGGGATAGGAAAGGATCAATGGGGCAGCTTGAGGGAGAGAAGGGGATAAGATAGGAGAGGCCTCTGTGGGGCAAGCCTGAGGGAGAAGAAGGGATAGGAAAGGATCAATGGGCCAGCCTGAGGGACAGAAGGAGATAAGATAGGAGAGGCCTCTGCGGAGCAAGCCTGAGGGAGAGAAGGGGATAGGAGAGGATCAATGGGGCTACCCTGAAGGAGAAAAGGGGATAAGATAGGAGAGGATCAGTGGGGCAAGCCTGAGGGAGAAAAGGGGATAGGAGAGGATCAATGGGGCCAGCTTGAGGGAGAGAAGGGGACAGGAAAGGATCAATGGGCCAGCCTGAGGGAGAGGGGGGGGGTAAGATAGGAGAGGCCTATGTTGGGCAAGCCTGAGGGAGAGAAGGGGATAAGATAGGAGAGGCTTCTGTGGGGCAAGCCTGAGAGAGAGGAGAAGATCAATGGGTCCAGCCTAAGGGAGAGAGGGGGATAAGATAGGAGACACCTCTATTGAGCAAGCCTGAGGGAAAGAAAGGGATAAGATAGGAGAGGCCTCTGTGGGCAAGCCTGAGTGAGAGGAGAAGATCAACGGGGCCAGCCTGAGAAAGAGAGGAGGATAAGATAGGAGAGGCCTCTGTTGGGGGAAGCTGATGCCTCTGCAAGGCGGATGGGAATTTCTGGGGCTCCAGAATTCCTGCCGATAACTCCGCTGCTGGATGGTCCATCTCAATCCAAAACAGTCTAGTTTTGACTGTGGTAGTGGAGAGCACATCCTGTGGATCCCAGGGACATCGCAAAGTCCCTGGTTGATCCAGGAAAGTTCTTTTTCTGGCAGCGGAGCAACAGCCATTGAGGCTCCCGAGACTGTGGCAGTGTCAGGAAGAGAGGAAGGAAAGACAGTGAATCAGATTGGTGAGAGAATCTTTACTTCTTTAAATGATACAAAGAACACTCTAAAGGAAAAAGATTTTGAAGCTGGAGATAGAGAGTAAGACAGGAGAAGTGGCGAATGACCTGGGAAAAGTTTTTCTTTTAACACCCAATTATCTAATTTGAAAGACTTAAATGTTTCACTTTCACTATAGCCCAGGACTGGATTGAAGTGAGAAGATTAGCATTGCTAATTTTTAAAACTCTGCCTTTTTAAAAGAAAACAATTGAAGAGATTGGTTTGACTGCTTAGATGGACGCTTTTTTCTTTTTTCTTTTCTTTTTCTTTCCTTTTTCTTTTTCTCCCTTTGTAATTTTGTATTAATTTTAAACGGAAAAGACCTAGACTTTAAAATAATAAAATATTTAAAATAGGGAAGCTAGGAGAGTGTACTGCCACCTACTGGAAAATATATTTTGTTTCCATGTTTTTTTAAGTAACAGTTCAGAGATACACTGTAGCCAAAATATAAGGGACTCTGTATGGTCATGCTGTTAAGAGTGGAGAACATCTGAGAAAGTGGACTACTTGTATTGTTTATACAGGTGTTTTCCTTGAACTTAGTTGGAGTAGGAGTCTTGAAATATTATTGTTGGCTTTTGTTTTCTTTTGAGCTGCTACTTGCTCTTTTCTTTTTTCTTTCAATCTGTGGCTTCTAAGAAATCACTCTCAGAATGCTTTCCGGATATAAATGTGCTTGAAGGACTATTTTTTCTTGTTGTTTCTGTTTTCTCCCTATACTTTTCATTTTCATAGTTTTGGGGATTTTTAAATAATCGTATAGGATTAAGGCATTCAAAAGCCTGAAGATATTTAAATAGACTTTACACACTATTTTTATTTTTTTTTTGTTCTTTTTTTTTTTGTTTTTGTTAGCTCTTGGTTATAATTCTACATATCCTTTTTTCCCCTTTTCCTTTTTTTTTAAATAAATTTTTATTGAGTTACATTGTAGTACAATACAAGTGAAATCGATTTGACAGTGGTAGTTTATATATAGATTAGATACATTCTTTTATTAGTGTCTCCTAATTTACCCATTTATTCTAATATTTACACTATCTTGTATCCCTCCTTTATGCGATCTTCCATCCAATTATACCAAAGTCCCCACACCGTATAGTATTCCGAATCCTCTTTCTCATTTATGTCATAAGTTAGTTTGCTCATCTTGGCACATTCTAAGATTTTCTGTATTGTGTGTTCTTCCAGTGGTGTTCCCTTTCCTTTCCACTGTTGTGCATATGCTAATCTAGCTACCGTGGTGATATATATAATTAAGTATCTCTTTTTTTTCCTCATACTTCCTTTTTAGTACTCCCAGGAGAAAGGTTTCGGGCGCCAAGTCTATTTTTTCTTCAATTATTTCTTGTATCCAATTTTGGATCTTTTTCCAATACTTCATCGCTTCGGGGCATGACCACCACATATGAAAGAAAGGTACCCTGGTGGTGATCACACTTCCAGCATTTGGGGCTTATGTTTGGGTAAATTTTAGCTAGTCTTGCAGGGGCTAGGTGCCACCTATATAGCATTTTGTATTGGTTTTCTTTAAATGATGCTGCTTTTGTCGATTTATATTTCTATTCAAAATTGTTTCCCACTCATCCAAATTTATATTGTGTCCTATATTTTTTGCCCACACGATCATTTGCTCTTTTACCACCTCTTCTGCCCTATCATATTCTAATAGGTAGCTATATAGTCTGGCTAATATTCTTTTTTGGGGGGGGGCTATCAATACTTTATCAAATCCATTTATTCCCATCTCTATTCCAAATTCCTCCTTGTCTTTTTGATGCCTAGATTTAATCTGCAAATAAGGCCACCAGTCGATGTGGGTGCCCTGTTCTCCTAATAATTCATTGGTTTTAAGATTTCCACAGCTATCTAAGAGCTCTTTGTACCTAAACATTTTGTTGATTTCTAGCGTGTTGGGGTATATCATGGCTTCCATTGTTGAAAGCCAATTAGGAATCTTCATATATTGTTTCTGTCTAATTTCCTCCCAGGTTTGTATTAATGTATCCCTTATCTTGTGTCTGTGGAAATATGTTTTTTTTTCTTCTTTTTCTTGTCCCATAAGTAGGCATGCCAACCTCTTTGTAGGTCATGCCCTTCCAGGTTTAAAATTCTTTTATTCTCTAGGGTAACCCATTCCCTTATCCAAACTAAATTGGCTGCTTTATAATAGATTTCCCAAGCTGGGACTCCAAAGCCTCCCTTACTTCTATTATCCTGTAATGATTGAAGTGAGATTCTAGGTTTTTTCCCTCCCCATATAAATTTCCTGGTAATTTTATTCAATTCTACAAAAAAAAAAATTATCTAGAGTGACTGGTGCAGTTTGGAATAAATATAATAGCTTGGGCAGGATATTCATCTTTATTGATGCTATCCTGCTCAAAAGTGATTGCTGCAAATTCCCCCAGATCCTGTTTGATTTTTTTGATCAAAGATATGTAATTATCCTCTTTCAGGGCCGAACATCTTGATATTATCCAAATTCCTAAATATTTTTAATTTAATTTTTTTAACAATTTGTAAATCCAATGTCTTTTCTAGTTCTTCCTTTTGCCTTTCTGTCAAATTTTTGACCAGCATTTTAGTTTTTGCTTTATTTAATTTAAACCCGGACACCTCACCATATCTTTCTAATTCCTCCAGAATTTTTTGGCCCATTTCTAATGGTTCCTCCATGATCAGCACCACATCATCAGCAAAGGCCTGCGTTTTATATTCCTCTCTCTTGATCTTTAGACCTTTTATTTCACTATTATTTCTGATCCTGTTTAACAAAATTTCAAGGCCATGATGAATAGTAGTGGTGATAGTGGGCACCCTTGTCTTACTCCTTTCTTGATTTGGAATGTTTTGGTCATATCCCCGTTTATTATTATTCTTGCCCTTTGCTGATTATAAATTGTTTTTATCATTCTCTCGAAGTTCATTCCGAATTTTATTGTTTTAATTTGTTCTATCATAAAATTCCAATTAAGGTTATTGAATTCTTTTTGGGCATCCAAAAAAACTAAGGCCATTTGCTTTTCTAAGTGGGCTTCGTAATATTCTGAAGTGTCTACAACTATTCTTATATTATTCCTAATTTGTCTGCCAGGTAGAAAGCCGTTCTGGTCTGGATGTTATCATAAAATTTAATATTCTTTTCATTCTTTCAGCCATTATACTCATAAAAATTTTATAGTTGAATTTAAAAGGGAGATTGGTCTATAGTTTTTTATTTGTTTTGGGTCGGTACCTTCTTTTGGCAGTAATGTAATGTATGCTTCCCTCCACGAATCAGGTATTTTAGCTTCCAATAATGCCTCGTTGCATATCTCCAGTAGTTTTGGTAATAATATTTCATCTAATTTTTTGTATGTTTCTCCTGGGAGACCATCCGGGCATCAGGGTGGATTGCATGGCCTGCATTGTTGGGATTACCATAGATTTCTCGGTTTTTGATAGTCCTTCTGTCAATTTTTGAGTTGCGGGTGAGGCCATAGTAATTGTGGGGTTTGAGGTAGCTTTTTTCCCTGTTCTTAGCACTGTTGTGGAAAGGCTTGTCATTTCTTTCAGGATCCTCTTTTGATCCCTCACTATCCTATCAATGTTCCTCCAAACTATCATCCACTGGTGTTACCTATTTTATTTTTCCTTATCCTCCTTATCTGTCACTATCTTAATTTCTAGTGTTGCTAAGAGTGGCCTCAATCGTACCCAAGGATAGCTTGTATCTATAATTCTATACCTATATTTCCTTGTCGCTTATGTTTCCTGTGTTTCTTATGTTTTATTTTCCCTACGCAGAGATGAGCTCACCATCAAAAATTATCCTATAATCTTAACAAGAAATCTTCAATTTCTGTACAATAATATCTGTATTCAAATATATAAAAAGCAGGTTAATCAATATTAATCAATATTTAGATCTAGGTGTCCAGTTTATCTATTTAGCTTATAATTAATTAATTGTAATTATAATTAGTTGATTGAATTAATCTTACCAAAAATCTTAGGTTTCTATACAATAAAGCTTATTTTATAAATATATAAAAAGATAAAAAGTTATTAGCTATTGAATCTATATTTCAATTACTATTCAGTTTACCTATTAAAATATATAATCATTATCCATTTATTACTAATTAATTAATAATCAATTATTGGTTTGTATCACAATCCTATCCAACTTATTAATTACTCTATCAACGAGTGAAAAGAGGGGGGGGGAATCACAAGAAAAAATAGAAAAACAGAAGTCAGGTACTTTATCTTTGTAGTTATGTTCCAAGGAGCAAGTCCACAGCTCTTTCACTTTATTCGATTGGAATTGGTTATTATTTTTAGTTTTCAGATATTCTTTGATAACTTTTTAGCACAATTTTCATTCGTTTATCCTATTTACTTCCAATCCTTTTAAGATCGGGTGTTCTGAATCTTCCTATCCACGTTCTGCTTCTCCGTTCTAATACAGCAATTCCTCCGATTAGTTCAAGTTATTTAAGTATACACTCGATGTGCCTTTCTCTATTCTGTTAGTCACTCCTCTTCAACTGCCTGCTCCTTGTAATGGCCATGTTTCCTGTTTCCCTTCTTTTCGGTCCCAACCTGGATCTCCGTTTGTCAGATTCTCCGTCGGTTCTCTCCATAGTGGCAGCACTTCTTCCACTTTATTTTTGCTCACAGCCACCCATGGGCCTTTCTCCTTGTGCCTCTACTATGGCAAAATGATCTTATTCTCCCATGCTGTCCTGTCAGATCAGCTTATTAAATCGTCCTCCATCCGTCCAGTCGCCGCTTGGTTTCCTTTTGTGAGTTTTCTCTCCCGACAGGGCCAATCTCACTTCTCCAATTTTATAAGGCTGTATGGTGATCGGGGGGGGGGCTCCATTCCTGACACTGCCTCCACTGATCTTCTTCACTCCCCAGCTCTTTGTTGGCTTATCGCAGCCTCAGGTCCGCCATTGAATGACAGACGCAATCGTGCTGGGATTAACAGAGGCGTCTGGTCAAGCGGAGAGCGGTTGCCCTGCGCTTTTCCATTCGCCTGACTCCCTCTCTAGTTCACAACGCTCTCCAAGCTTTTGCGCCCCTAAGGGTCCCCAAAACATGAAGAAATCCGGGGTTGGAGAGCAGAGATCACTCTCTTATCTCCGTATTGCCACGAATCACCAACCGGAAGTCCCTTTTTTCCTTTTTGTTTTTTCTACCTTCTTCTTCCTCTTTTTTGGATCCACATTTAAAGGATTAGGGTTCGAAAGAACTTGAAGAATTTGGCTTTTTATTGATTTTTCCTCCTTTTTTTTTTTTTATTTGATTTATATGCCGCCCTTCTCCGGAGACTCAGGGCGGCTTACAATGCGCTAAGCAATAGCCTTCATTCTTTTGTATATTTATACAAAGTCAGCTTATTGCCCCCACAACTGGGTCCTCAATTTACCTACCTTAGAAAGGATGGAAGGCTGAGTCAACCTTGAGCCTTGGCAAGATTCGAACCTGCAGTAATTGCAGGCAGCTGGTCTTAATAACAAGGTGCTTTAGACCACTGTACTACCAAGGCTCTTTTTTTTTGTTTGTTTGGCCTTTTTTAAAAAAAAACTTTGTTTTTTTTCTGGACGTTGCTTTGGCTGAATATTCAACAAAATGAGCAGAAAAGTATCAACAGTGGGAGTTGCTGCCTCCACACCTTCCTCATCACCATCTGGAGGACAACGATCTATACAAGCAATGTTGCAGCAAGAGAAGGAGAAAGAGAAAGACCCATCACTACAAATGATTTTTCAAACAATTTTAAGAATGGAACAACAGCTACTTAAGACAGATGAGAAAGTTCAAAAAATGGATGAAAAAGTGGTCAATATTCAGCAAACAATGTCAAAATATGAAGAAAGAATGTCAAAACTAGAGAAGAGAGATGATTAAAAAGAGGAAAAAATAAAAGAAATAGAGAATAGACTGGGAGAGGTTGGAAGAAACAAGTGGTTTTATTGGATGGGAGATGGACAAAGCAGAATTTTATTTGAGATTCCAAAATGTGGAGGAAGAAAAAGGAGAAAATTTGGCGGATATTATGATTAATATGCTGGCTAAGGCACTAGAAATCACTAAAGAGAAGATGATGGATGGGGTCGATGAAATTTATCGAGTTTATACCAGATATGCTATGCGCAACAAACTGCCAAGAGAAGTACACGTAAGATTTATCAAGAAATCGATTAAAACACAAATACTCCAGGCAGCTAGAGAAAAAACCCTGAAGTACAAGGAGAAAGAAGTGGCTGTCTTGAAACAAATACCAAGAAAGATTAGAGAGCTGAGAAGAGAATACCAATTCTTGACAAAAATCCTGATTCAAAAAGGAGTTAACTATAGATGGCTGGTCCCAGAAGGATTAACTCTCACATAGCAGCTCCAAAGATATAGGTTGAATACAATTGAGAAAGCAAGAGCTTTTTACGATGAATTTCTTAAAGAAAATGAAGTAGTAATGCAAGTTGAAACACAAGCTGCAGTAGTTCCAATTACATTCACAGAAAAAGAACTGCAATGCTTGAATCAACAGAAAGAGCTGTCGGTGGGATTGTTGAATGTAAGCAACAACGTGAAGTAAGATCAACTAGAGCAACAAAACCTACATATAAAGTATGAACATGGAAGAAAGGAAATTAATTTCAATAAATGTAAATGGATTAAATTCAGCTATTAAAAGAAAGAAAGTATTTCATAAATTAGAAAAACTAAAATTTGACATAATTTGTTTACAAGAAGTGCATATTAAAAAACAGCATGAACAACTATTGATACAACCAAAACTTGGAAGAACTTTTCTATCACTATCACAAAGTAAAAAGAGAGGAGGTGCTTTATATATCAAAAATGCAATACTGGCGGAGCAAAAATATGCAGACGAAGAAGGTAGAATCCTGATGGTGGAATTAATTGATAATAATATGAAAATTCTTCTAGTAGCAATATATGCTCCAAATGACAATCAAAGAAACTTTTATAGAAAATTACATAATAAAATAATTGAAATGGAATATGATAATATATGTATGATGGGAGATTTTAATGGAATTGTGGATGAAAGCTTGGACTATAAAACACATAAAACAACAAGACATAATAGAAAGACATTACTGAAATCTTTCTTCAAGATGATAGAGGAAAGATATATGGAGGAAGAGAAATGGAAAAAATAGACAATATACTTTTTATTCTGATAGACATTCATCTTGGTCCAGATTAGATATGATATGGACAACAATGGATTTGATGTTGAATATAGAACATGTGGAAATAAAACCTAATTTATGGGCAGATCACAATCCGGTGAGAGTTATATGGAAAGGGCGCAAAAGAAGATCCAGATGGACTTTAAATACCACAATATTAAAAGAGAAAGATTTTGTACAGTAAATGGAAAGGGAGTTGGACTTCTTCTTTAAAGGAAACAAGAAGGAAACATCGGCACAAAATCGTTGGGATACAATGAAAGCCTATGCCAGAGGATTAATCATAGACTATACAAGGAAAAGAAATGTTAAGAAAAGACAGAATTTTAAAATATTGACTGACGACTATAAAAGACTTGAAAAGGAACTCCAGAAAGGTCCATATAAGAAAGATATCAAAATTAAAATGGACACAATAAAACATAAAATGGACCTATTGGAGAAAGAATATTTAGCCCAAAAAAGAAGTGCAAAACAGAATTACTTTGAAAATGCGAATAAGCCAGGAAGATGGCTAGCATATAAATTGAAAAAAGAAAGAGAATCAAGAAAAATAATTCAACTGGTTGATGATCAAGGGCAAAGTAAATTTGGAAATAAAAAGATGGGGAAAATAATACAAGAATACTATAGACAACTTTACAAGAGAGAGATGATAAAGGAGGAAAAAGTGGCAAGATACTTATAAGATGCAAAACTATCTTGGATTCCCAAAGATACTGAAGAAATGTTGGTAGGGAATATAACAATGATGGAATTAACAAAAGCAATTAAGAAATAGAAGAATGGAAAGGGAACAGGACCAGATGGCTTACCTGTTGAATATTACAGGGCATTACAAGAATCTTTAAGTCTCCCATTACTGGATGTCATGAATTAAGTGATGATAAAGAAGAAAATACCCAGGGACTGTAGGTGTACATTACATTGATTCATAAGGAAGATACAGACCCACAACAAATCAAAAATTATAGGCCTATTTCCCTGCTAAATTCAGATTACAAAATTTTTGCTACAATACTGGCAGAAAGATTTAAGAGATACCTGAATAATTTTATACATACAGATCAGAATGGATTTCTCCCAAAAAGACAAATTAGAGATAATATAAGAATAATTCTGGATACTTTAGAATACTATGAAGCACATCTGGAAAAGCAGATGGCGTTGATATTTTTAGATGCACAAAAAGCTTTTGACAATGTTAACTGGTGATTTCTGATACTTCAAATGGAAGAGATGGGCTTTGGTAGGAAATTTATCCAGGCAATTGAAGCTATATATTTTAAACAGATGGCACAAGTAATGATAAATGGTGAATTGACTGACTCTATCGAAATAGAAAAAGGTACTAGACAAGGATGTCCACTGTCCACATTGTTGTTTATATTGACTTTAGAAGTTTTAAATAGAAACATCAGAGAAGATAAAGAGATCAAAGGTATGAAAATGCGAAAAGAAGAATATAAATTTCAAGCCATTGCAGATGACCTGGTCTTTATTATTGAAGAACCATTAATAACAATAAATAAATTGATAGAATCTAATGGAGAGTTCGGGAAAGCTGGAGACTTTGCCAGCTACATCTGGCTTCTTCTTTTCCTGGACTTGTTGGACCATCATGGTGGACTCCCAGGCCATATCATACCATCATCCCAGAGCTTTGGATGTATACAAAGACTAAGCTTCTTGCACTGCGAGATTCCCCCCTCTCGCAGACTTGGCCCTCCACATTATCGAGGGCCTATCTTGATGACGGGTTTTGGAATCCTGAGAGATGGCATGCAGCAAAGAAGAGATTAAGGGGGTTTTTAAATGGGTTTTTAATTAAAATTTTAAGGGGTTTGGGGGCGACCAAAGGGGGTTTGGGGGGTAGCCCACCAAGGTCGAGGCCAGGTCTGACGGGGGACTGTGGCATTGGGGGTGCAGGGTTGGACATGAGGGAGGGGCCTAGTGCTCGAATCAGCGAGGGCTGTTCAATCAGTAATATGGGTGAGAGGGGCAGGTATGGTGATAGCAGGGGGCTATATCATGTTTTGGGAGTGCGCATGTGCTATCTTCGAGCGATTGTGCACTCCTGTCCCCAATGCTTTTCTTGTTCCCCAGGTAGCATAGACCCTCAGGGCCTGGGCCACCGGCTGAAGTTGTACAACGCCAGGTCTGTTATAAATAAAGCCCTCCTCATTTATGATCTCATTCAGGAGGGGGGAGCGGACCTGGCGGGTATTACGGAGACCTGGTTGGGCTTGGAAGGAGGGGGTGCCCCTGGTTGAAATGTGCCCATCAGGTTTCCGGGCTTTTCATCAGCCAAGGGCCCAGGATAGGGGCGAGGGATGGAGGTTATTATTAAAGAAGGTCTATGTCTGAGGGAGGCCACTGTACCTCAGATAGCCAGATGTGAGTCCTTCCTTGTGAAGTGGGGTCGTGGGGTGCAGATGGGCCTGCTGATCACGTACTTGGCTCTCTGCTGTGTGGCAGCGGCCTTGCCCGAGCTACCGGATGTGAGAGCCGGGGTGGCAGTTGATGCCCCCAGACTTATGGTTATGGGGGATTTTAACCTGCTATCTGTCGGCGAAACGTCAACGGCACCTCGGGAGTTCATGGCTTCCATGACGGCCTTGGACCTAACCCAGTTAGTTCAAGGACCTACTCACACAGGGGGACACACTCTGGATCTGATTTTTGTCTCTGGTCAGTGGCAGAATGATCTAGAAACAGGGGATTTAGTCACTGAGCCCTTGTCATGGTCGGATCATTCTCTCCTTCGAATGGACTTTCGAACCACTACCCCTCGCCGCAGGGAGACAGAAACGACTAGATGGTTCCGTCCCAGGCGCCTGATGGACCCTGACAGGTTCCTGATGGAGCTTGGGCCGTTCCCTGAGGCTCTGGCTCATGGCTCGACTGAAGAACTAGTGGCTGCCTGGGATAGGGTGGCCAATGGAGCTTTGGACCGAGTCGTGCCTTTGCGGCCTCTAATCTGGCGTCGATCTCACCTGGCTCCCTGGTTTTCCAAGGAGCTGAGAGAGATGAAGTGCCGGAAAAGATGCCTGGAGAGCGGTTGGAGGGCTAGCCATTCCAAACCTGACCGGACACTGGTGAGGTCACACATTAAGACCTACCTAGTGGCGATCAGAGCGGCAAAATCCAATTATTTTTCCACTCTGATTGCATCTGCAGATAACCGCCCATCCGCCCTGTTTAGGGTAACCCACCCTACTTCATTTGGGAGCGTGGGAAGACCCCTTGCAGGGTAGAGCTGAGGATTTTGTGCAATATCTGCATGACAAAATCACTCAGATTCGAGAGGGTTTGGACTCCGACTGGGTAGGCTCAGATGGTGTGATGGAGGCAGGTCTTGAGACTGTTAGCTGGGAGGAGTTTGTCCTTGTGACTCCCGAAGATGTGGACAGGGCTCTGGGCAGACTAAATGTGACCACATGTTTATTGGACCCATGTCTCTCCTGGTTAGTGTTGACTTCCTGGGTGATTACACAAGGCAGGCTCCAGAGGATTATCAACACTTCTTTGAGTGAGGGTTTCTTTCCCGCTGCCTTGAAAGAGGCAGTGATGAGGCCCCTCCTCAAAAAGCCCTTCCTGGACCTGGCTGTTTTAGCAAATTATCATCCGGTCTCCAACCTCCGTTTTGTGGTGAAGGTTGTTGAGAGTGTGGTGGCACAACAGCTTCCTCAGTACCTGGATGATAGATCTAGATCCATTCCAGTCGGGCTTCAGGCCTGGGTACAGCACGGAAATGGCATTGGTCGCATTGGTTGATGATCTCTGGAGGGCGTGGAACAGGGATTGCTCCTCTGTCCTGGTTCTATTGGATCTCTCAGCAGCTTTTGATACCATCGACCATGGTATCATGCTGCACCGGTTGGAGGGGTTAGGTGTGGGGGACACCGTGTTACAGTGGTTCTCCTCCTTCCTCTCCAATCGTACGCAGTCTGTGTTGGCAGGGGGGCAGAGGTCAACTCCAAGGCGCCTAGTTTGTGGGGTGCCGCAAAAGTCAGTCCTCTCGCCCCTACTGTTCAACATTTATGTGAAGCCGCTGGGCGAGATCATCTGTGGCTTTGGGGTGGATTTCCATCAGTACGCTGATGACACTCAGCTGTACATTTCCACCCCGGGCCACCCCAATGATGCCCTTGACGTGATGGCCCAGTGCCTGGAGGCCGTACGGATCTGGATGGGGAGTAACAAGTTCAGGCTCAACCCCTCCAAGACCAAGTGGCTGTGGTTTCTGGGGTCCCGTCATAGTCAGCTGGTTCCATTGCTGACTATTGGGGGTGAGACCTTGACCCCCTCAGAGAGGGTTCGCAACTTGGGTGTTCTCCTGGATTCGCAGCTGTCTTTAGAAGACCATTTGACGGCTGTGGCCAGGGGAGCTTTTTATCAGGTCCACCTGATACACCAGTTGCGTTCCTTTCTGGACCGGGACGCCTTGCGTCCTCGTCACTTCCTGCCTGGACTACTGTAACACTCTATACATGGGGCTCCCCTTGAAGAGCACCCAGAGGCTCCAGCGGGTCCAGAATGCGGCTGCGCGGGTGATTATGGGAGTGACTTGTCGCTCCCATGTAACACCGCTCCTGCGCGCGCTGCACTGGCTCCCGGTGGTCTTTCGGGTGCGATTCAAGGTGTTGGTTGCCACCTTTAAAGCGCTCCATGGCTTAGGACCTGGGTATTTATGAGACCGCCTTCTGCCACCGATAGCAGATAGATACTGGTCCCATCAACCAATATGCTCCCACAGAGAGGGACTCCTCAGGGTGTCATCGGTCAAACAGTGTCAACTGGCGACCCCCAGGGGGAGAACCTTCTCTGTGGGGGCACTTGCCTTATGGAATGAGCTGCCCCCAGAGATTCATAGGATTCCCAACCTTCGCACCTTCCGCCGTGCCCTCAAAATGCTTTGTTTCAGCAGGCAAGACTGGCCTAAATGTAATTTTAATGGGTTGTTTTATGTTATTTTAGTTTCGGCCAAATTATTTAATACTTTTAATTTGCTTTTAACTTTTATATTTGTGGGTTTTATCTTGGCTGTACACCGCCCTGAGTCCTTTGGGAGAAGGGCGGTATAGAAATTTAAATATAAATAAATAAATAAAGTAGCTGGCTTGAAAATTAATAAAGATAAAACCAAGATAACCCCTAAAAATATGTTGAAAAAGCAAAAAGAGGAATTGATGGAGATTTCAAAGATGCAGGTCACAAATAAGGTAAAATATTTGGGGATATATTTGACAGCAAGGTGTAGCGCACTTAAAGAAAATAATTATAATAAGCTTAAACAACAAATAGGGCAAGATTTGATGAAATGAGGAAATTTGTAGCTATCTTTGATTGGTAGGATCTCAATGATTAAGATGAACATTTTGCCTAGAATTTTGTACTTATTTCAGACAATTCCGATCAAGTTGCGTAAGGAATTCTTTGTAGATTTGAATAAAATGATATTGAAATATATTTGGCAGGGAAAGAAGACAAGAATAAAATTAAAGTTGTTACAAGATGCTAAAATGAGGGGTGGCTTTGGCCTGCCTAACTTTGAACTATACTATCAAGCAACAAGTTTAATGTGGATTAAAGAATGGATAAATTTGAGAAATACTAGATTATTGAACTTGGAGGGACATGATTTGTTGATCGGATGGCATGCCTTTCTATAGTATAAAGGAACTAAATTACAGGGGTACTTTAGAAGACATCAGATACGGGAAGCTTTAGAGTTGAATTGGGAGAAAAATATCACTATCTAAAGATTCCAGTCTGGGTATTTACAATTGAAGCTTTTTCATATCCAGTAATATTTAAAAGGGAACAAATTATTAGATATAGTGAATTATTGGATGAAAAGGGTGAACTTAAATTAAAGCAGGAACTAGAAGATCAGGGATGTAAGATGGACTGCTTTTCATATATGCAAATATTTTCTAGATATTGAGAAGATCTCAAACAAGAGGGTTTTTATAACTAATTTAGATAAGATTTTAATGGGTTCTGATGACCTTGTAATTAAAAAGTTATACGGATATTTGCTAGAGATAAAATTGGAAGAAGAATAAGTTAAAGAATCTTTAACTTGGGGAAAAATTTTGGTTATGGTATTGACTTAGAGAAATGGCAAAAATTGTGGTCGCATAATTATAAAATGACAATGTCTACAGCATATAAGGAGAACTTGTATAAGATGTTTTACAGGTGGCACTTACCCCCAACGAGGATAGCCAGAATGTTTAAGAATAAATCGGAGAAGGGACTTCCGGTTTGCTTTTCGTAGCCGCCAGACGGTCCCTTGGGACCGCCAGCCCCTTCACCTGTAAAGAGCCGCCTTTACAATGGAAAGGCGGCTCGAAAAACTCCATTTCCAGGAGGAAATGTGAGATAGAGCAGGTGAGTGTAGGTAGAGCTCTCTGCATAGTCCCCAGAGTTTTTTTTTTTACTCTTGGGGGCGAGCGGATGCGGCTCCCTATAGCACTCGCCGTTTGCTCCGGGCGTTGGGAGACCTCTGCTTTTTTGCAGAGCAAGGCTACGAAAACAAGCCTTTCAAGATAACTAACAGATTAACTAAAGAGGATGAGATCTGGATCTGGACCTGTGACCCTAAATTGCAAGTATTTATACTTCTTTTACAAAGGAAAGTAAAAAAGAGCTTTTAAAATGGCGACTGCCGAAATTTGAGCAGGGAAGCTGAAAAGGGAAAGTCCTTCCGTTTCTTATTAAGCCACAAAGTGGCGGAATAAATGCTCTTGGTTACAATTGAAGAAAAAGCTCCACTTTTGTGTTTTCTCTTTTCTGGAGATTTGATTTGATATTGATCTTGTTGGAAAGAAGCTTTGCTTTTTAAAAAGTTTGCCTGTGTGGAAATATGGCGTTTAGGCTTCCAAAGCTGGATAAACAAGCAGGGGGGGGATTCCCCCATCCACAAACTATATGAACAAGTTCTTAACTTACAGTCTCAGAAAACTGATTTTAATATAATTGAATTTCTTCTGGAGGAGATTGTAAGAAGGGATGAGATTATGAATCAGAACTTTGAGAAATTTAAGCAGGAAACTAAAGAAAAGATTATAAAAATGGCTAATGGTTTCTCAGAATTTTTGATCAGGTTGGATACAAATATTAATCTATTAGAGTCTAAAATGGAGGAAATTGAGGATAATTTGGAAAATAAAATAGAAAAAATTGAAAATGATTTGATAAACATCCAAGACAATAGTTTAGAAGAAAAACCTAAAATGGAAGCTGATTGTAATGTAGAAAATATACAACAACGTATTGAAAAGGAAGTTTTAATGATGCAATATAATTTTACTGAATATGCGATCAGACTGAGAGGATTACAGGAAAATAACAGAGATGACCTAAGAAAAATATCTTCTGAAGTTCTGGCTGGGATTTTAAAGGTTCATCCTGAGGAGGTATTTTGTAGGATCGATAGAGTTTATAGAATAAACTCCTGGATTGCAAAGCAGAGGCAATTGCCTAGAGATGTGGTGATTTATTTTCAGATAAAGAAATAAGGAATAATATTGTGCAGAAATCTTTTAAGTCTACTTTGCAATTGTTTGAAAGAAAGATTTGGATTTATAAAGAACTCCGCCTAAGATGTTATTGGAAAGAAAGAAATTTGGTTTTCTGGTGGCTGAGCTTAAAAAAAGAAAGATTTTATTCAGATGGAATGCTCCAGTTGGTATAATATTGAGATATCAAGGAGAAAGATATCAATTAAATACTGTTGAAAAAGCGGAAGAATTTTATCAAAAAATTTTAAAAATGAACTTAACATCTTTATGCACAACACAAGACAAGCAGAAGGAGTTAGAAATAAAGGAAAAATATTGAGTTACAGAGGCCTTGGTAGATGAATTGCCTTTGGATTCTTCAGACACCTCAGCTGGATTATTTATAAATAAGAGAGAAGTGGTATCGGATTCTAACGTGACGACTCACCAAGCTATAGACAACCATGGAAATGAATTAATTGATACACAACTTACAGAAAAGAAATATGAGTCACAAAAGCAAAACCAACAAGATCAAGTTATAAAGCAGAATGAAAACCGATCAGTTGACACACAACTTGCAGAAAGCAAATTAGGATGGAGATCAAACCCACAAAAAGAAAGGAAAAAAAGAAATAGGTCTCACAAAAATAAAAATTTCTAAATTAAGCAACAGCGAAGCCAGTTATTTATATATATATATATATATATATACATATATATATATATATATACATATATATATATATATATATATATATATATATATATATATATACATATATATATACATATATATATATATATATACATATACATATACATATACATATATATACATATATATATATATATATATATATATATATATATATATATATATATATATATATATATATGACTGAATATATGAAAAGATGGTTGAGGCGAAGTATTGGTTAATATCATCCTGAGGAGAGTGACAGACCTCTGCAATGCCGTAATTTTGGGATGTGAAAAGGGCCTTAAATTGTTGGATTGGAATTATCTATTTTTGGGTTTTCTTTTTTTTTTCATTGGTCAACGTATTATACTTATGCTGAGCTATAAGGCAAGAGAGTTATGCTGGGGCATGCAGAAGATCTGTCTGTTACCCCATTATGAGAATGGGAATTAATAATCCTGAAGAAAGCCACTATTACAGATATTACATGGATTACAATTATAAAGTCACTCGGGTGGTTGTTTTCTTTTTTCTTATATATATACGAAGATATTCATTATTGATGGGGGCAGATGATAACTGAGGATTTTGAATATTCTGTTGCAATTGGGATGTTATGTTACCCTAATTCGGATGATGGAGTCAGCAATCCAGTGGAAAGATATTAAAGAAGATATTGTATGGATTATAAATTTAAAGTTATTGATTTTGTTTATATAAGGGAATATTTTTTAGTAGGATGGGCAGAAGAACAAAGATTTTAAGAATTGTTATGTGTGGTAATTTTGTAGGAAAGTGGGTGGAGATAGGTTAGTAATTTGATTATACAGATTAAGAAAAGGGATGCTTAAGAGATATATTTATGGGAGTGGAGGAAATGGATAGTGTAGAACAAATGTAAAACTAGAATATATGGCGAAGGCTGCTTTGAAATGTCATATTAATATACACAAAAGATTAAATGTTAAAGTAGGATTTATTATATAGTTTTAAAGTGGAAGGTTATTTTGAAATGTTATATTAATATACAGACATAAGTATGGGGGAGGAGAAAAAAATGGCAGATTATCGATAAATTGGGAGTTATAATAATATTACTGTGTTAAATCAGAAGTTATTACATAGTGTTATAATGGAACGTTATTTTGAAGTGTATGGTAAGAGGCGGAAGTAATAATATTAATAATATCACTAGGAGTAAGGGTCAGTATTTGGAGGAGGGAGTAAGGGGATGGTAAAATATTATATAATCTGTTATGTATTAGGTTTTTATTTTGAAGAAGTCATAGGGGGGAGGGGGGAGGGGGTGGTGAGGGGGGTTAGGGAGGAGGGGGGGAAAAGGGGGAAAATTTGTAATTGAAAACTTTTTCAATAAAAAAAAAAAGAATAAATCGGAGAAGTGTTGGAAATGTCATCAGACCTCAGGATCATATTACCATATGTGGTGGACATGCGTAGAAGCAAGGAGATATTGGACTAAGATACACACATGGTTGGAAAAAATGACAAAGAGACATATTGACTTTAAACCAAAGACATTTTAATTAGGGATCTTACCAAAGACATTTAATAAAGAATGCAATATTTAATTGTGAATGTTTTAACAGCAGCTAGAATTGTATTTGCCAAAAATTGGAAAGGAGAGAAAATACCTATTGATGAAGAAATTATTAAGAAAATGTTGGATTGTGCTGAAATGAGTAAATTGACATTTGAGATAAGAGAACAGGAAGATAAACAATATTATTTGATATGGGATTTATTTTATGAATGGATAGATAATAAAATATGGAGATAAAATATGATATATGAAATGAAATTAAGATAAAATGTGTAAAAATTTGTTTTTTTCTTAGTGGAAAAGAAACATGTGTCATATATTGATATCTTGAAGAGTTTGTGAGCACGAAAAGATTTTAACCGACTGAAACAGTCTGTAATTGTTTGAAAGGATGATGCTTTTATGTTGTTTTTTGTTTGAAAAATAAAAAAACTTTGGAAAAAAATAGGAGAGGCCTCAGTGGGGCAAGCCTGACGGAGAGAACAGGATAGGAGAGGATCAATAGGGCCAGCCTGAGTTAGAGAAGGGGATAAGATAGGAGAGGCCTCAGTGGGGCAAGCCTGAGTAAGAGAACAGGATAGGAGAGGATCAGTGGGGCAAGCCTGAGGGAGAGAATGGGATAAGATAGGAGAGGCCTCTGAGGGGCAAGCCTGAGGGAGGGAAGGGGAGGAGAGAGGATCAATGGGGCCAGCCTGAGGGAGAGAAGGGGATCAGATAGGAGAGGCCTCTGCAGAATAAGCCTGAGGGAGAGAAGGTGATAGGGGAGGATCAATGGGGCAGCTTGAGGGAGAGAAGGGGATAAGATAGGAGAGGCTTCTGTTGGTCAAGCCTGAGGGAGAGAAGGGATAAGATAGGAGAGGACTCTGTGGGGCAAGCCTGAGGGAGAGGCAAAGATAAATGGGGCCAGCCTGAGGGAGAGAGGGGGATAGGAAAGGATCAATGGGGCCATGTTGTGGGAGAGAAGGGAATAAGATAGGAGTGACCGCTGTGGAGAAAGCCTGAGGGAGAGAAGAGGATAGGAGAGGATCAATGGGGCCAGCCTGAGGGAGAGAAGGGGATAACATAGGAGTGACCTCTGTTGGGCAAGCCTGAGGGAGAGAAGGGGATAAAATAGGAGAGGCTTCTGTTAGGCAAGATTGAGGGAGAGGAGAAGATCAATGGGGCCAGCCTGAGGGAGAGAGGAGGATAAGATAGGAGAGGATCAGTGGGGCTAGCCTGAGGGAGAGAAGGGGATAGGAGAGGATCAATGGGGCCAGCCTGAGGGAGAGAAGGGGATAAGACAGGAGAGCCCTCTGTTGGGAAAGCCTGAGTGGGAGAAGGGGATTAGATAGGAGAGACCCCTGTTGGGCAAGCCTGAGGGAGAGAAGGAGATAAGATAGGAGAGGCCTCTGTGGGGCAAACCTGAGGGAGAGGAGAAGTTCAATGGGGCAAGCTTGAGGGAGAGAGGGGATAAGATATGAGAGGCCTCTGTTGGGCAAGCCTGAGGAGAGAAGGGGATAAGATAGGAGAAGCCTCTGTGGGGCAAGCCTGAGGGAGAGGAGAAGGTCAATGGGGCCAGCCTGAGGAAGAGAAGGGGATAAGATAGAGAAGGCCTCTCTGGGGCAAGCCTGAGAGAGAGAAGGGATAAGATAGGAGAGGACTCTGTGGGGCAAGCCTGAGGGAAAGACGAAGAGCAATGGGGCCAGCCTGAGGGGGACAGGGGGATAAGATAGGGGAGGCCTGGCTTCCGGTGACGTCATCACAATGGATGGCTGGACGGAGTGAAAGCTTTTTTTTTTTTTTTTGATTACATTATTGTTTTTATTTGGGACTTTGATTTCTGACATTACAAGTATGTTTCAGAAAGAGAAAAAGTACAGGGGCCAAAGAAAAAATTTGTTCAGTTACATCATTTTAATACTATTCTTTTTTTTAAAAAAAAAACTTTATTGAGTTTTTTTAAAAAAAACATAAGTATATTGACATTTTCATTAGTATCAGATGTGCAGTGTTTTTAACTATATACAAAAATATTTCTGGTGATATTTCAAATTACTTTTTACCTTTGTTTAACACACCTTTTTCTCTTTCTTTCATTTTATCATGCATCCATTTATACCACCTTTCCCACTCAATATAATAATCTGACTTCTCATCATCATTTATTTCATGGGTTAGTTTAGTCATCTCTGCGCACTCCAATATTTTCCTAATTATAAGCTCTTCTGGTGGTTGGGTTTTCTCTTTCCAATACTGTGCATAAGTCAGTCTGGCGGCTGCAATTATATGGATCATTAAATGAATCTTTTCCTTTCCATATGGCTTTTTTACTATTCCCAGGAGAAATATTTCCGGTGTTAATTCAATATCTTCCCCAATTATTTCTTGTAACCATCTCCTGATCTTACTCCAATATCCTTTCGCTTCCGGGCATGTCCACCACATGTGAAAGAAGGTGCCTTGACCATGGCCACATTTCCAACAGTTGGGATCTATATTAGGATATATCTTCGGTAGCCTGGCCGGGGCTAGATACCATCTATGGAGCATCTTGTAGTGGTTTTCCTTGTATGTCGCCGCTCTGGTCAATTTAAGGTTCTTATTCCATGCCTCCTCTCATTCATTAAAATTTATATCTCATCCAATATTTTTCTCCCATGCGGTTATTTGATTCTTTGTTATATCCTCAGCCTTGTCATCATCTAGTAAATAATTATACAATTTATCCAAAATCTTTTTGCCTGTTCCCATCAGGACTTTGTCCAAACCATTAGGTCCAAATTCTAAGCTGTATTGTTCTTTGTCTTTCTGGTATCTAGATTTTATTTGTAAGTAGGTCCACCAATCTAAAATTATTCCTTGCTCTCTCAAGGTATCATTTGATTTGAGATTCCCTCCTTCATCTAAGATATCTTTATACCTACCCATTTTCTCCATTCCCCATCTATTGGGGTAAATCAGGGCCTCCATCGTAGAGAGCCAACTTGGGACTTTTTAATAATATCTTTGCCTAATCGGGGTCCATGTTTGTATCAGTGAATCTCTAATTTTGTGTCTATGAAAATATGTTTTCCTTTTCTTCTCTATTTCCCAAATGTAGGCATGCCACCCTTTTTGTAAGTCGTAGCCTTCTAAGGTTAAGATCCTCTCATTTTCCAGGGTGGTCCAATCTCTTATCCAAACTAGCTTAGCTGACCTGTAGTATGTTTCCCAATCGGGGAGCCCAAAACTTCCTATATCTCTTTTGCCCCTTAAAATTTTAATGGAAAACCTCGGCTTCTTCCCCTCCCATATAAATTCTCTGATGATTTTATCTAATTCTGAGAAAAAATTTTTATCTAGGTTCACCGGTATATTTTGGAATAGGAATAATATTTGGGGGAGAATATTCATCTTAATCGCGGCTATCTTGCCCAAAAGTGACAATTTTATTTTCTTCCATCTATTGAGGTCTTGTTTCATTTTTCTAATTAAGGGGATATAAGTTGTCCTCTTTTAGGGTCAAGCATCTTGAAGTAATCCAAATTCCTAGGTATTTAATTTTTTTGACAACCTGTAATCCTAACACTTCTTCTATCTCATTTTTCTGACTCTCGGTTACACTCTTGGTCAGTACTTTAGTTTTAGTTTTATTCAATGTGAAGCCTGCCACTTCTCCATATTTACCCAATTCCTCTAGCACTTTTGGTCCTGATTCTTTAGGGTCCTCAAGAATTAAAGCTACATCATCTGCAAATGCTTGTGTCTTGTAGATCTCCTTCCTAATCTTTAGACCTTTTATTTCCTTGTTATTTCTAATTTTCCGTAACAAAACTTCTAGGGCCAAAATAAACAATAGTGGTGACAGGGGGCAGCCTTGCCTTATCCCCTTGCTTACCCCCCTTGCTTTTGCCCTATCTCCATTTACTAGGATACTCGCCTTTTGATTATCATAGATAGATTTTATCATCATTTCAAAATTTGTTCCGAATTTCATTATCTCAATTTGTTTGGTCATAAATTTCTAATTTAAATTGTCGAATGCCTTTTGGGCGTCAACAAAGATTAAGGCCATCTGTTTTTTGGGGTGTTCTTCGTAGTACTCTAGGGTGTCCAGCACAGTTCTCAGATTATCTCTGATTTGCCTCCCCGGAAGGAATCCGTTTTGATCCTTATGTATCCAAATGTTTAATATTTTTTTCATTCTTTCTGCCATTATGCCCATAAATAACTTATAGTCAGTGTTTAGGAGGGAGATTGGTCTATAATTCTGAATTTGTTTTAGGTCGGCACCTTCTTTCGGCACAAGTGTAACATGTGGTTCCTTCCACAACTCTGGGATTTTAGAGCCCATCAATACATCGTTGAAGATTTCTACTAATTTTGGTTGCACTATTTCTTCTAGTTTTTTATATATTTTAATATATTTTTATATATTAAATATATTTTTATATATTTTATATATATATATATTGGGAATCCATCAGGACCTGGCGCTTTATTGTTTTTCAGTTTGGAGAGGGCTGTTTTTAGTTCTTCAATTGTAATCTTTCTATTAAGCGTTTCTCTCTCTTCTTCTGTTATTTGTGGGAGCTCTGCATTTATCAAATATTGCTCTATTTTGCCTTCTGGGACCTCCTCTTCTTTATATAGAGTCTCATAAAATTCCCTAGCTCTTTCCAATTTTTCTTCTTCTTTGGTCAATAGCTTACCCTTAGAATCTTCTAGTGTATGAATTGTCCCCTTTTCATTTTCCTTTTTTAATTTATAGGCCAACCACCTGCCCGATTTGTTGGCATTCTCAAAGAGGTATTGTTTCATTCTTTTCATTTTTTGCGCTAGTTCCTCTTGATCAATGATATTCAATTTGTGTCTCCACATCATCCAGCTTTCTTTGGCTATTTCATCGCCCGGATTGTCTTGAAGTTTTCTTTCTGCTTCTCCTAAATGATTTAAATAGTCTTCCAGGGTCCTCCTTTTTTCCTTATTTTTGTATGCGCTATATGAGATCACAACTCCTCTCAAGTAGGCCTTCATTGTGTCCCATACTATTGCACGGGGCGTTCCATGGTTTTCATTTTCCTTGAAAAAGGAGTTTACTTCTTCTTTAAGTTTTTGTATGCATTCTCTGTCACCCAGTAATTTGGCATTAAACCTCCATCTCTGTTGGTACTTTCTCTTTACACACTTCCACCTAATTTCTAGGGGGTTGTGGTCTGCCCAGTTATTCAGGTTAATTTCAGCCATTCCAATTTCTAATCCAAGTTTCCTGCTAACCCATGCCATGTCTATTCTGGACCACGACTTTTGTGCATTTGAATAAAATGTGTATTGCCTATCGTTTGGGTGCAGGTTACGCCAAATATCAATTAGGTCCAATTCATCAGCTAGATCAAAAAAAGCTTGAGGTAAATTTGTCCTTTTGGTTTTTTTTGCTTTATTACTTTTATAGTCTTTCTCCAAATCCACAATACCATTAAAATCCCCTATTATACAGATTTTGTTATATTCCATTTTTATGGAGTATTGTTCATGGAGTTTCTTGAAAAATTCTCCCTGTTTTTTATTTGGAACATATATACCCACTAATAATATTTTGCAGTTCCCTCTCTTAATTTCAATCATAAGAGTTCTTCCCTTTGTATCCTTAAACTTTTGCTCTGCTTCAATTCCTTTCTGTACATAGATTATCACCCCCCTCTTCTTTTTCTCTGCCAGCGAAGCGAATGTTTGACCAAATTTTTTATATTCTAAACATTTACCCTCTTCTTTTTTTATGTGCACCTCTTGTAGACACATTATATCGACATTTTGTTTACCTAATTTTGTTAATATTAGTTTCCTCTTTTTGTAGTCATTTAAGCCATTGACATTTACAGATATTAATTTCAAATCAATCATCCCTGTTTCCTTGTCTGGTTATTAGTTTTTGTTTGTTCATACGGCTCTTACTGGTCTTGCTTTTTTCCCTTTGGCTTCTTCTTCTGTCTTCTTCTCCTCTACGGTTGCTTACGTGGTTGGTGTAAGGCCTCCTCTTTTACTGCTGCTGTCTCTAATTCCTCTTTGCTACTCTGCTTTTCCTCCGCACCTCTCAACTGGTCAAGGAAGTCTTGTGCTGTACTCAGGCTTTCTATTTTTATTTTTCTCCCTTGCCAAGTAATTAACATCCCTTCTGGTAAGAGCCACCTGAATAGTATATTTCTTTTGTTCAACTGTACAGCTAGAAATCTATATTCCTTTCTCACCTCCCTTACTCTTCTTGGTATCTGTTTTAAGATTATTACTTCTTTTCCTCTATATGTTATCTGTTCCTCTCTTGTTATGTTGTATAGAATATCTTTTACTTTTTTTCTTGCAAATCGGACATGCACTTCCCTAGGGAGCTTGTTCCTTCTTGCATAATTTGTCTGGACTCTATATACCTCATCCAACTCTCTAATTATCTCTTGTTTATCTTGTTGGAGTATGTCTGCTATCAGCTCCGCCGTCTTCTCACCCAGGTCTTCCTCTTTATCCTCAACAATATTTTGAAAATGCAGGTAGAAGGAAGCCCGGTCCATCTCTAATTGGATTATCGAATCCTCTAACTCTCTATTTTGACTTGTCAATGTTTGGTCCACAGTATCTAATTTCTTTTCGGTTTGGTCAATTCTTATTTCGGCTTTTTGAATTCGTTGTTCGTTATTGAATATTGAGGTTTGGATTTCATTCATTTTCTTGTCCAATGCATGTATATCTGATTTTAATTCAACATGATTATTGGACATTTTTTCCTGCATTGCCATCATGATTTCTTGAATCAAAGTTAATGATGCTTGCAGAGTTTGCATTGTCGATGTGGCTGTAGATTTTTCCATTTTTGCCAGCCCTTCTGTTGATTTCTGTGTAGCTGGAGAGATCATTGTTATAGTGGGGTTAGAGGGAGTCTTTTTTCCGGTTTTCACCACTGTTGATGACATGCTTGTCATTTCTTTCAAAATTATTTTTTGTTCTCTAATTATTCTTTCGATATTTCTCCAAATTCTCATTCGCCGGCTGCCGCCTCTGTTTTCTTTCCTTAGTTTTTATCTATATCTAATATTGTCTTCTAGATCTTTAAGTGAAAGTAGATTCTATTTGACAATCAATATCAATTTAGTAATCTATACCTCTTCCCAACAGTACCTTATACTCAATATATAATTAGTATATATTTGGTTAGCTTGACAGTTAGTAGTTAGATAATTAACTTAATTTATAAAATATCTAAAATATCTAGTTTAATTCTTAACAATCAGTATATCAATTAATTTAACTAAATACTATAAATACTTTAAATACTATAAATACTGTAGATAGGAATTCATGCAATTTTAAGTATTTGACTATAAATGCAATTATAGATAGGTGAATGAATCTAAAAAGTTTAAAATGATATAACTTAAGAATATATACTATATATATCTAATCCAGAAAAATTAATTTGTAGGGAGATTAACAATTCTTACTGATAATTACATTTAGACAATCAGGATATTGAAGAAAAAATTGTCAGAAAGTTCCAACGTTGTTGTTGTTGTTGTTGTTGTTGTTGTTGTTGTTGTTGTTGTTATTATTATTTCCCTCCTTTTTGGAATATAAACTGTTCTTTATTGCTCAGCCTCTATTCTTCTTCGGGCTTTGTTTTTTTTCTCTTAAATCCATTTATCAAAGTTCAGCACTCTATCGTATTCCTTGCTGCTAGACTGTCCACAAGTCTGACGTTCCAGCTATTCAGTTTATTCCTCAGGCAAGTCTCTCTAATGGCTGAACTTCCTGTTCCTTGAGATAGTCAAGCTCGATCTACCTAGTTTTAGCCTCTGATGAATCTACTTCTATAAACAACAAAAAGAATAGGAATACTTTCACTGTTCTTGTATCTTCTCACCAATCCTCTCTTTGCGCGCTCGCTTTCAACACGTCAGCTCTTTTCTTTTTTCCATGCCGGCTTGTCGGGCTCTCTCTCTGTCAAACTGCTCACAAACTTTCAATCGCCGCTTTTTCCCTCCGCGAGTCTTTTCGCCCGACTCCACCGACCCCTCTTCCTGATGTCCACTTTCACATACGCAGGAAGGGTGTGTATCTCTCAGCACTGCAGCATCTGATCTCCCTTGCTTCCAATCTGGTAGCTGGTTACTGCAGCTTCGTGTCGACCATTAATTTGACCGATTCACGCGTGCTGGGTTGACAGAGCCGCCCGGTCTTGTGATCAGCATTTTGCGCTCTTTCACGCTCACCTGGCTCGCTCTCTCGTCCGTGGGGCTCTTCAGGCTCCGCGCCCCAGAGGGGATCCCCAAAGCACGGTGACTGATGGTATTGAGGAGTAGCAGTCACTCACTCAATGCCATGTCGCCGTGGGTCACCAACCGGAAGTGTCAGAGTGAAAGCTTTATATCCAATTTTCCCTTTTCTACAAATGGCGGCTTTATTTAGCTATTGCAATCCGCGGAGAGTTTGCGAAGGAGAGGGGATACTGAAGTGTGTGTGGAGGTGGCATCTTCCACACGCTGAAGAAACCCCCCAGGGTGCCTTTGTAGGAAGAGGGCGGCAGAACGCCGCTTTGAAGCAGTGACTCATCCTCTTCGAAAGGGAAGCTAATCTGTCACGGTATAAACTATTGGACTGAGATTGCTGTGCTGAGTGAGTGGGAGAGAAGAGAATGATATTAGCCTCTTTGAACTGTATTGGCGAAGTGAAAGTGAGCGGCTGGAGTGGAGACTGGCCATTTTTGACTTTTGTGGTGTGGAGTCAGCTTTTATTTTATTTTATTTTTTCCTTTTCTTTTGGAACAGCGGCAACGGAGTGATTGGAGTTAGCCGTGGTTATTTGGGTTTCTGGAAACATTCCCTTTGTATGTTAAATATTGGAGACGTTTGGTGATCGTTTAGCTGCTTCTTATTTGAGACTCTCTTGAGATTTCTCTATTTAAAGAGCTCCTGGGATGTGCCGGACTGAGGGATACATAATGACTTGACATTTTTCCCTTTCGCTTTCTGATCATTATTGTCAGAGCTGTCTACAACTGGCTTTTCTTCTACCTTGTGGCTGAAGCTGGTACAGCAGGGAAGTGAAAATCTGAGTCACTGAGAAAGAGAATTAACTGGCTTGTGTTGGAAATAGTTTTTAAGGGCTATAGCCTATACTGATTTGGAAGAAATTCTGGCGTGACCCAGAAATGTCCACAACATCTACGGTCACTAAAGTGAATAAGAAGATCCTAGCTTTCCCTGCATCTGCATCTCCATTGGCTTCAACAACATCTGCTGAAGATATATCATCGGTTGGAAAGTCTCCCTCTATGCAGGCTCTCCAAGCTATGCTCCAGACCATCCAGAAATCGATGACCAAGAATCAGGAAATGATGTCTAGGAATTTCGAAGATTTGAGAACGGATGTTAAGAGTGAGATGGGAGGAGTCAGAGGAGAGGTTAAACAAATGGGTGAGAAGCTTGGAGAACTGCAACAGGCAATAATTAAACAGGTGGAAAGGATGCGGGAGGTGGAGACAAGGACAGAAAAGTGTGAACAACGGATAGATGGATGGGAAAAAAAACAAGTGATGGCTAACAGGGAGCTTGAAGACGAGATCATTTTTCTCTCTTTTTTTTTATTTTTTTATTGAAAATTATTAAAAATTACAGAAAAAACATATAGCAATATGGGTAGAATTGCAGAGAGTAATATAATACATATAGAGTTTTAAAGCATCAATTTTCGCCTAGAGATAGTACAAACCTCCATTAAACCAACTCATCAAAAAAAGAAAAGATTATCCAGAAGAAAAAATTCTCAACTGCCATGCAATGCTCCTATAAATATTTTACCCACATTCACACTAAGATTAATATTTTACATTCTTCTTAAGATTTCTTTTTTTGCAGCCAAACATACCACCTGTCCCAACTCCTATATAACCCCGATTCTTGTCTATCTCACAATAATCCGGTAAACTTGTCTGCTTCTGCACAGTCCATAATCTTTGCGGTTAACGTAGCCTCCGATGGAGTGTTTTTGGATTTCCATTCTTGTGCAAACGAGATCCTGGCTGCAATGGTGATGTGGAGAGCGAGATACCAATTAGATTTGTTTAAGTTCTCTGGTTTCATGCCTAGTAAAAATGTTTCCGGGTTCAATTCTATCCTACATCCTATGATTTCTAAAATCCATTTTTGAATTCTAGCCCAATATTCTTTTGCTCGGGGACAGGTCCACCAGCTATGAAAATAAGTTTCCATAGCGGTGTTGCATTTCTAACAAACTGGAGAGGTTCCTGGGAACATCTTCGATAATCTAGCCGGAGACAGGTGCCATCTATATAGCATTTTGTATATATTTTCCTTATAGGAAACCGACATTGTTAATTTTAAGGTTTTCCCCCAAATTTCTTCCCATTTTTCAAGTTCAATTGAATATCCCAAATTTCTCCCCCAGGCAATCATTGAGTCCTTGATAACCTCCTCTCCAATCCAATCCATTAAGAGGAATTGATACAGTTTGGATAATACCTTCTCATCCTTCCCCAACAAGATCTTATCAAGTTCTTGTTGGGAATTATAGATTCCTCCCTTGTTTTTGTCCTGAGCTGTTCTGGATTGGATCTGATTGTATGTCCACCAATCTAACTCATAGCCTAATTCCACCAGCGTATTTCGAGATTTTACTTTGCCTAAAGGATCCAACAGAACTTGGTAAGTTAGTGGTTTATTTCTGTTATAACGAGTCGGGTGTATCATCGCCTCTAAAGGGGAAAGCCAAATCGGAGTCATCGGATAATATTTATTTCTTATTCGATCCTCTTTCTCGAGATGGAAAGATCCTCCTTTTTTCTTAGGCTCCAGAACGTGGCAGAAGGGAGAGAGACTGGACGAGATCGTGGGGGAGATGGTAGCAGGAGCCCTGGAAGTAGACAGAGTCTCAGTACAAAGTGATATCGATGAAGTATTCAGGGTGTTCACTAGTTACGCAAAGAGGCACAATCTCCCTCGTGAAGTTCATGTGCATTTTAATAAGAAGGCCCTATGCAAGGAATTTTTCCGACGCACGAGAGACCAGACTATTACTTATAGGGGCCACAAAGTGACGATTCTAAAGCAAATTCCGAGATGGGTCAGAGAGCAGAGAAGGAGGTACCAATTCCTCACTTTACATTTGAGGAAGAATGCAATCCCCTACCATTGGCTCCTACCAGAAGGATTGCTGGTGACTTGGCGAGATAGACGAATCAGAATAAGGAACCTATAGGACGCGAAAGACTTTTTTGAACAACTTAATACAGCGGTTTTGGATATGGAGGAGGAGGTAGAAAGTAGAAGTTTGGAAGAGTCTCAGGAAGAGGATAATATGAGAACTGGTGAAGGTAAAAGTGACAGAAAGAATGGAAAGGAGGACCGAGGAAGAGGAGGAACAGCGACGACACAAAGAGAGACAAGACAGACAAAAAAAGTCCAAACAGCGGGAAAGTAAGGGCTGACTAGGAGGAAAGGGATTGGAGAAAATGTACGCTTGTTATTGGTAAACATTAATGGTTTAAATGCTCCTATTAAAAGCATTCCTTCCGGGTAGCAGACCAATATGGCAACTCTATATTGAATGCCAAGGACGAAGGGGCGATGTCCAGCATTTTTGAGGGTGTTGGGGGGCCAGCTGACCATCTTACAACCCCCGCCCAGCAAGCTGAAGCATAGCCGGCTCGATTGAGCCGTAGATGGAGCCGGAAGAACACCCGGCCGCCGTGGAGATAGTTAGGGATGGCGCGGTGGGCGGTAAACGGCAGCGAACGTTGAAACTGAGGCCCAGCTGACTGTCATGAACCAAACAGCTGCGGGGCTGGAGTGGTTGAGGCAACGGTCGGCGATGTTGCTGTGGCGGCGCAGGCAGCACCGGCGGCGGTGCCTGGGCTGCCAAAAACTTGATTTGCTGCGTACTGGGTGCTGTGGGCGGCGACGCGGGGGCGGCGGCCATGGCTACGGAGGCGGAGCTGACTAAAATGACACTCGCAACGGCGATGATGACAGCAACAGCAGCAGCAACACCGGGAGGCTAGGCTATGAGGATGCCCTCTCTAGACGATGGAAAGGGCTTTATTGCAAGCAGTTACCCCCCCTCGATGTAATGGGGAGGGGGCCTGGACATTCCCCCCATTTTTGAAATACTAGGGGAGATATTTTCAACTTAATCACCTGAATGGCCCTATCTGAAAGAGCATGATAATGGTGGGGGCTGAGAACTGAAGACATGATTTTTTGATCTTCCCCTGACTGTTTCTCCCCCCCCTTACTAGACCTAGGCCTAGTTTGGCCATTCAGCGAAAAACTTGCAGCTGTTCGATCAACTTATAGCCTTTATTTTAAATATCTTTTCCTCCTTGACTATCCTAGTTATCCTGATTATTTGATTTCATCTCTTCCGCCTGGATGCTCCACCTTGCTTTTTTCAACCTTATCTTCAGATTTTTTGCTGGTATCAGAAAGGGAGGAAGCATAGACATTGAGAGTCTTGAACAATTTATTTGTAATATTTATACAAGTGGATGGGACGGACCATCTTCTCCTTTGTCTCTGTAACTCTGGACGCCATGAGAGGGCGGTCATTGAGACTCTGTAACTGGTCGCCGTGAGAGGGCAGTCATTGAGACTCTCATCCCCTTTTTTGACTAACTTATTTTAATCACAAGACTTTCCCATCACTGTAAGAGGGAGATGGTATTCCGATGTTCTATTATATTAGCTTCCTTGTACAATTATCTACTTTACCCTTTTTGTCTTAACCATCTGTTTTAAACCATCTTTAACACCTTAAGAAAATGGCCTTTCATCGCCTCCAATTCTATCTCACCTCCAATGTATTCAATAACAGAGCTCCTAGCACTGTGAGATTCCCCCCTCTCACAAGTTTGGCCCTCCCAGTTATCTAGGGCCGCCCTCGAGGATGGGCTTTGGAACCCCGAGAGGTGGTATGCTAAGAACCGGAAGCTTTGGGGTTTTTTAGATAGTTTTCAAACTCTATTTTAAGGGGATCTGGGAGGAGGGTGGTTTCCAATGTAAATAATGAGGCTGGGGGGCCTCCCGGGAGGGGAGTGGGTTGTATGGGTTCAGGGATTAACCCGCGAGGGACGGGATCTAGTCCATCTGAAGAGCGCGGCGGAGGAGATGCAGAATCCGGGGCCAAGGAGAGGGTTAGAGCTTGTGTTGTTGATAGACATTACATCAGTACTGTAGGTGGGAGGGGCAGATATGGCGGGAGTAGGGGGCCACATCAAGTTGCGGGAGTGCGCACTCGCTGTCTTCAAGCGGTGGCATGCTCCGGCCCCCAATGCTCTTCTCGTTCCCCAGGTGGCACAGACCCTCAGGCCCTGGGCCTTCGGCTGATGCTATGCAATACCAGGTCCGTGGTAAATAAAGCCCCCCTCATTTGTGATCTTGTTCAGGAGGGGGGAGCGGACCTGGTGGGTATTACGGAGACCTGGTTGGGCCAGGAGGGGGGAGTCCCTCTCGTAGAGATGTGCCCACCCGGTTTCCGGGCATTTCATCAGCCAAGGTCACAGGGAAGGGGTGGGGGGTGGCAGTTATCATTAAAGAGGGTCTTGGTCCAAGGGAGGCCATTGTTCCTCAGACGGCCGGATGTGAGTCCCTCCTTGTGAAGTGGGGTCATGGGATGAAGATGGGCCTGCTGGTTACGTACCTGGCTCCCTGCCATGTGGCAGTAGCCTTGCCTGAACTACTCAACGTTATAGCCGCGGTGGCGATTGATACCCCTAGGCTTATGGTCATGGGGGACTTCAACCTACCATCCGTCGGTGAGGCGTCTGAGGTGGCTCAGGAGTTCATGGCTTCCATGACGGCCATAGACCTGATCCAATTAGTTCATGGCCCTACTCACACGGGGGGAAACACGCTGGACCTGGTTTTTGTCTCTGGTCAGTGGCTGAGTGGTCTCGAGATAGGGGATATAGCGATCGAGCCCTTGTCATGGTCAGATCACTCCCTCCTTCACTTTGACCTTCGAACCGCTACACCCTGCCGCAGGGAGGCGGAACCAATGAGGTGGTTCCGCCCCACGCGCCTGATGGACCCGGATAGGTTCCAAACAGAGCTTGGGCCATTTCCTGAGGCTCTGGCACACGGCTCGACTGAAGACCTAGTGGCTGCCTGGGATAGGGCGGCCGCTGGAGCTTTGGACCGGGTCGTGCCTTTGCGGCCTCTAATCCGGCGTCGATCTCACCTGGCTCCCTGGTTCACCGAGGAGCTGAGGGAGATGAAACGCCGGAAAAGACGCCTGGAGAGCAGTTGGAGGGCCAGCCGTTCTGAATCTGACCGAACATTGGTAAGGTCTCATATTAAGACCTACCTGGTGGCAATAAAAGCGGCAAAGTGTAACTATTTTTCCGCTCTTATTGCGTCATCAGATAATTGCCCGGCCGCCCTGTTTAGGGTGACTCGCTTCCTGCTCCACCAGGAAGCGCGGGAGGACCCCTTGGAGGGTAGAGCCGAGGACTTTGTACAATATCTGTATGACAAAATCGCTAAGATTCGGGAAAATTTGGACTCTGACTGGGTAGATTTGGGAGGGAGGATGGAGGCAAGTCTTGAGAATATTACCTGGGAAGAGTTTGATTCTGTGACCCTGGAAAACGTGGACAAGATACTGGGCAGACTGAGCGCGGCCACATGTTTATTGGACCCGTGTCCCTCCTGGCTGGTGCTGGCCTCTCGGGAGGTTACACGAGGCTGGCTCCAGGGGATTATAAATGCTTCCTTGAGAGAGGATGCCTTCCCTGCCGCCTTGAAAGAGGCGGTGGTGAAGCCTCTCCTCAAGAAGCCTTCCCTGGACCCAGCAGTGTTGGCTAATTACCGTCCAGTCTCCAACCTTCACTTCGTTGCAAAGGTTGTTGAGAGTGTGGTAGCGCGATAGCTTCCTCAGTACTTGGATGAATCAGCTTATCTAGACCCATTCCAGTCGGGCTTCAGGCCTGGATACAGCAGGAAACGGCATTGGTCGCATTGGTAGATGATTTCTGGAGGGCCCGGGACAGGGGTTGCTCCTCTGTCCTGGTCCTATTAGACCTCTCAGCAGCTTTTGATACCATCGACCATGGTATCATGCTGCACCGGTTGGAAGAGTTAGGGGTGGGGGGCACTGTGTTGCGGTGGTTCTCCTCCTTTCTCTCTGATCGGTCGCAGTCTGTGCTGACAGGGGGGCAGAGGTCGACCCCGAGGCCCCTTGTATGTGGGGTGCCACAGGGGTCAGTTCTCTCACCCCTTCTGTTCAACATTTATGTGAAGCCGCTGGGTGAGATCATCCGTGGTTTTGGGGTGAAGTATCATCAGTATGCTGATGATACTCAGCTATACATCTCCACCCCAGACTACCCCAATGATGCCCTTAAAGTGATGTCCCGATGGCTGGAGGCTGTACGGATCTGGATGGGGAAGAACAGACTCAGGCTCAACCCATCCAAGACCGAGTAGCTGTGGTTTCCGACGTCCCGATATAGTCAGTTGGTGCCATCACTGACTATTGGGGACGAGTCATTGCCCCCCACGGAGAGGGTTCACAACTTAGGCATCCTCTTGGACTCACGGCTGTCTTTAGAAGAACACTTGATGGCTGTAGCCAGGAGATCTTTTTATCAGGTTCGCCTGATTCGCCAGTTGCGTCCCTTTCTGGATCGGGACTCGATAAATACGGTCACTCATGCCCTCGTCACTTCACGCCTGGACTACTGTAATGCTCTCTATATGGGGCTCCCCTTGAGGAGCACCCGGAGGCTCCAGCTGGTCCAGAATGTGGCCGCGCGGGTAGTTACGGGAGCAGCATGGCGCTCCCATGTGGCTCCCCTCCTGTGCGAGCTGCACTGGCTCCCTGTGGTCTTCCGGGTGCACTTCTTAGTTACCACCTTTAGAGTGATCCATGGCTTAGGACCATCCCCTTCTGCGCATGTCCAAGATGGCGCTTCAATGCTAGAGCTCCGATTCTTGGGGGCGATGTCCTGGTCAAAGGGGGCTTCAGGGGGGTCAGTTTTATCATCTACGACCCCCCGCCCGGGTAAAGGAGGGTCTACGGAGCATTTTGAGAGCTTCGCTAGCTCTCCGGGTCATCCCAGCTCTGAGAGGGATGGCGTTTAGGCGGGGACAGTGCGAGATGGTGGGCGTGGCCTTGCGGGGCGGCTGTGGTTGATCCAGCGGCTACCTGGCGGTTGGCGGGACGGCGGCAGCGACATCCAACGATGGCGACGCTGAGGCCACCTGCGGAGTCCTCCAATTCCCCCGGATGCCTCGAGAAAGATCTGTGGAGGCTAGGGGCGGCTGGGGACGGCCGCATGGGGGGGCCAATGGTGATGGTGTCAGCGGTGGCGAGGGCGTCTGCGACGGTGGTCGGCGAGGATGGCGGCTGGTGCAGGGCGGCTTCCTAAAGGCCTGTAGACCAACTGAGGTGGCATGGGACTCTCGGCAGCAGCCTCAAAAGTGGATTTCCCTGGTGGCTGGAGGGTGTTTGGCCCTTGGGGGCAGGGCCACCCCCATGCAGACCCGGAGACCTCCATGGTGAGCTGGAGGGGGCAAAACTGGGTGAGCACTATGTTCCATCAATTGGAAGTTTTGAGAGATTTGAGGGGGCTGGAAAACGTCTGTTGGCACTTGCTGCCTATATTTCCCCCTCCTCTCCTTCCTTTTTTCAACCGAGTTAAGACCTTGTTGGCCTCATTATGGCTATAGCTACCCAGCCTATCCTGGCCTGCTGAGCTGTTCCTACTTTCCCCCATTTCCATCAAGCCATCTCTGAATCTCCTGCCTTGCAAGATTTCTCCTGAACTAAACTTTGAACTAATTCTTCTCATGAACTGGAGGGTTGGGCTTTCTGACTTCTCCTAATCCATATGGGGAACTGGATCTATGGACTCGAGGCCAGTGGGAGTCGGTGTATGGCTGCCTTCACTCCCAGGTTTTCATCAAAGTTTTATTGGTCGGCCTTTGTGAGAGGACGGTCGGCCAAGAAATTTCCGGGGGTCGGATGGCATATCTCCCCCTCCACTGCTGTGAGAGGGCAATAGAATTCGGCTGCCTGTGCCATGGACTGGAACTTTTCCCCCTGTATTATAACATCATGGTGGTCTCCCGACCATGGACTATCCTCACCCCTGATGATTTAATGTACTCAGTGTCTGAACTCCTTGCCCTGCGAGATTCCCCCCTCTCGCAGGTTTGGCCCTCCACTCTATCGAGGGCCTATCTCGATGACAGATTTTGGAATCCTGAGAGATGGCATGGCGCAAGGAAGGGCTTGTGGGGTTTTTTAGGAAAGTGTTTTAATAAGATTTTAAAGGGTTCGGGGAGGGGGTCTTTTGACAATTTTTTAAGGGGAACTGGGAGGACGACCAAAGGGGATGGGGGGGGGAAGTCCACTAAGGTCAGAGCCGAGCCTGGCACGGGGCAACGGTTTGGAGGGTGCAGGACGAGGGATTGGGGAGGGGATGGAGGGCTATACCAATGAGGGGTGTACCATCAGCACGGTGGATGGGAGGGGCAGATATGGCGGGAGCAGGAGACCATATCACATGTCGGGGGTGCGCACTCGCTGTTTGAGAGCTATTGCGCGCCCCGGTCTCCAAGGCTCCCCTCGGATACTAGGTGGCTCAGATACTCAGGACCTGGGCCTTCGGCTGATGCTGTGCAATGCCAGGTCCGTGGTAAATAAGGCCCCCCTCATTCACGATCTTATACAGGAGGGGGGAGCGGACCTGGCGGGTATTACGGAGACCTGGTTGGGCCCGGAGGGAGGGGTCCCTCTGGTTGAGATGTGCACACCAGGCTTCAGAGCATTCCATCAGCCGAGGGTCCAGGGGAGGGGCGGGGGGGTGGCGGTTATTATTAACGAAGGTCTTAGTCCGAGGGAGACCACTGTGCCACAGATTGCCGGATGTGAATCCCTCTTTGTGAGATGGGGTCATGGGGTTCAGATGGGCTTGTTGTTTGTGTACCTGGCTCCCTGCCGCGCAGCAATGGCCCTGCCCGAGCTCCTCGACGTGATAGCCATGGTGGCAGTTGATACACCCAGGCTTATGGTCATGGGTGATTTCAACTTGCCGTCCATCGGTGAAACATCTGAGACGGCTCGGGAGTTCATGGCTTCCATGACGGCCATGGACCTGACCCAACTAGTTCATGGCCCCACCCACAGGGGGGGGACACACTCTGGACTTGATTTTTGTCTCTGGCCAGTGGTTGAGTGACCTTATTATAGGGGATATAGACATGGAACCCTTGTCATGGTCAGATCACTCGCTCCTTCGCCTGGACCTTCGAACCACTACACCCCGCCGCAGGGAGGCGGAGCCAATAAGATGGGTCCGCCCCAGGCGCCTGATGGATCCTGATAGGTTCCAGATGGAGCTTGGGCCATTTCCTGAGGATCTAGCACATGACTCGGCTGAGGACCTGGTAGCCGCCTGGGATCGGGCGGCTGGTGGGGCCTTGGACCGAGTCGTGCCTTTGCGGCCTCTGACCCGGTGCCGATCCTGCGCAGCTCCTTGGTTGATGTCCCGGGAAACATTTTAGCTAATCTCGCCGGGGGGAGATGCCACCGGTAGACCATTTTATATATGTTTTCTTTATATGAGGAGGCCATGGTTAATTTCATATTTTTCAACCAAATCTGTTCCCATTGCTGGAAGTCAAGGGGATATCCAAAATTTCGCCCCCATGCTATCATACAATCCTTCACTACATCCTGTCCTATCTGCAGAGACAATAAATATGCATAACATTTAGATAATATCCCTTTCCCTCCTTCTAATAAGATCTTATCCAATTCTTGTCTTTTACGGTAGATTCCTTCACTATGTAAATCTTTTTTATACCTGGAGTGCACTTGGGAATAAGACCACCAGTCTATCTTATATCCTTGAAGAGTTAATAATTCTCGTGACTTCGGATTACCCTGAACATCCAAGAAACCTTCATACGTCAAGGTTTTCTCCCCTTTATACAATGTCGGGTAAACCTGAGCTTCCTGCGCCGAAATCCAACATGGAACTTTTGAATATACTCTTCTTCTAACCTTTTCCCAAGTGTACCCAAGCGTCCTACGTAAATAGTGGTCATCAAAGTGTCTAGGACGGCCGGATGCTCCCGGCCATAGAAAATAGTGCCAGCCATGTTGAAGACCGGCTCCCTCAAATGTCAAAAGTCGTCTCTTTTGTAGGACCATCCATTCTTTCACCCAAATCAAGTTCGCTGCTTGGTGATAGAGCTCCCAATTTGGGAGTCCAAATCCTCCTCTATTTTTGGGTTCTTGTAACATTTTCAGTCTAATCCGCGGCCTCTTTCCCTGCCAGATAAATTTAGATATACTCCTATCCAAATTTGTAAAAAACTCTTTATTCAACCTTACCGGGGCTGTTTGGAATAGAAATAACCATTTGGGTAACACGCACATCTTAATGGTTGCCACCCTTCCCAAAATTGATAGCTGTAGATTTTTCCATCTTTCTAAGTCTCTGAGCATCTGGCTGTAAAGAGGAAGATAGTTATCCTCCTTTATGCAGGAACATCTGGCGGTCAACCATATACCCAGATACTTAATTTTATTTGTTATTCTTAAGCCCATTAACTGCTCCAGCTGTTGCCTTTGCATCTGAGTCATATTTTTCACTAGGATTTTAGTTTTTTCTTCATTCATCTTTAACCCCGCTACCTTCCCATACTCTCTAATCAAGCATAATAATTTCAGGCCCGAGTCCAGTGGTTGATCCAAGATAAATACAAGATTGTCTGCATAAGCCTGAACTTTAACTTCCTCCTGCCTAATCTTCATTCCTCTTACTTCCGTGTTTCCTCTCACTTCTCTAAGCAGGGGCTCTAAAGTTAATACAAATAGCAATGGGGAAAGGGGACATCCCTGTCTTGTACCTCTACGAATTTGAATTCTCTCCGTCTCCTCTCCATCTATGAGAACTCTTGCAGTCTGCTCCCGGTAGATAGCTCGAATTGCCCGAATAAAATTCCCACCAAACTCCATATATTCCAATTGAGAAATCATAAATTCCCAACTGATTCTGTCAAACCCCTTTGACAGAGGGGTTGAGGGAGAGAAGGGGGTAAAATAGGGGAGGCCTCTATGGGGCAAGCCTGAGGGAGAGAAGGGGATAAGATAGGAGAGACCTCTGGACTTATGGTTCGGCGTCGTGGCGAGACAGGGAAATAGTGGGCTCTGATGAGCCCCGCGAAAACCCAGGCTGCTGAACCGCCTCCGATGAGTCTTTGGACCGGAACCGTCCTGCAGGGATGGGGGAAAAGGAGTTCCCTTGGTTCCTCGGACAACCAAGAGGAACAGGCAAGTTCGTCGGAGGTCAGAGGGAACCCTCTGTGAGTCAGCGGCGGGGGGAAGCAGCTATGACAGCTGCCATGAAGCTGGGACAACCAGGCAAGAAATGTCCTGGAGGAAAGTGGACAGAAACGGAGCTCTTTGAACCTGGGTGAGTGACAACCAACCCAGGCTAGAACAACGCCTAGAGCAAAATTAACATCTAAAAGATCCCTAGCTATAAAATAGTGGCTGAATAACAAAGGGGCTGAAAGTTTAAAATGTTACCTTAAAGAAACAAAGACCCAATAAACAACTAAGCTTTGAGTAGAACTAAAGTAATTAAATATTGAGATATGGGACAAAGACTGGATATTTTAAAATTTGAATTGGATTTTTTTTTAAAAAGAAGATTGGATACTTTTAAAATTAAAAGAAAAAGAAATAAATTGGATTGTTACATAATAGCACAAAATGGACGTTGCTTACCTGAATGTCCCTTTTCTGCTTGCTGCGATGACATTCCTACGTGTGGGTTGAAGATCACTCTCATTGGTTTGACTGAGTGCCAATCATTTTCCCTCTGCAGTTGGGGTCACGCCTCCACCGTCCTATCTCTAGCAGTCTTTTCACTCAGTCAATTGGATAAGACTTGAGTGCCTTTGCTCTTTAGCTAAGTTTTTTTCTTTGGCTAAATTTTTACCTTGTTAAGTTAGTTTTTTTCCTTCTGTGGCGCTTATTTACTTCTCGAGGGCTGCGCAACGTGGACTACGAATATAATGGTGCTGGGTGAATTGGTGTTCCTTGGCTCTGGGACTCCAGCCGCCACCTTTTTTTAACATTTCTGACAGCGCTTCTGAGGCTTGCCTTTGATTATTACTGCAGCCTCAGACGATCGCCCCAACAGGAACGAAATAGGAGATACATCAACCAGCAGCGGGACATTACTGCAGAGGGAACAAACAAAAAAAAAACCCCAAAGGCCAGGCAATGGCAGGTCCATGGGCAGGATGAAATGTCATCGCGAGCAGAAAAGGGACGTTCAGGGAAGCAATGTCCGTTTTCCTGACTCGCTGCTCTGGCATTCCTATGTGTGGGACATGCCCAAGCTTAAGTTCCAAGGGAGGGGTCCGAAGCCATACCCTGGCCACAGGAGGCAATTACAGATTGTAAAACACGTCTGTTGAATGCGGTATCAGCAGAAGCAGAAGCGTCTAATCGGTAAGGTCTAACAAATGATGAAATAGAAGACCAGGTGGCCACCCGACAAATATCATTGATGGACGCCTGGGTAGCCCAGGCAGCAGATGTGGCAGCACTATGAGTGGAATGGGGCAAAATCCCACCAGGACAGGCCCACCTCGTAGTTCATGGGCCTTAGAAATACAGGCCTTGAGCCAGCGGCCCACAGTCACAGAAGAAACCTTCTGCCCCAATGATGACGGAAGGAAGGACACCAGCAAGGCCTGTATTTCTGAAGGATCTGGTCCTTTTGAAATACCATCGTAGTGCCCTATGCACGTCAAAAGTAGGCCACCTTTTTTCTAAAGGATGATGGGGATCCGGTCAGAAATTTTGTAGGACAATCTCTTGGGCCCTATGGAAATGGGAGTTAATTTTCGGCACAAAGTCCGGGTCTAGCCGAAAGACCACCCGGTCCGGATAGAAGACACAAAGATCCTGGCGAATAGAGAACGCCGCTATCTCAGACACCCTGCGAGCTGATGTCACCGCCAACAGAAATGCCATTTTCAAGATAAAGTAGCGCAAACCACAGGATCGGAGTGGTTCAAAGGGCGACAATGTTAAGGCTTACAAGACAAGCATAAGATCCCACGGAGGGTAGCGATGTACCATGGGCGGTCGCAGATTCGTCACGCCATGAAGAAAGGACCGGATCCGGGAAACATGAGACAGGGATTGTTGATTATCACCCACCAGCACAGTAGCCGGGGCAGCAACTTGACGTCTAAGCATGGATGGAGCTAGACCCTTGTTAAACTCTGATTGTAGAAATTGAAGAACATCTGGAACAGTCACAGATGTAGGATCGACGTGATTTGTAGTACACCACTGAGCGAAGGCTTTCCAGGAAGGGTTGTAGATGCGTACTGTCAACGGACGTCTGGCGGCTTGAATAGTCGAGATTACCTCGCTGGAAAGGTGACCTTTGGAGAGCATGATCCGTTCAAGCGCAGACGGTCAACTGGAGCCACTCTGGCTCTGGGTGTTGGATGAGCCCCTGGCTTAGAGAAATGAGGTCCCGAGGAATCCTCCACGGTGGTTCGGTGGACAGGGCCATCAGGTTGGCGAACCATGGTCGATGTGGCCAGTGAGGTGCAACCAATAGAAGATCCGCTTTTTCCACAATTAACTTCCGAATTACGTTGGGAATTATTGGTATCGGTGAAAACGCATAGAGAAGGCCCTGGGGCCATGGAGATCGGACAGCATCGTGACTTTCCGCGCCTGGTGTTGGGTAGCGGGAGAAGTACGGTGGCAGCTGTATGTTTTGCGCTGTAGCGAACAGATCTAGAACTGGAGTCCCAATTCGGCGAGAGAGGTCGAGAAAGAGACGAAGATTGAATTGCCACTCCGAGTGATCAAGCGACCCCTGCTGAGCCAATCCGCCTGCAGGTTGAGTTCTCTGGAAATTTGTTCCTCCCGCAAGGAGCAGATGTGCCTCTCTGCCCAGGACATGAGTCATTCCGTTTCCTCCATTAGGGAGAGGGAGCGAGTGTCCCCTTGCTGATTGATATGGGCCTTCATGGCCATGTTGTCGGTCAATATCAGGACATGTTTGTGAAGAACGTGTTGGTGGAAATGAGACAACGCCAAATGAACTGCTCTTAACTCCAGCCAATTGATGCTGTGTGTTCTTTCCAAGGGGGACCAGGTGCCCTGTGCTGGGTAAACATTGAGATGAGCGCCCCACCCGAGAAGGCTGGCGTCTATGGTTAGCGTGACACGTTCCGGTTCCAGAAATAGGGAGCCGTTCTGAAGTGTTAGGGAGAGCCACCATCGAAGAGAGAGTCTCACCCGAGGTGTCACAGGAACCTTGATCATAGGCTCTCCTTGGCCTTGTCTCTGAAAGGGTAAGAGAAACCACTGAAGTTGATGCGAATGGGGGCATGCTCATGGCACTATTGTGATTGAAGAGATGAGTTTGCCCAACAATTTGGATAGCAGAATCAAGGGAACTTTCTTGCACGCCAGGTCCCGTATGCTGGATTGACAGCGCAGAGATAAGTACACTAGACCTTCTAGAGAATCTATTACCGCACCGAGGTGTAAAATACGAGTCGTTGGGGAAAGATGACTTTTTTCCAGATTGAGGGTAAACCCGTGACTCTGCAAGGTGCGTATTACAATTTGTCTGTCCTGATCTGCTTGCGGCACCGATGACGACAGGATCAGGATGTCATCCAGGTAACAGACTAGACATACAGGCAATTCCCGGAGCGACACTGCCAAGGCCGCCAAGATTTTTGTGAAAGTTTGAGGCTCAGACGAGAGCCCAAAAGACATTGCCTTGTATTGAAAATGGTGGTCTGCAAAGGCAAACCTGAGAAACTTTCTGTGCGCCAGATGAATGGGCACGTGTAAGTATGCCTCCTTTAAATCTATTGATTGCATTAGATCGCCCTGACGGATAAAGCCAAGAAGCGATTTGAGAGAATGCATCTTGAAGCATCGATACAACACGTGGAGGTTCAGATCTTTCAGGTTCAGAATTCCCCTCCAGCCTCCTGAACTCTTTGGTACCAGAAATAAGATGGAATAAAATCCGGTCCATACCTGATCTTCCGGAGCCGGCTCTATGGTCTTGATTTCCAGCAGATGCTGAATCTCAAGATCCATGAGGTGCCGTTTGCCAAGTTGCAGGGGAAACGGGCACTGGATGAAACGGTTCAGAGGAGTGGAGGTGAATTCCAAGGTGAGTCCGCTGGTGACAGTGCGGAGGATCCATGCATCCATTGTAGAGAGTCCCCACTGATGGTAAAAGGATTGGAGCTTGCCGCCAATGGGAACAGAAGCCGGTGAGTCACTTGCCTTGACGGAAGGAACGGAATCCCGCTCCTTGAAATGGACACTTGGAATTTGCCTGGCATCTGCCTCTGTCCCGAAAGGAATTATGGTTGGGCAGCTGGGAATATGAGTGGGTCGTAGATCGTTGAAAATAGGCACCGCCGACCCCTGGATCGACACGAAATGCCGGTTGCGGATAAGGTGAGTATCTGCGATCCGGTCTCCTATAAGAGGAAGGAAGGACCTTTTTCTTATCCCAACCTTCTAGTAATACCAGATCAAGGGAAGCTCCAAAAAGGGAAGATCCTTTATAAGGTGCGGCTGTGAATCTCCATTTGGATTTCATATCGGCTCTCCAATGGCATAGCCAAAGAAGTTGCCAAGAAGTCACTGTGGATGCAAGAGCCCAGGAAGCGAATTTTGCCGCGTCCAGGGATGCATCAGCAGAGTATTCGGCTGCTGCAACAATTCTGGACACATCCTGATGGAGTCTTGCTTCTTCTGGTGGTAACCTGTTGCGAAGTTGGCAGAGCCAGATGAGGGAGGCTCTGTTAAAAAACGAAGCTGAAGTTGCAGCCCGAATGGCCCAGGCAGCCGCCTGGTGGGTCTTGCGAAAGGCCATCTCAGCACGTTTGTCCTCTAATTTGAGGCCTTCACCAACATCACTGACAAGAACCGAAGACGACGTAAGGCTAGCCACAGGTTCGTCTACAGATGGTACTTGAAGCAAGGTATCAAGCTCAGGTGCTGAACAATATAGTTTCCTGTCGAAACTATTAGGTCCCGAGAGAGATCCGGGATGCTCCCACGGCCTTTGGATTACCTGTGAGAAAAGGTTTGGACATGGTACAAAGTCATAATCAGGTCTAGGTACCAGAAACAGGTTTCCATTGGGATCAGGCTGTGTTTGAGAGGTTGAAGGCTGATCAAGTCCTTGGCCCATATTTGTGGCCATCTTAGCTTTATGCAGGAGTGACTTGAACAATGAAGGTCTAAATAATCCCGGAAAGGAAACCATTTCCTCATCTTCTGAGAGGTCAAAGTCCTCAAGGTAAACATCATCACGAAGAGACTCCTCCAAGTGACCAAAGGCCTGAGCTGAAGGTTGTGGAGGGGTCAGGGAAGCAGGACAGAGTGTGCTGGCGCTGCCCTCAGATGGCATATGACAGCTGGTTTGTTGTAAGCCCACCTGAAAAATGCGAGTAATTGCTTGAGAAACCAATGACTGAAAGTCCAAAGGTTGGCCACATGTATGCCCCTCCCCTACACAGAGACCCGTGGCTGTCGGGGTGAACATAGCCTCAGTTGTAGTAGGAGGCATCTGGAGAGGCAAGGGCATAGAACCTGATTGGGTGTGTCCCTGCTGATCAAGTCCTTCCTGTACACAGATCACAGGCTGGTCCTGTGGCACTAAAGTCAGGCTGTCTTGTTGCCAAGCCAGGCTACCAGTCTCCTGAGTAGCCAAGGTATCAATGATAGGCTGCTGAGCCACAGCAGATTGAGAGGTACTAGGGCCAGACTGCCCTTGGCGCTGTGCTCTATTGAATTGGCGCTCCAGGGCATTATGCCTACGCTGAGCAGCCTTATCCACCCCTGGGACGGCCATGGCTGGTCGTGAGGGTCTAGGTAGTCGTGGTTGAGCCACTGCCTGGGCCTTGACTTTCTTGTTCTTGGGCGAGGGAAACCTGGTGGGGAAGGAACCTATTCAAGGTCAGAAGACAGGTCTTCATCTGCCATTGCCCATAACAATATGTTGTAATAAGAGACAATGAAATTACTATGGATATATGTGTGTGTGTGTGTGTGTGTGTGTGTGTGTGTGTGTGTAGTTAATATTTCGGGTTTCTTCCCGTGTAATTGTGGATATATCCCTAAAAGGGTAGAAGCGACGTTTCGGCAGAATCCCATCTGCCATCATCAGGCTTATGTCAGCAGTCATTTTGCACTAACTGCCGTTGGTATTTCAAATCTGGTGCTGGTATTCTGGGATGGCTCCACCTTTTCATTCTGATTGGTTGGGAGTCCCAGTATGTGTTTATTGGCTTGGCTTCGGGTGTATGGTCGGTTTTTCTCCACTAGGTGGCAGGGCTTCATCTTTGTGGCTGGTTTGAATATGATTTGGTTGGGATTTTTTTTGTTTAATGTTTGGTCTATGTTTTATATATGGTGTTAAGATTCGTCTATCTATGAGAGCAGGTTTCCAAATAGTAGGCAGACGTGAAGTGTCATCCCGTTTATTCATGCAATATGGTCTTTTTTTCTATTTCTATTGCTTCTCTGATTATCCTGCCATTGAGATGTTCTATTTTTGCAACTGTTTTTGTTTTATTAAAATTAATGTTGTGTCCTGTTGTATTTATATGTTGAACTAATGATGATGTGTGTTTTTGCTTTTGTATTGAGTTTTTGTGTTCCTCGATGCGCACACTCATTCTTCTGTTGGTCTGTCCAATGTATGTTGATGGGCAGGAAGCACACGGGATTTCGTATATGCCTTGATCTTCTAATTCTATTTTGTCTTTGGGGTTTCTCAGAATGGACGATATCTTTCTATCTGTGCAAAATATGGTTTTGATGTTGTGTTTCTGTAGTACTTTGCTAATTTTATCTGTTGTTCTTAATTTTATCTGTATGGCCTCCCAAAAATACACAAAGATGGAATACCTCTCAGACCCATAGTAAGTTCCATAGGCTCACCTTTACAAAATCTAGCCAGATATTTAGCAAAACATCTTCAACCTCACGCAGAATCTGCTGCTTCATATGTACAGAACTCATACCATTTCATACAAATAATAAAAAAGCAACACATAAAAGAAAGTGACCTTCTTGTAAGCTTTGATGTTGTATCACTATTCACACAAATACCTGTCAAAGAAGCCCTGTCAACAATTAAAAACAAATATCAACTACCAAAACATATCACAAACTTAACAGAACATTGTTTATCCAACACATATTTCATACACAGAGGACAGAGATATAAACAAGTAGAAGGTGCACCAATGGGATCACCATTATCACCAGTCATCGCTAATCTTTTCATGGAAGAATTCGAATCCAATGCCTTAGAAAAAACTGTTAACAAACCAAAATTATGGCTCAGATACGTTGATGACACCTTTGTGATCTGGCCACATGGAAGAGATAAATTGGAAAACTTCTTAGTATATTTGAACAGCCTCCATCCCAAAATAAAGTTCACCATGGAGATAGAATCAGAAAACCAGTTACCTTTCCTCGATGTATTAATTTATAAAAAATCTGATGGCACCTTAGGACATACCATCTATCAAAAGAAGACACATACGAACCGCTATCTCAACGCCAAATCACACCACCATCCAGCACAAATAAACTCTGTTGCCAAAACATTAACCACAAGAACTAAACGTCTGGCTGATGAAGCACATTTACAAACAGAATTATATACACTAACTAATGTACTGACATCAAATGGGTTCTGTAGAAATAAAGTCATCAATATGATCAAACATACAACACCAAGACAGAATAAAAAACAACAAGAGGAACAAAACAATGGGAAAGCCATCTTGCCCTATATAAGGGGAACAACAGATAAAATTAGCAAAGTACTACATAAACACAACATCAAAACCATATTTTGCACAGATAGAAAGATATCGTCCATTCTGAGAAACCCCAAAGACAAAATAGAATTAGAAGATCAAAGCATATACGAAATCCCGTGTGCTTCCTGCCCATCAACATACATTGGACAGACCAACAGAAGAATGAGTGTGCGTATCATATATAAAACATAGACCAAACATTAAACAAAAAAATCCCAACCAAATCATATTCAAACCAGCCACAAAGATGAAGCCCTGCCACTTAGTGGAGAAAAACCGACCATACACCCGAAGCCAAGCCAATAAACACATACTGGGACTCCCAACCAATCAGAATGAAAAGGTGGAGCCATCCCAGAATACCAGCACCAGATTTGAAATACCAACGGCAGTTAGTGCAAAATGACTGCTGACATAAGCCTGATGATGGCAGATGGGATTCTGCCGAAACGTCGCTTCTACCCTTTTAGGGATATATCCACAATTACACGGGAAGAAACCCGAAATATTAACTATACACACATACATACCCGTGAAAACTTACATAAACACACACACACACACACATATATATGTATATATAATTTTTTTTTAAAAGAAATTTCCCCACAAAACGCTTCTATTAGTAAGAGAAATATGACACTTCCCTTGGATCGTAGTCCCAGGTGGTGAAGTGGAGAATGATGGCAGGAGGCTGGTAACTGCAAGATCGAAGTCTGCAGGCCTTCGCTTCGCTCATAGCTCTGTGGATTCGGGTCAGAAGCTGTTTTAGAAATGAGCCCAAAGTCGATGACCATAATATGGTGGCCGCGTGAACAGCGGCTCAAAATGGCAGTCACGAGCAGGGAATCCCCTCAGCGAACCACAGTCATAGATCAAAGCAGCAGTCAGACACTAAATTTTGGCGGTAGTGAACAGGAAATTCCCCCAGCACACCGCAACAAAAAGAAATAGACAGCCAGGTCTCAAGAAGTAAAATAAGGGCTCAGGTTTCCCTCTGTGCCGCCAACTGACAGGCAGGGAAGCAAATTGTTTAGGCGGGAATTTTCAACAGCCACGAAGCATCCTCCCGACGATCGAGTATGCCAGCAAGGCAGGAACTCCAATGCCCCTCTTAGGCGCCGAGGACTATGAGGGTGGAGGTGGTTCTGCTGGCACGCCAGACAACCAGCTCTCACACCCCTGGCTAAGGCTACAAGAGGCTGCAGTAATAATCAAAGGCAAGTCAGAAATGTTAAAAAAAGGCGGGGGCTGGCGTCCCGGAGCCCGGGAACACCAACTCACCCAGCGCCGTTATATTCGTAGTCCCACGTCGCGCAGCCCTCGAGAAATAAATAAGCGCCACAGAAGGAAAAAAACTAACTTAACAAGGTAGAAATTTAGCCAAAGAAAAAAACTTAGCTAAAGAGCAAAGGCACTCAAGTCTTATCCAATTGACTGAGTGAAAAGACTGCTAGAGATAGGACGGTGGAGGCGTGACCCCAACTGCAGAGGGAAAATGATTGGCACTCAGTTAAACCAATGAGAGTGATCTTCAACCCACATGTAGGAATGTCAGAGCAGCGAGTCAGGAAAATGGATACTCACATGACTAATGGAAAATGTGGATTGTAGAGGGACACCATCTTGTTCAAAAAGGAACTTTGTAATTCTTTTCTGCTATTGGTAATTTTGAACTCTACAGATAAAAGTCATGGGATCTTGTGGAGGGAGGTTTTTTTTCCCTGTCTGCAGGCAGCTTGACTTTTATGAAAAGGAAATTATAATGGAACTCCTGTTGTTGAAACAATAATAACTTAAAAAATTGGTGCAGGAATAAAAGAAGGGCTAAGTGCAGGCCCAAGAGAAGATTTGATATATTATATCCGGAATAAAAATAACAAAAAGATATAATATGACTTACGGAGGATAAAATTGAAAACTTTGAAAATGGAAGGAAATATATGTTTGCAGGTGAGGAGATGAAGAAATAAGATAAACACGACTGTAAAAAGAAAAAAGAAAAAAGAAGATTGAAACAATGTGATTAAAAATAAAACAATTTACAGGTGGATTGTAGTAATAAAAAGGAGGTTTTTACAGAAATTAAGAATGTTAAAAAAATTATAAACATATTTAAAGGTATGCTTGAAGCAAGAATTACAGTATGCATTAATGGTAAATTGGTATGAAAAAGAATAAAGATAAATATGGTTAATTTAAAATATTAAAAGGAATTTATAAATATATTTTAAGGTATATTTTAAGCAAGAACCATGTCTCAATGTTAAGTTGTTATGAAAAAGGATAAGGATAAATATGATTTACTGAAAATAAGCAATGTATAGATGGATGGAAACAATAAAGAAAGGATTAAGTAGAGATAGTTAAACCAACTATGATTATGCTGTGTTTAACAGCCAAAAAATAAAAATAGATATGCTGTGTAACAGCCAGAAAATAAAAATGGCTATGCTGTGTTTAACAGCCAAATAAAATGGATGTGCTATGTAACAGCTAAAATATAAAAGGATATACTGTATAACGGCCAAAAAATAAAATGAGCATGCTGTGTCTCAATAGCCAAACAAAAATGGTTATGCTGTGTAACAGCCAAAATAAAAATGGATATGCTGTGTAACGGCCAAAAAACAAAAATGAGTATGCTGTGTTTAACAGCCAGGAAATAAAAATGATTGATTTAACAACAAAGATGAAGATAAAGATGTTGGGTTTTCTAGCAAAATAAAATGAGGTAGGATAGCCAAATAAGGAGGAGTATGTTGAGATTAATAGTAAAAATGAAATGAATAAATTAGGTTTAATAACAGAAATAAAGACTAAAATGTTGAGTTTATTAGAAAAAATAAAATGATTATGTTAGAATTAATTACTTTATGAATGTTTATAATAATTATGATGATTTATATTGTTAAAATATATCCATCTAAGCAAATGAAAGAGAAGAATGGAATTATAATTGGTTAGGATTTAAGATTTAAGTAACAGATTTTTGGGGATAACAGCATAGTTAAATAGATAACATTGAGGGAAATAACTGAGCAAAATATTAAGTTGTATTAATTGAAAATTAAGATTTGTTAGTGATTTGTATTAATTTGTGACCGGATCAAAAGCTTTGTTTTGAAAAATGTGTTTTATGTTTATGTTTTTAAAAAATAATAAAAAACTTTTTAAAAAAAGATAGGAGAGATCTCTGTTGGGTAATCCTGAAGAAAAGAAGGGGATACGATAGGAGAGGCCTCTGTGGGACAAGCCTGAGGGAGAGAAGGGGATAAGATAGAAGAGGCTGCTGTGGGGGAGCCTGAGGGAAAGAAGCGGATAAGATAGGAGAGACCTCTGTTGGGCAAGCCTGAGGAAGAGAAGGGATAAGATAGGAGAGGACTCTGTGGGGCAAGCCTGAGGGAGAGGTGAAGATCAATGGGGCCAGCCTGAGGGAGAGAGGAGGATAAGATAGGAGAAGCCTCTGTTGGGCAAGCCTGAGGGAGTAAAGGGGATAGGAGAGACTCAATGGGGTCAGCTTGAGGGAGAGAAGAGGATAGGAAAGGATCAATGGGGCCAGCTTGAGGGAGCAAAGGGGATAAGATAGGGGAGACCTCTGTTGGGCAAGCCTGAGGGAGAGAAGGGGATAGGAAAGGATCAATGGGCCAGCCTGAGAGAGAGAAGGGGATAAGATAGGAGAGGCCTCAGTGGGGCAAGACTGAGGGAGAGAACAGGATAGGAGAGGATCTTTATGGCAAGCCTGAGGGAGAGAAGGGGATAGAAGAGGAGAGGCCTCTGTTGGGCAAGCCTGAGGGAGAGAAGGGGATTAGATAGGAGAGACCCCTGTTGGGCAAGCCTGAGGGAGAGAAGGAGATAAGATAGGAGAGGCCTCTATGGGGCAAGCCTGAGGGAGAGTAGAAGATCAATGGGGCAAGCCTGAGGGAGAGAGGGGGAGAAGATAGGAGAGGCCTCTGTTGGGCAAGCCTGAGGGAGAAGGGGATAAAATAGGGGAGGCCTCTCTGGGGCAAGCTTGAGAGAGAAAAGGAAATCAGATAGGAGAGGCCTCTGCGGGGCAGGCCTGAGGGAGAGAAGGGGGAGAGGAGAGACCTCTGTTAGGCAAGCCTGAGGAAGAGAAGTGGATAAGAAAGGAGAGGCCACTGTTGGGCAAGCCTGAAGGAGAGAAGGGGATAGGAAAGATCAATGGGGGCCAGCCTGAGGGAGAGAAGGGGGTAAGGTAGGAGAGGATCAGTGGGGCAAGCCTGAGGGAGAGAAGGGGATAGGAGAGGATCAATGGGGCAAGCCTGAGGGAGAGAAGGGGATAAAATAGGAGAGGCGTCTCTGGGGCAAGCCTGAGGGAGAAGGGGATAAGATAGGAGAGGCCTCTGTGGGGGGACTTCCGGTTGGGGACTCATGGTGACATGGCGCTGAGAGAGTGATCGCTGCTCTCCAACGCCGCTAATCACTGTGTTTTGGGGATCCTTTTTGAGGCGAGAGGCCCGGAAAGCCTCCCGGACAACGGAGAAATTTCAGAGAGCAGAGAAGCGAGGGGCAAGCGCTCTCTGCTCGATCGGACACCTTGGTCTAACCACCATGCGTGCGTCTGTATTTTAATGGCAGACCCGAGGCCGTGACAACCAACAAGAGACGGGAAGCAAAAGAGAATTTCGGAGAAGCTGGCGGAGAAGAGGACTTATATGCTAATTTCCCTGACACCGTGGGATCGATCGTAAAAAAGTGTGGTCGGTTGTGTCGGGTGGAAGATCTTGTGGGGAGAGAGAGAAAAGCGGCGACTGAAAGGAAAAGAGCAGACCGGAACCGATTGGATAACCGGCAAATCGGCAAGAAAAAAGAAGGAGACTATTGAGGTGGAGAGGTGGAGAGGCAGCACAGACAGAGGAGAACCGGTGAGACACCTTTGATTGTAACGAGAAGAGAGAGCTTTGACTACAGATATAAATAGATTTGACTGAGTTTGAATCGCGAGCTGTCAAGCAGAGAACCGGATGAACCAGAAGAAACCGGAAGTGCGGCCATAAGTTGGAACTGACAGTAAGATAGAGGAGGCGAGGCTGTGGAGACCAACGGAGAAGTTAAAGAACTTTGGGAGCTTTGGGAATTGAGAGGACATTGAAATTGTTGAAACTGTTGGTTACAGATCTGCAACAAATCCTACGAACTAACAACAGGAGAAAAGCATTTGAACTTTACAGTAACTCATAGATATTTTGAAATACATATACATTTTACAATTATATATTTATATATCTAGATCTACAGTATTTATAATTTCTTTAGGATATTTTATTAAATTTATTGATACATATATATAACTAAATATTTAAATAACTTGAACTTTAAATAGTAAGATTAGCGATATTTTTTTTCTCATTAATCTATTATTCTTCTGTTATCTCTTTGTGATTAATTGGCCTGAAGGACATAGAGTATAAGATTATAAACAGCTTAGAAATGTGATATGAATAGGAAATAGAGTCTAAATTAATTAATAATTATTACCTAATCAATTTATAAACATAATTAGTAATTTATTAATGTGAGAACTGCTGATTAAGTACAAGAATAGAATTAAGCTTCTGTGAGATAATTGAATTAATAGTGAATTAAGTATGTTTTATTATTGGTAATGACCAATTGAGATAGATTAATAAGTACCTGCGCTAATATTTTCCCCCTGCTCTGGTGAGAATAATAAGCGTTGGTAATACATTTATAGCTTAATAGAAATAATTAGTGGATAATTTGGAGGATCATCGAAAGAATTGCGAGAGAGCAGAAGAAGGTTCTGAGAGAAATGACAAGTGTCTCATCAACTATACTCAAAATGGGAAAGAAGACCTCTTCCAATCCTACAATAACAAAGTCCTCACCAGCCATGCAAAAATCGACAGAAGGTCTAACGAAAACAGAAAATTTGATTGTAATTCCGACCATGCAGGCCATATAATCGACACTAACAGCGATTCAAGACACCATGCTAAAGATGCAGGAGAAGATGACAAACAGTCATGCAGAACTGAAGATGGATCTCCAAGTCATTGACCAAAAAATGAATGAAATCCAAGTGTCAATACACAACAACGAACAAAAAATAATAAAGATGGAGACCAAGATAGAACAAAACGAAAAACACTTAGATTCAATTGACCAGAAGGTGATGGCACAAAACAGAGAATTGGAAGATTCAATAATCCAGTTGGAAATGGATAGAGCATCCTTTTATTTACGCTTCCAAAATATAGTGGAAGATAAGGAAGAGGACCTAGGTCAAGTGATGACGGAGATAATAGCGGAAATGTTACAACAAGACAAACAAGAGATAATAAAAGAGCTAGATGACATGTATAGAGTCCAGACCAACTATGCAAGGAGGAACAAATTGCCCAGAGAAGTACACGTCAGGTTTGTGAGGAAAAAGGTCAAGGACATACTTTATAATATGGCAAGAGAAGAACCAGTGACCTACAAGGGAAAGGAGGTGATAATTTTAAAGCAGGTTCCCAGGAGAGTGAGAGAACTGAGAAGGGACTACAGGTTCCTAGCGATACAATTGAATAAGAGGAATATCCTCTTTAGGTGGATTCTACCAGAAGGGATGTTGATCACCTGGCAAGGGGAAAAAATTACAATAGACAGCCTTATTACAGCACAAGACTTCCTGGACCAATTGAGAGGAGCGGTGGAAGATCAAAGTAGCAAGGAAGAGTTAGAAGTAATAGTACAAGAAGAAGAAAAGACATACCAATGGAAATCCAAAGAGGGAACACTGGAGGAAAAGGAGACGGAAGAAAGGGATCTTAAAGAGACAAAAGGGAAAAAACAAAGACTGCAAAGAACTACACGTGCAAACAAGAACTAAAGTAGAGTATAAGAACTAAAAAATGGAGGGATGGAAAATATTATCAGTCAATGTCAACGGACTAAACGACAATAGAAAGAGAAAACAGCTGTTTATAAAATTAGCAAAACAAAATGCAGATATAATATGCCTCCAGAAGGTCCATATAAGAAAAGAAGAGGGGAACTGACTAGATTACAATAAATTTGGAAAAACCTTTACATCCTTAGCGGGGGGGGAAAAGAGGGGAGTAGCACTATATGTTAAGAAAGGGATACCAGCTGAGTTAAAACATACTGACACCCAGGGGAGAACATTAGCAGTTGAGATTAAGAGGGGGAATTCACCAATACTATTAGTAGCAATTTATGCCCCAAACAAAAATCTGGGAGACTATTATAAAAAATTAGGTGAGAAAATAATTAAAATGGATTACAGCAAGATTTGTATAATTGGTGATTTTAATGGAATTGTAGATCCAGATAAAGACTATAAGAGTAACAAGGTCCAAAAGAAGAAGAGAGATAAATTACCAAGAACTTTTTTTGAATCAATGGATGAACTAAATTTAGTAGACATATGGTGGACCCTACATCCAAATAAGAAACAGTATACTTTTTACTCAAATACGCAAAAATCTTGGTCGAGGATCAACATGATGTGGGTCAGTAGGAACATGGCGATGGAAATTGACTCGGCAGAGATAGCACTGAATATATGGGCGGACCATAACCCTCTAGAGATAAAATGGAAAAATTCACAGAGGAAGAGGCAGAAGAGATGGAGATTAAACACCCAATTCTTGAGGGATAAGAAATATACCAAAAAAATTACGGGAACTTTAAAACTATTCTTTGAAGAAAATGAAAATCAAGATACCCCCCAAACAACCATATGGGACACAATGAAGGCATATCTAAGAGGGCTGGTTATATCCCACAGTATATATAAAAATAAAGAAAAAAGGAAGGCACAGAAAGAACTTGTAGAGAGGCTGGGAGAAGCAGAAAGGATCCTACAGCAAAGCCCTGGAGACGAGGAGGCAAAAGAAAATTGGATGTTAACCAGACATAAACTGAACATTCTGGATCAAGAAGAACTGACATATAAGATAAAACGCTCCAAACAATACTACTTCGAAACACAAACAAACCAGGCAGATGGCTATCGTACAAATTGAAAAAGGAGAATGAAAAAGGGATTATCTACCTATTAGAAGATAAGAGTGGGAATATACGAAACAAAGAGGAAATAGCAAGGGAATACTACGCAACATTGTATAAGGAGGAGGAAATCCCGAAGGGAAAAATTGAACAATATCTGATAGAGGAAAAACTCCCATGGATAGGAAAGGAGGAAAAAGAAATGCTGAACAGGGAAGTCACAATAGGAGAGCTAAAGACAGCAATATCTAAACTCAAAAACAATAAATCACCAGGCCCAGATAGGTTCCCAGGAGAATTGTACAAAAATTTAGATTTGGAGGAAATACTTTTACCAAAATTACTAGATATATGCAATGAGGCTTTTGTTAGGATATGGTGTAAGCCTAACAGGTTGTCCAGGCAATATATGTGTGCTATAACTTTAAATGAGTTCTGTAACTTTAAGATGTAATGCTAGTAATTGTACTGATGAGTCCTTGTAATTGACTGCTGACTGACTGTTGACTGCAATTATCCTAATTGTACTGTTGAGTCATTGCACTGCTGACTCCACTTATCTTAAGTGGATAATTACTAGTGTAAACTGTATATAAGAAGAGAGCCAAGCTATAGTCATTGTTGGTTGACTTGTTAGTTGGAACTGTTACCGTCGTGTGTGAAGGAGCTCTCATCGTGGATGGATCTTCTACCATCGTGATTTGTTACCAGCGTTGAATTGCTGTTTATTACCTACTGCTATTTTGTATGGTAAGAAGATTTTTGTAACTTCGGACTGATTTGAATGGCTAAAGACTTGGATTGACTAAAAGACTATGCAATTGTTTTTCACTACAAAGTAAAAGCTTTGTTAAACCAGTTTGTATGTATTGTATTCATTGCTCTCAGTACCGTTTCTCTATGCACTTGCTCTGCTGGTTGGTTAACACAACAATATCCTTAACAGCTTTGATGGGATCCAGAATTCCGGACTCGTGGAGGGAGGCATATATCACCCTTTTGCCAAAAGAAGGTACTGACGTAAAATCAATATAAAATAAAGAACTATAGGCCAATTACCCTCCTAAACACGGACTATAAAATTTTTATGAGTGTGATAGCGGAAAGATTAAAAAAAAATGTAAATAACATAATACACACAGATCAAAATGGATTCCTTCCCGGAAGGCATATGAGGAACAATTTGAGAATAGTGACCAATGCCTTAGAATACTATGAAACACATT